>NC_055658.1:5009060-5324894 GCF_017976325.1 Chelmon rostratus
TCACAGTCAACTCCACTCTGACAAAGTACCACTCTGGACCTGAAGCGGAATAAAAGGGACAAGACGGCAGTTCAGAGAAGGTTGACCACGCTGACCAAATTTGAGGCTTATTTTATGTGTGATATAGATGTTGAACAATAATTAAAGTTTATGCAAACATATTTTTTTTTTGTTTGTTCCGAAAGCCATTTTTGTGCTTTGAATAAAGCTTCCAAAGATGTCTCTGAAATTTACAAACACAGTGCTGCATGTACAGTTATTCTATCATCAAACAATATGGTTGTGAAATCGGGAAGAGTCTGTAGAGACAATAGACGCTTCCACATCGCTCTGCAAGCCAAATTCACTCAGCTACATAGCCATATTTAGTAACGAAGAAGACAGCGGCAACAAGAAATGAGCCACATGCTGTCTGTTTCTTTTGGTTTATCTTCGGAGAACGTCTCAGGCACCCTTGTCAAACACACACTGAATGGCTTGGTGACAGATTTAGACATAAGGTGAAGGAGGCTGCGCTTGCTACGTTCATTTTCACTCCAAATGTCAAAGTCTTTATTGCGTTCTTTTTTTCGTGTCTGAGAGTTGTTTGTCGCAGCGTGAGGCACCACTATGTTCCTTTCTGTCAGCCCAACACACTCCTCCAGCGGAGTAAACCACGTGACGTTCAGCCAGCAATAGCCGACTGTTTTACTGTAACTGGCTGTGCTGCCCAGGGAAACAGACAGATCATTCCAGCAGCCGGTGCAGGCTAGCTGGTTAAAGCAGCAGTGCTGCCAGCTCAGAGATGAATAATAAATGTAAACAAACCCAGTGGAAGAAGAAGAAGAGAGCGGTTTACACAGGTCTAAAACCTACCGGTAGGTATTTGTCAGCACAACGCTGATGTAAGTGCAAAGAAAAAATAACACTTCCCTGTGGACAACCAGACCTTTGTTACTTCACAGAACACTTGATGCCACTTAAAGCTGAAACATTTAGTCAGTAAATAAATCAGTCAATCACCCGAAAATTAGCAACGATCGGGATAATCAGTAAGCGGTTTCATGAATGATAGTCATTTTTCATCTGACACGCACTGGTTGTCGGGGACAAGAGGATTTTCTTGACTCTTTCTGTCATAAAGTGCAGGATTTGGATCTGGGACTGTTGGTTGGACAAAAAAAAACAACAACCATGAACTGGATCAGAAATTATAAAAATGGTAATTTTTCACTGTTTTTAAACATTTTGTGGACTGAACCTATAATTAATTAACTGAGAAAATAATTGGCAGATTAATTTTCAATGAAAGCAATCATTGGTTACAGTCTGGGGTGCTCTGGACTGGCTGTCTACTCCACAAAGCAAAGCAGTGGTGAACTACATCACATGTTAATAATGCAAATGGAAAACAGTCCTTACAATTCTTGTGGATAATCTGGTTTGTACTACAAATGAAAGTTAAATATAGTAAAACAGGTGACATATGACATAGACATATGCAAATAAAAACCCAGCATGAAGCTTCAATGTTTGCAATGCATTTTTTTTGCTGACATTGTTTGGTCCCACCCCAGAAAAATGCCAAAGCAAAACCAAAACCAAACCAGTATTTTTCTTCTCAACACAGGGTTCTGTTCATCTGTGATCGCCCTTCATTTCTTTCCTGTCATGTGGACAACGGACAGTGGAAACATCACCAAGAAGAAACTGAGAGGAGGCATCTCAGTTTATAATTATAATTAGCACTGCGCTATCTGCAACCACAGTAAACAGCAATCACATTCACACTGGAAAAACAAACTAAGGTCCCACACAGACCTCATCGACACACACACTCAAACACACACACACACAAAGAAGACCCTGCACAGTCGTGTTTGTTGGTCACAGCAGGGAAGGAGAGGAGTAATTTCAAGGCTGGAGCCAGACGATTGCTCTCAGCTCTGTCAGTATTGGTACCTATTGAAAAAAAATGGCTGATTCTTATTTGGAACGGTTATTTAACAAAGAGGTATCACTGTAATTGTCCTACACATATTAACAACTGGCTGAACAGCAAGTCCAGATGATGAATTTTCTCTTTTCCCTTTACATTTTCTCGAATGCCAAATGCAAGTAGTGAGATAAGAAAATGCCTTTGTGAGCATAACTGTTCGGTAAATGATGAAACGTCTGAGAAGTCGTCTCAGAACGAGATGGTGCAAAGTAATACAGAACAAGACAGATGAGTGAGCGATTAGTCGCTGGTTGAGTGTTGCATGAACAGGGCTAAAAGAGGCTCAGAAATGACCCTGCAGTGGTGATGGAAACAGCAGAACAATGAAAAGTGGAAGAATTAAGAAGAGAAAGGAAAAAGAAGACAATGACCAAGCAACTGCATAAATCAATGGCATTAGAGAAGAGAGGGAGCGAGGCAACATTAGACAGAAAAAAACATAAGCGGACATCAAAAGAAGACGGGAGACCGAAATTAAGCAGCCACAGCTTACAAAAAATGCAGCGCCGCTCTTGACTCTGGAGTTCAAGCAATGTATTTGTTGATGATCTCTCACTCCGTCCCCCTCCCTCTCTCCGTCCCCGTGGTCGTAACAGATTCAGAATTAATTGGCAAAAGGACAATGCAGCTTTGGGGAAGAAGGGACGGCATTACCCAGATAATAAATCACTGGGCTAATATGCAGAACACTGCCAAAATGCATCTTACAGATGCACACACATGCAAGCACACACACACCTTTCTCACTAATAACGATCATCAGTGGATTAGTGGCTAATGAAGGACCATAGGGAGATACAGCTTGGTGCTACTGCCATCGCTCACACTAATGCATCTCACTGGATCTAGTGTTATGTTGCAATCCCTAGAAACAGTGGGATCCGCAAGTACTAATAATGCCACAGAAGGCTTTTCTGTGCCCCCCCACAACCTCATTTTCTCCAATAGGTTGCAAGTCCAAGCATTCTGACATGTTCATTTTCTCACAGCACTGTCTCGTTAGCTTGTTTTCACAGCACATACAGCATGTGTACGGTCCCGAAACCCAGTGTGCACACCAAAAGAAAGATGGAAGATGTGTTTACTGCTATTTGTTCATGTAAATGGATTTTTCTTATGATCAGAATACAAACTGTGGTCAAAGTTAGAGAAACTTCGTGATCCGTCACAATAGAAAATTGCAGCTTTTATCTGTTGCGCCAGCCGACGGAAACTTCAAATGTTTCCATGGACCATTTGACATGTCATGTTTAATTTTCATTGCAGGAAAAGCAGAGGTGGAAATGTTATTAGTTATATCAGTGTTTGAAAAGTCAAAATGTCTTCTGTCTGTTCAACTTTTTGACATTTTCTCCCCTATTCATATGCACTATAGCCCAAACAGTAATGGATGTATTACACTGGAACACTTTGCTAAGATTTTGCCCATGAGCATGCCATATATCACCACCTTGATTGCAGTGTGCCTATGCTAAATTCAACTCATTTGGAAAGGTGCACCTGTCTATATAAGACATGACAATGGTCATGAAAAACCTGATGGAGGACCCTCCTCAGTGAAGGTTTGCGTGAAACAGAATTCTCTGGTCTGATGAAAGCCAGACTGAACAGGATCCACATGCTTGTGGTGCGTACACATTGTCTGTACATCTGGTGTGCAAAGCTTGTCGCATGACACCCAAGAAGACTCAAGATGCTTCAACTAAGCACTGAGTTAAGCGTGTGAATATCTGCATCTGTCAATGTGATATTTATTTATTTTCTTTTTAATTACTTTGCAAAAACTTCTAAAGTCCTGGTTTTGGGTCTGAATACTTTCTATTCCATTACTGATGGCTGGCGTTTGCATGGAGCTACAAGTAATGGGAGAGAATTATTAGACTAGTGGTATAATCTCATGAATGATTCTCATGCTGTTAAGGGGGGGTTGTATCACAATTTCCATTTTTCCACTAGGCAGCCAATCTGAATGTGCTAACCTTTCGGCATGGTTGTCTACCATCACAAGCAGAGACCCTCGTGGGTTCAGATTGAAGTGGGTACAGGCTGCCACACGTCCCTCCCTGCACTACTTAATAATCCAGTTGGGGCAGAGATACCAACCTACGTATATAAATAATCCAATCATACTTCACTCCTTGAAAGCATTGAAACAGATCCAGTCTTTCCTTAACTTGCCTAATGTATACAAGGACAGTCAGCCACAACCATGTCTTACTGGGCGCAGGCTTTTCTATCTGGAAGACCTGTCGTAACTGGACTTGTATGCTGAGGGAAACCTTGTGCCTTTCCAGCAATTACAACCTTCCCATGATCTACCATCACACTTATTTATCGCAGGTACCTACAGATCGGGAATTTTATTAGGACTCATACCACACTACGGACAGATGCCCAAACACATCATAGTGGACAGCATCGTCATCATGTACCCGGCACTGAGGGATCAGTCTCTGTCTTATAGTGTAGCAGATCCTCTGCTTGCTACCAGGGACCTGGGTAATGTGCCTCATACGGAGACACTTCACTGACAGAGAAAGTGTCT
Source organism: Chelmon rostratus (assembly GCF_017976325.1). Lineage (NCBI taxonomy): Eukaryota > Metazoa > Chordata > Actinopteri > Chaetodontiformes > Chaetodontidae > Chelmon > Chelmon rostratus. The sequence continues at coordinate 5,013,584 of NC_055658.1, forward strand.
TCCTGAAAACATGGTAACCCCTTTTTGATAAATGCATGGCACCCCATGCACTTAAAGACATAACATACATTTTATTATTCAATCCACCGTCCATTGCAATGCATTGTACAATATGTTGGCTGTAAATATTTCTAACGTCCCATATACTGGTGTCTTTACCCTTTTCTCCTTTTTGTTTCTTATTCAATGTATTTATTGCTATTTTTATCTCCTCCTCTGTCCTTGTTTCCTATTATTATTACTAATACAGCAGAGATGTTTGTTGAAGAAAAGAAAGAAAATGAAGGACAAATATATATATCTATATAAAAAATAAATATGGACAAACTGTCTGTGCCTTGTCTGCCTTGTTTCATGCATGCCTACACACACACACACACACACACACACACATATATATATATATATATATATACAGCGGTGGAGCTTTTCTAGTTCTTTCTAATTATCATTATGGATTTTCCATGTGTTTTAGCAGTCTGTTCACACTGATAATAACATTAATTTTGTAAGACAGTTTATTATTAAACAATAGTAGGCTAATTAGGCCCAAATAAATTCAATTTTGTATTAAAATTCCAGCCCCTATACAATTTCTGGCCCTTGGACTAGTTGAGGACCCCTGCCATACCTGCTCTTATTCATAGGCTACAATACATTATGAAGTGGAACGTTTTCTATTTTTAAACACATTTTCTATTGGCCAATTAATTATTAGTGTAGTTAAATATACAATGTAGCTGGAGATCATTCACAGTGATCCTGTCCTCAGATGAATGTGTTTTTAATGTGGCTGATCCTTATCACTGCCATCGTTGTCCTGGTGACGTCAGCTGCTGCAGAGAGTCGTGTGTTGTTGCTGCCGAGTTCACACATTAACGTTACTCAAGAGAATCTGCTGTCAGCTATATCGCAGAGACAGAATGTGTCTCGTTCTCTCTATAACACTATTTCTGCATGCGCTGTAAATGCAGCTGTAAGAATATGTCGGAGTCAGAAAGAAATATGGACAAAATCTCGGCGCCTCGTCTGCCTTGTTTCATGCTGGCCTAATCACAGGACATGTGACTTTGATGAACTGATGAAATGTTATTTGCTCTTCTCTGATACAGGTGTGCTATGCGTATGCTCTTCTGTTTATGCCTTAAATTATAATTATCTTTGTTTCTTTGTGTATTTTGTTTTTGAAAAACTTGGTGGCTCTTTTACAAATACTGGAATATACCATTTGGAAATGCAAAACACAGACTTAGAAGCAGAAAACTGCTAAATTTGGAGCATCTGAGGTAAGAGTTCTGCACTACAGAAATCATTTTCATTAGTTTTAATTAATCTCAGTGCTATTTTGTCATTTTTTGGAGCTTCTTATTCCTGGAAGAACTGTACAATTCTCATAATTATGTACAATCGTCATCAAATCTGAGGCAGCAGTTGTTTGGTATTCTGTCTGTAGCCTTCCTTCTTCTCATCACATGTCACATATTGGTTCCTATATCCACTGGAAGAGCTTCACATGCAGAACATCTTTAAGCCCCTTTTGTATTTGCATTACTGAAATGAATCTCTCCCTCCTCCTGCCTATATTTCCACACTTTTGTAAATACAGAATACCATTCATCCATTAAAAACATGATTAACTGATGCTATCTTAACCTGTATATACCTTTTAACACAAGGAATGTTTAATTAAATATTGATTTCAGGTCATACATTAAAAATGTATGAGAGAGAGAGAGATGCAGTTCAGTAACAGGACTAACTGAAGCACCCAAACCAAAGAAACAAAACCAGCTCTGGCTGCTGAAGTTTTGAAGATTGATTACCTTGAAAATGTATTATTAAATATTACTCGTATATCATGCATGAATGACTACAGACATTTCGATAAGGCCACAAGTGAATTCCATGCTTCAGAAACACGAGATGCAACTGTTACAGTATACATAGTTTTTACCCAACAGCTACAGCTGATGCAGCGGTGCTACTTACACAAGTAGCCTAAGTAGGGCTGACCTGGGCTATCCGGCCAGTCAATGATGCATTGGTACGGTATCTGCTCTATAATTCAATTCCTGGTCCATCCTCTTTGTTTATGTGGCTCAGCAGTGCAGCTACCAGAGCACATGTCTGCAGCAAACAGGCTAAGTCGACAGCACCAGATTAGGACATATTATATACGGCCTTCAGAAGATGAGTGTGCAGAAAATGCTACGCGTAAAGCTTGATTTCAATTAGTCCCACTGCCTTTGAAAACAACTGCCTAATATGCTGTTTGTACTTTCTGCTTCCTGACCCATTTTTTTTAAAGTGCCGCAGACAGTCAAGATAACAACAAAAAAGCAGAAAGAGATAGAGAGCAGCAGCTACGATGGAGGCAACTGAAAATAGACAGGACCACGTCATATCGAGTACATGCTGTAGATGGAGAAATATTAGTGACAGAGCAGTCAAAAAGCCAACAAAAGAGGCACAGCACGCACTAAACAGCGTGGATTGTTTCATACTTTAAAATTCTGTCGTGTTTGTCTGACAACCTCACCACAGGAACATTAAGGGTGTGCTGACTGTGTTATCATGGTAGTAGGGATGGACAGTGGCACCACCTTGATGCTATAGATATTCTGCTCTCCCTCTTCATTTCTCTGCTTTTATTAGTCAATTGTGGCCACTGCTACAATCAATTAGTAGACTTCTTCACTGCAGTATTGGATTTAAAGGATCAGTGTTATGAAGTATGTTGTAAGTGCAAGTTTGATGTTAGTATGTTAATTAGCCATTTATGGATTTACTGTGTCTCAAAAGACTTTAATTGTCTCAAATAAATGTATCCAAAATGTACACACTATATACTGCTACCACAGTATATAAGATTGTACACACATTCACAATTCTGTAAAAATAGTTAGATTTAGTCATCTGTCGATCAGATCAGATGACCTTTTATCACGTCTCCAATATTCAGAGAGATCAGGAGTAAAATGTTTTTGTTTCATATATGTGTACAAGTGTGCTTGACTTCTCAGCACATATAAAGCAACATTCCACAGTGCAATCTCTTTGCATTTCCAATATCAATCCCTCAAAGCCTGGCCCCAGACTTGGACCCTAGAAACACCCTCCGGAAACACTACTCTGTTCTTGCAGCCAGGTAGTGGGATGAATTCCAAGTTAAGACCAGGGGCCAGATACATGATCTTGTGATATCAAAACTAAAATTCTGTGTCTGTATCAAGGCAAACATGGTGCATGGACCTGTTTTATAAATCTCAGTCAGTATTAGCGACGTCAGTAGTGAACCACAGAGACAGAATATTTTTGACCGGCTACGCATGTTGGTCTGCAGGTTAACGTGCAAACACACAAACAGAGTGACGCAATCTGGTCCGAGGCCATCAGCTGGTGTGCCGAATGACTGAGGCCTATTTGCTGCCTATCGGTGCGATAGCGGGTGAAGGTTTCCAAGGGCTAGTAACTCAAGCCTGAGTACGTTTTGCCATGGAGAGCTACTGTGACTACGCATTGAAAAGTATTTTGAGGAGAAAGATGAGCTAAAATCTTCCAGGACACAGCTGACTGGGAGTTGCAGTCCAGTGTGCTCGTCAGCTCAAAATTAACCGGTTCGTAACTGGAGAATGGCTGTCGGGCTATCAAAAGCAAAATTAACCAAAACTGACATCCCTTGTCAATAGGAAAGTGTGTGCATATGCACAAGTTTGATTACCACCCCTATGATTTCCAGTTAGCCATAACTGGATGTAAATATGCCCTTAAATCAAATTCTTTAACAACATCTCTCTGCTCCGCCAGCCTTCAAACCTTGTGATAAAACAAACAATAAAGACTAAGTGCAATTTCACGAAGTGTCTGTGTATCACTTTAAAGGTCTGCAAACATAAGAGCATCCATCCTTATGCACAGCCGTTTACTTAAACTGTGCCATTAATTCATCACACTGCCAACCATTTTCTGTGGTGACATCTCCAACATCAAATGTAAGAAAGGTAGTCATGAATACTACAACACTATAAAGAACTAAATTAACGTCAAACAAACATAAGAACATTTATATTAAAACTACTAAAACACTTGACTGTTTTCTTTGCAGTTTAAATATCTTCCTATAAAAGGCCAGAGTGGCTCACAACCTATAAGAACGATGTTGCACATTACATTCTATCTCTGGATTTATGTTTCACTTCTACGTCACCAATTTCAAACTCAACTCAATCCACAAAACTGTGTGCATGGTCAGAAGTATGTGGAAGGTGCGCACGCTCTCACAGCACCTTTTTAGAAATACCAGCTTATGTTGGAAATGGTAAGTGTATGATTCTGTGTGCATGAATTGCTTAATCGTCCCATCTTTCAACACAAACAAGACCCAGTTCATCAAACACCATCTGGCCTGTGCCTCTTTGGTCTCCACTTTCTCCAACTGTTGTTTAGCCTGAATAGTGAACCACTGGTTAAAATCATTATTCTACCGAAATGTCTTTTTTGCTGCTGTACATTGAGTGCCTGATATACCTTAGCTGACACTTAATTCTTGCATTTGAACTCAGATCTTTTCTGCCGAATGAATTGGGGCTTTGTTCACTCCATGCTGTACATAACGTGCTTAAGGTCAGCTGCTGGGAAGATCTGATGCTGCCAAATGTCTACCTTCACCAACACTCATGGTGAGCGGCAATGCTTTGTAGGTCATTCTGGGTAAGAGCAGCTGCCAAATACCATACATGTGCATGCAGTATCTGTCTGAGAGTCAGGTGTGTGGGTGCAAAAAAGTGTGTGCATGATGTGTATCTATCATTTCTGTGCATCACTAGATTCACTGTATTATCATATTAAATTGTTTTGCAGCAGGGTGCATTATGAAGGCGATTACAAAAATTGTATCAGCTAACTGGAAAGCAGATATTCAGCACATGATCAGCATATCAAGGTGAATCACGGAAACATCAGCAAACTGTTGCAGCAGGGCTGAACAATATGCCAAAAAAATCCTACTGCCATGATTCTGACAGATATTGCGAATTTTACAATATCTGTAAAAATAATTAATGATGAGTCACGACTGAAGTGGGAATGATCACTTCCGCGTTCCATTTTCACTGTGAAAAATGACGTGATTGTTACTGGAGTCTGTACTACACAAGTGTCTACTCTCACGTCTGGAGAATACGATTTGCGGGCCGGGGCATTTCTTTAGCACCATGCTTCATGTATGATGGTATGTTGTGTCTTGTGACAGATATATGACACAGTTTACTCATGCAGTCTGGATAATGCACTCGGCCGTAATATTCTGGTAATATTTCTATCAATTGTTGCAATAAACAAGACTTAGACCCAAACACACTGTAGATCAAGCATCCAATTGCTTCCATTATCTCTGTCAAATAAGAACACAGTTATGAGCCCTATGATTCCTTAAGCAAAGTGCCAAGGCACAGCGCCAGCCAGATGGGCTTTTTCAAGTCGCTGTAAGTGGTTTATGAATCAACACAGTGATAGAACAAGAACCTGTTTGTCGGTGCATGTCGACATGTAAATGCATGTTTATATCATTACATATTGTGTCTAGATACAGTGAGTGAAGTGTGTTTGTGCACTCGACACTCTGATGGAAGTTGAGGATGTAAAGCTCCTAGCTGATGAATCGAACACAGACCCCTCCCTCCTTCTCTGCTCACCTCTGATGAGCCCAATCAACACCTTTATAACTCTCTGCTACCTCATTTTTTCAATATCCCTCCCCCCTCCTGCTCCACACTTTGCCGACAGCAGTGAAGGCACAATGTGGAACTCCTCATAGGCCTTTTTCTCTCTGTCTCTCATTTAGGGTTAACATGCAGCACAGTGTGTGTGTCTGCACGCAGGAGTGTGCCCTCTATATGTACTTATATATTTATATAAAAAGTGAGACAAAAAAAGAGACAGGCAAGGAAAAGGAAGAAGGCAGAACGACAGAGTGAATGAGAGACACACAGAGAGAGAGAGAGAGAGAGAGAGAGAGAGAGAGTAGCAAAGAAGGCCAGTTAATTAAATGTCCTCTGTGAGGATTACAAAGGGCTATTTGGCTCTCACTGGTAACTGTTCCGTCCATAATCTGTTTAAATGGAAGGCTGCCGCTGTCTTTGTGACTTTTTCACATGTTTACATGGAAATGCCAATTAAACCAAGGGATGAGAGAGAGGGAGGCAGAGAGACAGAGAAAGAAGCTTTAGTTCTTACACTAATTGCAAATGATACAAATGGTTAGCCAATAGTTTCACTGCTTATTCCTCTAGCACAGCCACTCATAATTGAAAACCCTCACAATGCCAATACTGTGCTCAAATGAATACACACAGAAGTCGGCATATACACTTTAGAGACGCAACACATTCACTGATGCGCAACAGCTAATTTAAAAAGTGGTGGTATTGGCTAAGGCTGGGCCATATAAACTGAAATCCATATCACAATTACTTGTCACATTTACATCAGTAACAACCTGCACTAATCAATATTTAAATATTAGCAATGGATCAGAGATGCAATTTAAAAGGCAAAGAAGAACCACCTGACGCTGTAGTTCCCTCTCAGCTCTACAGAGCATTTTAGTGTCTTTCTGCTCATTGCTGTGGCTTTATGGTTTAGTCTCACCGCTATCATAAACGCTTTTTCCAGACACAGCAGACAGCTGTGTGGAAGATCTATGTCACATCTCTTGAAATGATGAAAATAAACAATTAGACATAGATTTGAGTAACATTAATGGCTTTCACTCGCTCAGTACATCTTTGGGATGTGTTAAGGTTTAATACAGTGACACACGCAAGCAGTTATGTAACAGACTGCTGTGTCTGAAAGGTGCTCTGATCAACTTGTCTTGCTCATGCACTTGTCGGATTTTGTGACATCAGTGTGTCTCGGGCGATTGTTTTGCCTTTACTGTGCTAACACTTTTTTTTTGTTTCTTTTTTCACATCTACAGTTTTTGCTTTAAGGGCCATAAAAAGGTTTTGCACAGCAGTCCATATGAAGGAATTTATCAAAGGACTCAAATGAAGTCAGTTAGCTACTCAAAATGGCTTTTTTGCTTTTTTCCATCAACTGCACACACCTATTAGCCTTCCAAAGCCAGTAATTGGTCAATCCCCTCCTGAGATTACTGTACTTACCATCTGGATCTAAGACCGTCTTAGCCACTGCGATAGCATCTATTGTTTACAGGCTCCACTCTGTTGCTCCAGTTAGAAGGTATTAGTGTTGATAGCACAGCTGACGCAAACCTCACTGTGCAATGACAAGACAATGTGTCCCCTGTTTAACGAACTAATTACTGAATCCTTTAATTAACTAAGAACACGCTAGTTCAGGTCAATGTATGTGTGTGTGTGAGTGTGCGAGTTCAGATTTACAGTTCATCTGAGGTAATCTCTGTGATCTCCTATTAAGGTTTGCTGGGATTCCGCAGGGATTACAACCTTCTGTCTCCTGTCTCTCTTATACTTTGCCTGATCATTCAGTGCATAGCAGAGATTAATATGAAAGTCAATGCAGCATTTTTAAGCAAAAGTTTAAAAAGCAGCAGCTGCTCAGACAGTGCCAAGCGCTCGGGGGGAGGCTGGCTGTTGCAGTTGCCGCTGGTCTCAACCACTGTGAGCTCAAGCTTCATATTATCAGAGTCATTTTGCTCACAGCGAAATGTCAACTGACGGGAAAAATCTTAACCCAAGCCCCCTAACCAAAGCTGTGTTTATTTCCTTACCCCAAACCAGAGTTTTCTTCCTGACTTAAGTTTTGTGTCCTTGTTTATCTAGTTCCTGAAAAGCTTTTTGTTGCCAAAAATTGGACAAATGTTCTCTAACTCATACTTATTTAGGCAAACAAAACTTTTGCCAGCAAATTTACAGAGACAAGGTTACAAGTTGGGACGCTGTGTAAAACTAAAATAAAACACAATGTAATGACTTGCTCATCCTTTTTGACATATACTCAGTTGAAAACAGTGCAAAGACCATATATTTAATGTTTTACCTCATCAGCTTCATTGTGAATGTTTTTTTTTTTTTTTACTTTTTGTAAATATCTGCTTATTCTGAATTTGATGCAGCAACATGTTTCAAACAAGTTGGGACAGGAGCAACAAAAGACTGGGAAAGTTGTGGAACGCTCCAAAAACACCTGTTTGGATCATTCCACAGGTAAACAGGTTGATTGGTAACAGGTGATAGTATCATGATTGGGTATGAAAGGAGCATCCTGGAAAGGCTCAGTCGTTCACAAACAAGGACGGAGCGAGGTTCACCACTTTGCGAAAAACTGCGTGAACAAATAGTCCAACATTTTACCAACATTTCTCAACGTAAAATTGCAGAGAGTCTGGGTTTTCACCATCTACTGTACAATCAATAATATCACTGAAAGATTCAGAGAATCCAGAGAAATCTCTGCACATAAGGAGTTATTGCATACAGCTATTGCATGCATTACATAAGACATTGTTGACTTGACCAGTATACAGGATACTACTACGTACATAGGCTTGAGAACACTGCATTTACAAATGCACATCTCACATTGCTTTTGGAAATCAAGGATGTCGTGTCCTCCAGGCTAAAGAGGAAAAGGACCATCCAGATTGACACCAGCGCAAAGTTCCAAAGCCAGGTGGTGTGTTAGTGGACATGGCATGGGTAACCTGCACATCAGTGAAGGCACTGTTACTGCTGAAAGCTACATGCAGGTTTTAGAGCAACATATGCTGCCATCCAGAAATCATTTTCTGGGATGCAGAATGCATGTGTTACAGCAGCTTGGCTTCATAGACAAAGAGTGCGGATACCTGACAGTGGAGACCGTGGACTTTTGAGCAACTGAAGTCGTAAATCAAGCAAGAATTTCACTTTCAAAACTTCAACAATCAATGTCCTCAGTTGCCAAACCCTTACAGAGAGTTGTTAGGTCCATAATATTTTATCGTGGGCTATTATAACATTTCACATAGTTTGTCTTCCCGTCTATTGACTTAACACTACATTCATATTTATACACATAATATACAATGTTAGAAAGCTTAAATTTGCATATGCAGTAGATGGTGAAACTTAGATTCTAAATATATAATTATGAATAAGAATGTAGATATTCATCTATATAAACATATAGTTAACTGGCATTTTTTTGAGAACACCATCAGACGCCAATAGAGAAAACACAAATATTCCATTTCTGTGGTATTGTTATCAGTTTTATTGAACTTGGGTGAGTGTAAGGCTTCATGCTATGGTCTGATTGTGTTTTCCAGCTAATAGGTTCAACATATAGTCATCTGCAAGCATTTATTTGCAAAAAAAAAAAAAAAAATTCAGGTGGAAAAAAACAACTTCAGTGTGTTCAAACCTCTATGTCTCAATGCCAGTAACACTTACAGTGATTCTGACTGCTGGGGATAAACATTGGGGAGTGACACAAAACAAAAGCCATGCATGTACTCCAAATGGTTCAAGGACAGCTTTCAATTAACTTTAGCCATGCCTTGGATAGGTGTTTCAGGCTCATTTTTACTGGAATGGTCAAGAAAAGGTGATGGAACACAGTGGTAAACATGTCCCTGTGCAAACGTTTGGGAAAGCGTCACAGCCGACAGTTTTAACACTCAATAGATTGTTTTTGTAGTGTATTCACCACAGTATACAGTATGTAAAAGGGATTTACAAATCATCGCAGGATTCTGTGCTGGTAGGGTTTATTGCTCATGAAGAAGAATTTGTGGTTTTTCACTTTATGTTTAATTTTATTTTGTGGGCCACAAGACCAATTGATTAAAGCAAGAAAACAATCAATAGATGACTCCATTATTAAAATAATTCTTTCAAACACGCTTAAATTGCTGAACCATACATACTGTTAGCCTACCTCAGCCTACATCTGCACTGTGCAGCTTAATAATGAAGGAAAAACGACTAGAAATACAAGTGAAAATTAATATAGGATCAAATATCAACAGATATTCAAAAAACAAATAGTATCCGTGGTTTTTATGGCATGTAGTGTAGTTTAGATGATCTTTATTTTAATGTTACAAACCATGGATCAAAATTAAGAACATTTATTGAAGGATTGATTCATGGGAGAATCTCAACCGCCGTCATCAACTTAATCTATTGTATCCCTTGAAGATACACAATAAAGTCAGCAAAATGAGTTTTCATGCCCCCAAACCATTTAAGATATATCTCAAGTCCTGCTATTTGAGCATGAGAGGTTTTAATAGAACCATGCCCTCCAGCAGAACTTCAATTACAGACAAAGCATGTCTGCTGCTCCCCATCACTCCAGACAAATCTGCTTCCCTCTTGTCACCAAATCAGCCATTTCATTAAACAGAGCTCAAACGTGATGAAGACACACAGACTTGTCTTAGATAAATGCACAATGGTGGTGAAGAAAAAAAAGAAAGCAAAGAACACAAGTGGCAGGTACAACGTGGCTGCTTTGTTTTTTTTTTTGTTTTTTTTGTTTTTTTTGATGGGTCTTTTTTTTTTTTTGGTTAATTGGTGCCAGTGGGGAAATTTTTGCTGTGCAATAGGCTCACACTTCTCGTGTGCATGACGATATGTACGCCAGCTAAGCTCAGATCTAAAATGCTCTTTTCATATAAGCCTGCATATAAATGTAGTCATACTCTTAGTCTTAACATTATGGATATATTCAGTTTAAATCTGGCCTTATGTTAGATGACAAAGTCTGACTATGCAGTGTTTCAGTGCTTTGTTTTGATGCATACTATACTACACTGATGTAGCAGTTAAAATAGTGACTATAACATTCAGTGGTTGAAATGAATTGTTACGGCACAGCTCTGGCACAGACAGTAGCCCATCTTCCGGCACTAAATGCACTGTCAATAACGTCACCAAAAACACCCATTATTGTTGACCATTCTCTTTATGTAGACTGACATGTGCTGGCAGCCAATGCAAATCGAAATATGCGTACAACAAATTAGGAGAACAGCGCTAAACAACAACACAACAGTGGGGCCAATCAGCAAACACAAATATGTGCTCTACAGTTATCGTCAGCCGGCAGATCCTCCTTGCCAGCTGGCACGGTGGTGAAAAAAACAAACAAAAAAGAAGTCGAGGGTCTTGAAAAGAAAGCTTCTTGGTCCTAATTTTGCCCCTCTTATTGTGCTCCTTTTGACTATCTTTTTTTTTTTCCACTGGAAAGGCAGCATCATTTCTCATAATCCTCTCTCTTCCAGACACTTTAACCTGCTCATATATTCTTGTATATGCATATTCTCCTCTAAATGGGCATCTATCATTGTGCTGTATAGACCAGACCCATAGACAGGCCTATATTCATGTAATATTAGATATCACATTGGATGCTGCATGTCATTATAGCAACGCGGCCTCCACACTGGTCAGGGGAAGCTACCTATCCACAATTAAAATAATCACAAGTCTTAGACTGACATGACAACATGTATTTAAGGTACAGGATACAGTTTATCAGAAATGTCAAAGAAAGACATCAGATCCTCACATCTGAGAAGTTGTAATGCACCAAAAGTTTGGCATTTTTGCCCAAAATTAATGAATCTTTGAATTAAACATCGTGGAAATGATGAGCTGCAACCTCATCCTTTTTGTTTACTCATACAGTTAAAGTACAACAGAAGAACTCTGATTGCTGCCTCTCACAGATGTACAATGTTTTGTACTGAGACCAGAGACAGAACAGGAATAGAGCGAAAGAACTAGATATCATTTCCACACTGTCTCTGTCTTACTGGTTTTTCTGTCAAGTTCTCTCTGCTGATTATAGAAAATGAAGAAGTTAATTGTTTCATCTCTCATTTGCAGTTCGTTCCAGCAGTTGTTGAAGGCTAGTAGAGGGGGCGGGAGTCTCAGAGATAATGAGAGATAAAACCATGATGGATCTGGCAACCCGCTTGTTCAGGCTCACTGGGAATGGCAGTTGCAAGCCAGCACACTCTATGAAAACATGGACCCCGGTCCACAACCTTGAGGCTGGCTTTGTTCCATCTGTTAGAAAAATAAATGGAATGAGAGAGTAAAGGAAAGAAAACAGAAGATGAAGGAGAAGCTGGAAGAGAGAGCGAGTGAGGGAAAGATAAGAAAGAGAGCAAATGATGTGTGCGTGTGTGTGTGTGTGTGTGCGCGCGTGTGTGTGTGGTAAAACTGTCTTCTGACTGCTGACGTTCCATCAAACATTTCATCATTTTGTACACACACACACACACACAGTTGTGAGAAAAAAAAACTAAACATACACTGCATTATCTTGTGTTTGTGTGTGTTGGCTGGAGTTAAGCATGTCACAAACACGCACCTATTGTCATTAAACGAGGGGCGAGGGGTGGAGGGTGGATGGGTGGGTGAGGGCGGCGGGGGGAGTGTTGCCGTGTGTGTGAGTGAACGTGAAACACCACGACTCCTCCCTTCACTTTTCCGCAGCGCCATAATGCCAACAAACAGCACGGCATGAAAGCGGCTAAACGGATTATTAACTGGATTATTAACGAGCAGGCGTTAGAGGATTAGCCGCGTTGCTTTGAAGTCAATCTGAGGAAGGAGAAATTGACTTGGAACGCACTACTTCTCTTTTCCCTCATTCTCTTCCTCATGTTGCCTCTTCGCTCTCTAACCTTTTTCCATTTTTTGAGGAAATGAAAGAGGAAAATGGATAACTTGTAAAAGTGTGGAAACCCAGGCCCTGGCAGCATGCAGGTGAGCTGTATAAACATCTCATCTACTTCAACAACAGCAAAAAGGCAGGTATTCATTGATTAAGCACACCTATTTTAAGTCTGCTTCTCTTAATCATGCTACTTTAGTCAGACTGCAAGACTACTGAAATCAAGAAACTATCCATGAGCATCAAGGATAGTTATGAGTGAATGACACACTCCCTGTTCTATGATCAGGACCATTCAGATGTTGAACACATTAGGTCCTCTGTCAAAGGTTTCCCATGTAACAATATCAAAATACTGTGGTTTCCAGCTGCAGACATCACACCCCCAGGCCCTCCTCTACATCACTGGAGACTTCAGTCATGCCTCCCTGTCTCCCACCCTTCACCCAGCATAAATGCCACACCAGAGACAACAGAACACTGTGCTTACTGTATGCAAACACCAAAGATGCTTGCAGCTCTTCACACCTCCCCCCACTGGGCCAATCTAATCACCACCTGGTTCATCTGCTCCCAACCTACATACCATTGGTGAATAAACAACCAGCAACCATAATATGAGGAGATGGTCTGAGGAGTTGTTTTGACACCACTGACTGGGAAGGTCATCGATGCATCACAGACAGACAAAACTGAGCTGAGAAGGGTGCAGAGAGGCAAGGACAGTTCCAGGTGGAGAAGCGCCCTCAGTGGAACAATGCTGGAGGTTTGGAGAGGCCTGAAAACCATCTCAGGCAGTGACATCAGCAGGGGGCCATGAGTCTGGAAACTGGGAATGGCAAATGAGCCAAATCTGTTTTTCAACTAATTTGATTTTACCCCTTTTCCTCCATCCACCCACCAGGGCCCAGGCCAGACAGCGTTACCTCTCTGCATCCCCTCCTTCTCCCCTGGAGCATCCCTGACACCAGAAGCTCCCTCCTCACACCACTCCACCCCCCTCCACTCCACATCAGAGACCACATACCCCTCCCCTCACCTCACTCAGCAGCTCCTTCAGTAACAGACTGCTGTATCCACTCTGTAAGAAGGAACGCTGGCACAGGTCCACACCATCAGCTGTCAGAGAGTTCAACTCCAGCGTTGTTTATTAACCACTAGGTCTATATTCAGACTGTTTTTGTACGACTGTGTGATTTATTATTACCATCCTGCTATCACATACATCTACATATCTTGTGCAATATTACAACTTTAGTTTTTTACTACTAAACCCATGCAGCTTTTTTCTACTGTGATACCTTTGTATTTATCTACTGTGCAATAATGCAAACACTGTACTTACACCACCATGTGCAATTTTTCAAAATGTTTTCATTGGCAATATATTTTTTATAGTCTTTTTGTATAAAATGTACATATTTATATAGTCAACTTTTATTTTGTACTTTCTATTTCTTTTCCTCTTACTATTCCTGATACTATTGCCTGCTGCCTATAACACCCTAATTTCCCTGGCAGGGGATTATTAGTTTTATCTTATCTTAAAAAGACTGGCAGTACTGGCCACAAAACGAGTATTAAGTCACAATTTCTGTTGATTTTAACATGGGAGTTGTTGGTGTTTAACATTTTTTTTCTCTTCCCTTTGAGATTAAGCTCTAGTTGCAAGACCACAGAACATACTGGGAAATGTTTTTTTTTTTTTTTCATAGGTGCAATGTGTTTGGCCAAAAGTCGTTGAAATTAAGACTGTTGTTTTTTCACTGACCGTGTTCTATGGATTATCAGGAGAAACCAGCGACACTGTTATTTTAAGAATACGTTGCTGCCTAATTCCCTAATTGAGATTTTTCAATGCTGTGATCACCTCGTCTGGGTTCTCAAAGACTTTAGAGTTCCCTCAAAACCAAATAAATAAAACTAGGAACAAGATAGCAACTAGCTACTGGTAAATATATATATTTCCCTTTTCTTAGTTTTAGTTCTCGAAAAAAATCCTTTTCCATCTTTTTTTTAAACTCAGTTCCCAGTGCATTCAGTCTTGGGCTTCAGACAGAGACTTTTTGATCACATGCACTGGAAAAATGTTTGTTGTGCTGCAGCTGGTCTGAAGTCTTCACAACGGTTGATGTCTCCAGTCTTAAAAGTGTTATAAGTCTACTTTTAAAAGTCTAGTCTGCAAGTTGGGTGCAGTCCAGTCAATTAGCGCAAACATGATCCAACAACAAACACTTTTGGTCTCCCTTTCAAGTGATGTGCTTCTATTCCTTTATCTGGTCTGTCAGCGAGAACCTGAGCTCTCGCGGAATTGCCACTGAAACCACTAATGATTAAAGAGAAGGCAGCATTGTCTGTATGTTAGACAGACATGAACACCTTTTCGGTTTCCATCATCACCAGAATTCCAAATGATTCTCATCAAAGCGCAGTGAGACGGCAGCTGTGGAAGAAAGCCCAGACAACAAAACGTGAGACGTGAGAAACACAAGCTGTTGACTTTTACACAGTTTTCAAATCATCGTCTCCCGCCGACACGCTAGACACCATCATACACTATAATCTGCACAGACAAGAACACTCAACAGCAACTCAATGAGTGGGAGTGGGCTGCGTATACCTCTGCTGCTGCCCCCAAATCTCGCCTAGAGCAGCTTCAAGTAAGTACTTACCCATTTGGAGCACATATCATGAAGTCACAGTATCACAAGTAGTTTATCCCATCTCTTCTTCTCTCTCTGTTCAGGGTGAGGAATGTAATCCTCGCTAAGTATCCTAGTCTTTTTACAGCATATCCATGTTACTAATTAGACTCATCATTTTTATTTATTTAACTTTTACAAAGCCCTGTTCTCATTACCCCAACATTGCCGCTAATCAGCTCACTGATGTCTCTGAGTGTGTGTTGGCCGTGTGTGGGTGTGCACACGTGCCCGGCAACAACATCCAGTGTTTGTAGGTCATCCTAATCACCTCCCACTCCGAGGCTTCGGGGCCCTGTGATGACCATATCTGTCTGAGGGGAGCACATCACCCGGGAAGCAAAGGTATACAAGGTCAGCAGGGTCGCTGCCTGCCATCCAACGTTTCACTGAACTTTAAAATAACTCAAGGCGCAAGAAAAGATCTCACCCAGCCACACTCAAACCTGTGGTCTACTGCCAAACAAACACACTGAATGCTAGAAACACTTCACTTCAATTGGCCCCCCACTTATCATCAGTGCAAAGTAATTTATTGTAATTGAAACAAGATATAACACACAAAAAATTAGCTAAGTGAATATTTTATGAGGCACCTGCATGGTAGATCAAATTACATTGAAGTTAAGGTAAATGTTTCATGATTGTCTGATTACATTATAGGAAGTTTATCTCGGCTTAGAATGGCTTTGTAATTGTTTGCAGTGCAGATTATGACAAACATTATGTTGTAAACTTGAAATAAAATACACAGCGTAGACCAATAAACCACTAAAACCCTTCATATACGCATTAACATGCACAGCACATATATTAGTTGACGAAATATGCTCTTAAAATTTGTCATTTGCCAAGCAGCCAAGCTGATTCTGTTTTACCAATAAATGTTCTGACTCAGGTCCAGCATGGCAGACAGACGAAGCTCATTTTCACTGTGTGAGAGAGAGTGCCTGAACACAGCATTTTCTGCCACTGCTAGAACAGCAAGAGTTTTCTGTCGTTTGTAGGGTTTTTTTGTTTTTTTTTTGCTGCGCTGTTCTAAATAGTTTAAATATGGCAAGGATCAATAGAGAAAAAGTGATGTCACATACTTCTGTGCACCAATCAGGATTTATTTGAGAACGATCCAGGTTATGTGTCTAAGTAACCCACTGTAGTGCCTTTGCATTTAAGACCTGCAGCTTCTGTAGGATACAATATCAATATATCAATGAAGAGTCAGTTTTCAGAGCCAGTACTGATTTAAGATGGACCAGTGTGAACTAAGAGCTTGAAGTGTGAGTTCATCGTTCATTGCACGCATGTGACTTAGAGATGCATCTAAAAAGCGTTCTTACTGAATTCCCACAGTGTTCCCTCCACTGCTGACGGGGTTTAAGGCACTCGGCTCTTGTGTCAACATGGCACATCTGAAAGTGGATAACCGAGACTCAAGTCCACTTCATCTTAGCTCACGCTGCGGTGATCCACCTCACAGAGTTAAGACTATTTTAGAATTTAACCCACTTAACCCTGGGCAGTGTAAATGGCGGCTTATTTAGCAGCCTTAAGCCACCCAGAAAGAATGAGCTGTGAATTTACAATGCGACTGGTGCTGACGTGGTAAAGCCCCCACAAAATATAATATCCTTTTTCACTGACGCTGACTCCCATCTCCAGCATGCTCTGATCCAACTCCTGCCTCCAGCTTTGACATCCCCACCGCGGCTCGAGGGATCTCTGTCTCCTTTTACCACAGTCTCTGGCTAGAATAGATGTGCCGTGTCACAGCATCAGCATCGCTCAAATCATGAGACTTTTTTTTCTAATAAACATCATCTACATCCATGTCAGTAGGTCTGTCTGCTTCTCCATCTGTATGGTTTGGAGCAATATGATGTTTGTGTCTCACTCATCTGTGCAGAGTGATGTGAAATGGCAAGTTGTCAGACCAACACTCCGCTGAGGGCGAGGAGTGTCTGTCATTACAGAGGAACCCAGTTGTTCACTGTGTGTGTGTGTGCGTGTGTGTATGTGTGTGTGTGTGTGCATCTTGCTGTGTTGCAGGCCAGGGAGCGCTTGTTTGTGTGTGTACATTCCAGTGTATGTGAGGACAACAGGGTTTTGTTTTACCCAACAAAGCTCAAGTAGGAACTATAACCACTGGCACTGCTGGCGCCCTCCAACAAACACAGTGTACTAACAGCTGGTGCACAGGCACAGTTTCTAACTTCCATCCATATGTATGATTGGAACAACGCACTGCACTTCAATACAAAGCCAGCAACTTATTCAAAGGCAGAAATCCAGCTTGCTTGTTCAGCAGATGTGCGTGATTTGTATAAACTGCAGTCAGATCGGTGCAGGTTATCGATACTGCTGTAATAAGTCATAGCCCAAAGTACGCCCTCACTTAAATGAGTTTTGTGCAGTTACATTTAAGGATGGATGAACACACAGGCCTCATCAATAATCTGTGTGTGATATCAGTCAGTGTCAGCCAATAACATTTGTTCTGGGTTATAGCTTGTTGCTCTTCTTAAATCACTCATCAGCCTATTAATTCGGTGACACATTTTTAATGTTTTGATTAGAAAGTTGTTTTTTCCTTTCACTCACTTATCCGTTTCTTTCATTCACTGCGGTGCCCCCATCTTTTTGGGCGATGCACTCTCTCCTGTTCTGCACTGCACTCTCCGGGGATTACCTGTCTGTCACGGCATGGGTCCATTCAGCATTGTGACATCTTTTTTCTTGGAAATCTGAAAATTTGAAGCTTGACTTTCTGTGGCTGTCCTTGAAACCAGGAATACTCATGCATAAGACCAGAAATACAGATGACTAGGTGGTGTTATCAGCCAGTGCTGAGGTGCAAACATATTCTGGCTGTATATATGTGATTAAGGTGAGACTGAAGATGAAGTCCAACAAAATTTTATTGCTCATTAGACTAGACTCATTTTTATTAGCACGTCCCTCTTACCTGAGCTCATCTGGATGGATAATGATAAACTTGTGGCGGATTGTATTTGGAAAGCCGGGGAGAGAAGATCACCACTGCAGATGTATATTTTTTCAGATCAAATCCATGTGGGATGTGGGAACATAAGAACAATTTTACAAGGTACAAAACTAGACAGAAGATGCCACACATACAATACAACAGTCCCTCACGTTACATACAGGGGCAGCTTGAGACTTGACTGGCCACTTAGTTAGAGTTTCATTATTAATAGTGTCATAGGGTCGTAACCTGTCATTTGTGTTCTGATATCAATATGAATATTGAGTATGCTGGAGGGCAGAATCAAGGGAGAGAGAGTACAGATGCAAACACAAGACAGAGGTGTGCTGCTGTGGAAGTCCTCTGTTGAGGCCATGATGGATAGTGAACGGTAACCCTCATCAATGAAGTACTGCTCTAGTTCGAGTGTGAATCCGTTTCTTATACTAAATGCTAACCTTAAGGGGCTCAGTGCACAGTCGGCGACACAACAAGAAGATCAAAGCGAGCTGGCCCAACCACGTAGCGAGCGCAAGCCGCTGCAGGGGGGGCGAGTGGAGGGACCACGGAAAGCAGGTTAAGATCGCCGGGGTTCAGGTAAGGCAGAAATCGTTTCTTGTTATCAATCAGGGCATTCAGTTTATGTTTTGGCCTGTTTGCAGCTGGTTCAGTGCAGCCACAAGGCTGAGTGCCAATATAATGCTCTAGACCTAAAAATAAATGATTTTACCAGTATTACAATACAGCCTGACACAGTCAATGCGTCAGTCATACATAAGCGCAGCAGTTGTCTTTGTTGATGTGTAGGTTCGTCCTTGTGCTTTAAGTACAGAAAAGAGGAGGATTTATCTGTTGTGGTGGCAGGGCTTATTTTGTTGTTGATAAATAGTTCAGCAACTTGAGTTTAATTTGTTGTGAATGTAAAAAATGACTTGATAAATGGATTGTGTTAATACAGACGGTATAATGCAGGGTAATACAAGATAACTGACTTAAAAAAAGTTATAAACCACACATACAGCTCTAAATTATATACAATCTACTGTATAATTGAGTAAAATAGGTTAGTCGTGATTTTCTCATTCTGACCTGGACTCTTGCCAGTCTATCACCTTGCAACGACACGATGAGAAAAACATAATAGTAAATGGATGTATTTATATAGGGCTTTTCTAGACTGACGGCCACTCAAAGCGCTTTTACAACACAAGCCTTGGTGAAGGATACTTCGACATGTAGGCTGCAGAGGCCGGGGATCATCTCTACCTCCTGAGTCAGTCGCCCCGTATTAACATGCACAACTACAATCACTTGTGAATTTCCGGTTCATAAGCTGAGCTCAGAGTCAGCTGGGTCTGAATACTACGAGTTTGAAAATAAAATTTAAAAAAATCTAGTGATGTGGAGTTTACTGGACCTCTGCAGCCCGCTCCTATAATACCAGCCCAGAATCTGTGAACTAACTGTCCAGTTAGATTGCGGGTAATGCAGGCACCATGCGTCGACAAGAAAAATGAATCCTGGATTAAAAACGATCATATCTCTGCCTCTGCTGCATTGATCCTGATCCTTTGTTTTTTCCCTTTTTCAAGCTGCCCATCGTGATTTATGTTACAGGGGTGCAATGCTGAAATGGAGGAGAACTCTTTAAGACTCATCTGACTGCAAATGTCACTGTCCATGGTACTGAAAATATGAAAATGTTGCATGCCATATGGTAAATATAAATAGTTAAATACTTAAAATTAATGACGCAAACCATACAATATAAGCATTTTATCTGCTTTTAGTCATCACATTTACAATGTTCAGCACAGTCTTCATGCTTCTATCATGCTGAATTTTATCTGACACACGTTACTTGGTGTAGGTATTCAAGAACTGAGCGGGCTTTGACTTATATGGCTGTTTTGAGGTTGACATTAAGCACAGACATTAAGCCCTTAAGCACAAATTAAGAACCAGCCTCAAATCATATACTGACAATTCTTATTAGCGTCAGCAGGCGGAGGAACATCTACAATTCATGCAAGTGTTTCCGCTCTGTCGCTACACGTTCTCATATCAGAACTCCATCAGCAACTGGAAATTCTCTGTCAAAGAAGACAAATAACCGACTACACGCAGAACAGAAAAGAATACATGAAAACAGGTGATCAATAAAAATAGTATTTGAAGGTCTGTAGTGGAAAGTAAAGGAACAAAGACAAAGTCTAGTAGAATACACTTCTCTCCATCAAAGAGCTTTGCAGTCATCGCTGTGACGGCTATGTTGCAGATCATTGCTGTCTGGGCGATGACACCCTTACATGACTGAGAGGAGGAAGAGGAGAGCAAAGAGGAGAAGGAAGATGCTAACAGAGATTGGCAGATATAAATGTGCCCACGGATAAATAATCCAGGGCCAGTTTGGGACAGAGCACAATTTATTACTTTTTTTTGAAGATTTTAGTACTTTTTTTTTTTTTTTTAAATCCCAGCTGTTTTTCCTTGTTCTAAACCGTTCTAGCCCAAGCAGCAGTATTCATTTATTTCTTTTCACTTTTTATGGGCCAGCTTAGGACTGGTATCCTGAGCCTGATGCATTTATAAAACAAGCCCCAGGGCCGAGATTCAAAATAGGGATTTTTTGAGAAACTTCTCATAAAGTCATCATAACACTTTTTTTTTTCTTTTTGTCTTTGAACAAGCACAAGTAACTCACCCTCTTCAGACGAACTCTTCAGGCGGACTGAGTGACGCACAGGTGACAACAAACACCAGCATTGATTTCAAAACGAGCAACTAAATGATGAAACAAAGAAGTGGTGGAGAACAGCAGCTCCTCAGCCCGCTCTCTCTGTCCTTATAACTAATCCATTAAGACAAGAGGCATGGTTTGTGTTTGTGTGTCAGTGCATGTGTGCTTTTCAGCTTGTGTCTGTCTCCTAGAAATGATGTTTATATAGGATGATTGCATTTAGAATTATGTTGTGCTGACAACATGCTTTGTTTGAGTGAATGAAAAGCTGGAGTCGCAGGGAGGTGGTCAGTGTGGACCGTGCAGGATTGTGACACTCAAATCCAGGCTTCACATCCACACTGTGGTTAGATTTAGGCAACAACAGTGCTTTGGTTAAGGTTAGGTAAGACTTTTTCTGTTTTAAAACAGAACCTGATCTTTCCTTGACATTAACCCGGTGCTGTCAGTGCCTGAACACAACCAGAAAACCGCTGAATAGCAAGATCACTATTCTAGCAGAATCAAAATGAAATAGGTTGTCATTAAATGTGCGCTCAGTATTTTGTGACCTGCCAGGTTCATTAATTAACAACATCTCCCCATTATGTTAATACAAAATATAATTTGGTCTGCATTAAGTTTCCTACAAAATGTATTTGCTGCTGCTAATTAGCTGTATGTGAATGTCATTTCTAGGAGACAGGGCTCCTTTGTAAGGACCAGTTTTCCAGCTGGGTCATTTATCAAAAGTGAACACATTGTTTGGTCCTCACTTTTTAAAACAGCTGTTTTCAGGATTAAGGTAAGAATTAGCTTTGGTGAACTAAGACTTAATCATTAACACACTGCTCTACGTTGCAAGATCTATGGATCGATGGACCTGGTTCTTAGGACCAAAATGAGCTCACACTTGGCTGTAACCACTCCACTGATATAGCCATCCTACTAAAAGTGACACTACTTTACACCCAAACAGGAATGGCATGCCTAAACGTCTCCCAGTCTTTGCAATTGAAGTGACTGGGTGTTGGAATATCAACTGGACCTAATTGTCATGTGATCTCACCATAAGGGTTGTGTTAGGCCTGTGGCTGTGATCATTGAGGTTAAGGTTTGGCAGTAGGGTATGCACCATGACAACTGTACAAGTGTAGAGGCACAAATGCGTGTGTGTGTGTGTGTGTGTGTGTGTGCGTGCCTGTGCGTGTGGCTCTTTGGCACTTCAGCTGGATGGAGGGAATGAGAGAAGTGAAAAAAACAAAAAAAGTCTGAGCAAGGAAAAAACAAAATGCTAATATATGCGACAAATAAAAGCTTTAAGTCAGCTCATTATCAGAATCAGCTAATGGTACCTACAATGAATTTCAATAGTACTTCACAGATAATGATGTATAGAAAGTATATACTGTGAATACTGTTTCTGAAGGATTTCTCAAGGATATACCCAATAAGACACAAGCACTATGCACTCATAACTCATCATAACTTTAAATGGTAGAGGCAATGCAAAGTGCAAACACATCCAAATCAGCACATAGTACAAACACACTCACACACATATACACCGAGTCCCTCGCTGAGTCCCCTAGGAAATGGCCATCACTGTCAATTAGGATCATTCTGCACAGTGGCCAATGTACTTTACTACAGAAAACCATTACACTCTCTCCTTCTCTTGCTTTCTCTTTCTCTGTCACTCTCACACACAAAAAAAGAAAAAATAACACACACACACACACACACACACATTACGAATATAGCAAAACCTCATGGGACGCTGAGTCACTGACAACCCATTACAATTCCACTGAGACTGAAGATGGTTTACAGGCACTTTAAGCACACATGCATGCGCACTAACACACACATGAACGCACACACACACACACACTGAGCCCACCATTCAATCCACTCAGGGAGATGTGCAGTGTCTCTGTTTAGCACAGTGCAGCGTGAGACACTGGAGGCACTTTAATATATTTTAAATTGAATTGTGACAATAGTGCATCCCTGTCAGCTCTGGACACTGAGAATAAAGAACTGCTTTGATACACTTACATTAAAGCTGCACTAAAGCAAGGTTTCATGTAATGATGCACTCATCATATAGTCTGAAATCATGACACCAGCCAGCAACACCCAACTGATATAACATCGGTTCACCCTGTTAACACAAACACAGATACCTGGTGCATGTCATGCCCAAACCAACCAACTGGAGCTCCGTGCAGACAAAGGTGGACTCGCCACAGTTAGATCTGCTGCCTCTCCCTCTTCTGGCAATTGTCTGAACTGCCAGTTGGTTTGACTGTCCCTTGTGCAGTTTATTGACACTTCCTTTCCACTGACACTGCTCAATGGATCTCTGCAACACACCCTCAGAAATACTGTGTAACACACTCTAAAACTTCTGTGACAGCAGAAATCTGACACAGTATATTTGCAGAAAAGGTTAGTTACCAATAAAGTTGAGAAGTTCTTTAAATTAGAAAACCGCTCACTGCTAATGTTAATTTTGAAAAAAATCACAAAATTAGGCTACATTTCTGGTTCCTATTACCTGTGAAGTGGTTGTTGCTTACTCTGTCACTCTCATTAGTTTAAAATATCAGTTAAAATGTTGTAGTTTTGTACCATAACCCTGTTTGTTTCTCTAAGCAACCCTTCTCCAATGGTCCACTGCTGCATTAGTCGTTTTAGAAAACCTTGTTTTTTAAAAGAAAATGATTCGTTGTTTTTCTGTTTTATGTGTCAAGTTTGAGTGTCAGAATTTGCATTTTTAGGCATGTAAACCCCTTCTAATTATTCTTCCTCCAACGTCTAAAAAAACGATGTGTTTCTAAAGAAATTGCACTAAAAGACAGCCAATGTGCCCAGGTAACCTTCAACAAGAAAACTGGAAAAACAGCTTTAATATCTTAACACTCAGATGGTGAAGTATTGCTTCCCTCTGTTTTTCCCACCATTCTGCCACCTTGGCGCTAACGGCGTCAGCACGTAAACTCATGAAGCTGACTGGATTGAGACATTTCGTCTGACCTGCTTCCTGTATAAACTGCAGATTGACTACTAACACAATGCACTGTACCGTATTTTAAGGTGACTTTTTGAAAGAATGGGCCCATTTAACAATGTGCTGCATCACTAAAAAATGCAGGGAACAATTGAATGCTATAGCAGATATTGATATTGTGATTAAAATGTAAATTTTAGAGAGTCAGTTGTTCTTGAAAAAGATGGACAGGGATGATGCATTTGATGTGACGTGACCAACAATCATTTACCATGAATGACCTTTCTAATGGTTGCTAATGATCTCGTTGCACGTCCTTTAAAGTTGTAATTGTCATAAATTCAAAAAGTCAGACAAGCAGGCGAACGGGAGGAAAAAGACACAGTGAAAGACACAATAAGTACGCAGACTGTCAGGCAACTGGGCAGAGCAACATTTACTGCCATTTCTATTTGTGAACAAAAACAGCCTCCTCAACTCACACACACACACACACACACACACACACACACACACATACAGTAGATAAACATAGCCACAAACCACATCATTGTTCTTGCCTTCTTCACACTCCATGAGGCTTTCTTTCCCCTGACACTTCTCTCTCTCTCGTTCTCTCTCCCTCTGTCACCTTCCTTTTTCATCTGTCTGTCGCCCACCCACTGCACACACACACACACACACACACACACACACACCTCCCTGTCTGCGCTTCTCCCTCTGAGAGAGGGGTGGGGAGTAAACACACAAAACACAGTGCCTATGTGTGTGTTTGTGTGTGTGTGTGTTTCCCCGCAAGTAAGTAAACATGCAGTGAACACTGTGAAATCATGACAGCAAAACAAGGAAGAAGAGAAGGAGAGAGAGAAATCGAGTCTTTGCAGGAAACTAAAAATGCTTGAGTGCATCTATGGGATGCATCACATCCCCTACTGCTGCACTGTAACTAACACACAAACACACACACAGGTGTGCAAGGCCACCGAGCTGGATTCATATTCTCTTTCAGTAGTTTTATCTTTGTTATCTCCTCTGTCTATCTTTCACAGATTACTACTAGTACTACTAATAATAAAAATAATAACGATAGTCTAGCAACAGTTTTACATGGGTGAATCAAACTTCAACTATTTTAGGCAAACAAACAGTACCAATGGGACAAGTACAGTAATAGTACTGAGTATCCAGAATAGGTGACAGAATGAGTTGCTTGTCATTGCCTTCAAATACAAGCTACATAAACATTTTCGGATCTGGTGACCCTATTGACATAAATTAAAGATATGGAAGCACATTCAGAAGGCAAAGGAATTCTTAATGGCCCGTATGAACAGGAGGACTACAAAGAGCAAAAAAACCCACTTGGATGTTCATATGTGACTTTTAACACAGACTAATAAAAGTGTGAACCTATCCTTTAAGGTTAGGGACGAAAACAGCGGCGACTGTTGGGCGACACACGGCGGCATCAGAGTCACAGGCTTCGCTGACCGAGCCATTCACCTTGAACTTTTCTCTGAGAGGCTCTGCTGTACCACAGCAACGCCATGCTGCTTCTTTTCTTCATTCTTTGCTCCTGACAGACAGTAGTCATTATTCACACAGCCACAGATGGCCCTGTTCAGACAAACAGATATATTAGATTGTTTTTTTCGTGATTTAAACAAGCAACAAATGGTGTTATTTTTCTGGTGAGGACAGCCTGACAGTCAGACTTTCAGGATTTTTTGAAAGATGGTTTTTGAGAGGTCATTTAAAAGATGTAATGGATTCAGCAAGCTTCAGAGCCTTCAGAGGTTTATTCTTGAACCAGTATTTACTGGGAACAGTCACAAGATCCTTGTGCAAGGATGTGCGACTGCTCCCAGTATATTCTGTAAAGTTTTGGCTACTTCACAAGGGACAGATCACATTTGTGTTTGAGCTCCTCTCACTAGTTTGAAGTGGAAAAAGGCGATGTCAGATAGCTCAGTCCACCAATCAGGACTTCACGATATGAATCAAAATCCTATGGTGGCTCAGATCTGATTAAATCCAACATACTCAAACAGCACAGGTTTTTTTTCTTCCCCTAAACTTTATCTTAGAGTGTTGCTCAATTAGCCATGAATATATAATGTAACAGAAAGAAGTGTATGATGTTATGGGGAAACTGTCAGGGGCTTTAATGTAATCAGGTTATATGATCAGGTCAGTTAGTTTGCTGAAAGCCAGGGAGCTGCGTTTTGTACCAGATTGTTTTTGGCTTAATGTAAATGAATGTAAAAGTGAAAATATAAAAATATGTATGACCTCAAGTAAGAAAAGACCTGGTTTTTGAGATGCTGAGATGCTGTGTTTTTGCATCCCATCGCACCCCCTCCACCCATCCTCCAGCAACTGTTCTCACCCCCGACCACCGATCCCAACACTTCAAGCCAGCCTCCAATTTTTGCTACCATCGACCCAGATAAGTGTGAGTGAAGACTATTGTTTAGAACAGCAGCCTGTGTAATTTCACCATTAGTCTCAATCAAAGACAACCAGCCTTCGGGCCAAAGGACAGCGTGCGTATGTGTGCCTGAGACAGAGTAATAAGACACCCCCACCACCATCCTGGGGCCAGAGAGCTGAGGGGGAAAAAAAGATGAAAAGAAAATGAAGAAAGAAATAGACACAGAAAGCAAAGGAAGGAAGGAAAGGAAGGCTGTGGGAAGAAAGAAGAAAGAGCCAAGGGATAAAAAAAGAGAGATGGAGAGTTAAAAACAAATAGGGAAGAGCATACATAAAACATTACGGGTGGATGGGCACAAGTGGAATGGGGGCAAAATGTGAAATGGAGCACCTTAAAACCATTATGTTTACACACTGGTGTCAGGATTTTGCACACACACCACTCAGAATGGCTGCCGGGCATTTGGCATCTTAGTGCTGCAGGATTGTGCATCTCCCATTGCTCCAACCGCTGCACCATGCAGCCTTAATCTGTTATAGGCCCCTGCTTATAACCTCTCCTCACACAAACATAAACGCACACAACATTTCCCTCTGGCTAAGTTGTATGTAGGTGCCATGGGAAATTCAGATGGATTGCATGCAGCTAACAGACACCCACACCGACACACACACCCACACACATATTAACAAACAATCAGGCCAGCAGTGAACAGGGATGGACAGAGCTTATGCGACCTTTAGGGCTTTAGTCGCTCCTTGGTTGCATTGCAGCTTCCAGGAGCCCAGGGATTTGATTTAATAAAGGGATTTGTGAGCTGGGAATGGGAGCGGGGTAGGAGGAAGGAGGGAAGAAGTGAACGAGGAGGAGGCGGCAAAACAAATGGCAAAGAAGAAGGAGGATGAGCGAGGATGATGAGGACTGTAGTTCTAATAATGATCAATGATGATGGCGCCGCTGGTGATGATAGCGATCCCAGCGTTGACTAGAAAAATGATGAAGAAGATTTTAATGACAATGGCAGCTCTGATGACGGCGGTGATTTTGCCAGTGGTTGTAATGACAATACAGATGATAATAATGGCTGCAGTTGTTGCAAAAATAATGACTACGGCGACGGCGTCCATGATAGTGATGAGAGGGTGGGGGTGATGATGAAGGCAGAGGATTAAAGTGCTGCTGGATACACCAACTAAACGTTCCAAACACATTTTAACAACACACACACACACACACACACACACACACACACACACACACCTAATTCTGTCCCCCACTGAAGAATGTTGGTCACCTTCTAATTTTGCCAGATTTCTTATGTTGTTTACCACGACTCTTCAGTAATACTCCACAGTAAAATGACTGAATAATAGATACGATTGCAATGGGGGAAACCATCTGCTTTCAGCCTCTAAATCCCTGGAAAGTGGACTTAATGGTAGCCTGAGAGAGTGTTTTTAGGACACCATCAGCGGGAGGTTCAGACAGCATGTCATTTCATCTTCTCCAGCAATCATTGTTCTTAGCTCGGCAACAGGGACTTCCCATCAACCCGTGGGCTTGTGGACAAGAACAAATTGGATTCTAATCCCAAAAATTACTGACACACTCTCACACTCTCTCTCTCTCACACTCTCTCTCTCTCTCTCTGTCCTTTTTCACAACAAATGGGAATGTAAGTGTAAATAAGCCAAAAAAATGTCTACTTAAATTCATGAGGATGGAGCATCCCGGCTTGTTCACAGTCCTCCATAAGATTTGATTTATTTGTATATGAGCTGGTGAAAATGCATCTGTCTCCTGCCAATGCTGCTAATATGTATCATAACAAGGCATAGCTTTGAGAGGTCTTGTACTTTTCTGGAATAACTGTGACAAGCTGAGACTTTGACTCAATCCCAAACTAAACCAACTTGTTTTAAACAATTTCCAATATCTCCATTACTGTGACTGTCAACAATCTCATAAACACTAATGACTAATGACTAATTGTCAGCGTGATCAATCACAAAAAAGTTGAATTTGATCGAGCAACAAAAGACTGGGGAAGTTGTGAAACACTCCGAAAACAATTCAGTTAAATGAATTCGACAGCCCAACCAAAAGAGCAAATCACATTACAATGAAATTTCAAGAATATACTTGAAATTTGGAAGCAAATCAAACTACATTTAAAATCACAAAATACCTACACAGACAGTCCAATATTGAAAAGTCATGCATTTGTGCCTGGATTAAATGATCACGATTTTACAGCTTGGAATCTCAAAGGTATCAAAGGTGTAAGCACTTGATATATTGATAGTTATTTTATGTTATTTGAGCAGCTACAGAGAATTTATAGCATCACAGCCTGGGATTTCTTCAGGTACTTGCAAATTCGGGATTATGTCAGGAGAAATATTTCAGATTTTGATAACACATGTTCCCATAACTCGCTTCATAGTATCTGCAATTTTGATCCATGCAGTGAGGGGGCAGTCTCTTATTTTTATTATTATATTTTATTAGAATTGGGTGAAGGGATAGATGACAGGATTTGGGAGTAAAGCCTTGAAAGTGCACATAAATGTTCCATCAACTCTTGGCATAACTTGGTACAGTTCAAAACAGCACAGCAGTTGTACCTCTCCAAAAACTCAGGCCATTTCATTTGGTATGATGGTGACACTGTGGCGGTTGGTATTGTCTGTGCTGTTATTTTGAAGGTCCATTTCCTGTGTTCTGTTTTGTGGGCTGTAACTTTACGTTTTGTTTTCCTGAGGCTCCCTTCCCCCCCGATGCGTCGAGGAGTGTTTGGGCACACCTGAGTTCACTTCAGGAGATTAGGACGCCTATTTAACCTCTGCGGAGTGACTCCTCGACGCCAGAGTATACTTCCACGTACCGTGGTATCAGTTGGTCTCAGTCTCCTGTGGTATAGTACGTTTTGATAGCTTGCTGAACTTTTTTGATTAATTGTTTGTCTCTTCTCTTTTTGTTCCAGTGCCTCCCTTGCCCACACAGCCCAGCACTCTCTGGACCTCTCTGAGTTCGTGTTTTGTTTGGACCTCACGCTGCCAGCGATTGTTTCAGTTATTGCCTGTTGTTGCAAAATAAACTTTTGTTAACCTTCTCCGTTTCCGCTCCTGGGTCTCTCTCTGCACCCGCCGTCACAGAATACTCTGGCCAATCATGGACCCAGCGGATTCGGACCCCTTTCGAGCGGCGCTCGCCCATCAAGGACTACGTCTCGGCCAGCACGAGGACATGCTGCGGGGAGTAATGGAGGCAGTACAAGGTCTCAGCGTCCAAGTCCGTGACCTCACCGCTTACCTCAGCCGCAAGGACACCCGTGGCTCTCCTTCCTCCCCAAGTCCCACACCAGCGCCACCCCCACCGGCAACCGCTGCAGCCCAATCTACCTCTCTGTCTGTCTCTCAGCGTGAGCCGTATGTGCCGGCCCCCGAACCCTTTTCAGGTGAAGTTGGTAATGCTGGGGGGTTTATCTTGCGCTGTTCACTAGTATTTGATCAACAACCCCTTAGTTATCCTTCTGATAGAGCTAAGATAGCTTATACAGTTAATTTGTTACGGGGCAGGGCAGCGCAGTGGGCTACAGCGTTATGGGAACAGCACTCCCCCATTCTCTCGTCTTTCGACAGTTTCTCGAGGGAACTTAGTCGTATTTTTGATCATTCACGACAGGGGCAGGAAACTGCTAAACGCCTATTCTCCTTGGCGCAGGGAGCGAGATCAGTGGCAGATTACTCTATTGACTTCCGTATCGCAGCTTCAGAGAGCGGGTGGGGGGAGTTAGAGCTACGAGGTGTTTTCTTACGGAGTCTTTCTAGTGAGTTAAAGGACGAATTAGCTTCCAGAGATGAACCCGATTCCTTAGAGTCATTAATCTCCCTCGCCATACGCATAGATAACCGCTTGAGAGAAAGACAGAGAGAGAAAGCCCAGACTCGCCTCTCTCATGTTCACGAGCCAGCTTCCCTCGCTCCCCCTTCAGCCTGTGGCGGATCCTCCGGCCACTCCGCTGCTCCCTCCACGTCCTCCTCTCACCCTTCGGAGCCCATGCAGTTGGGTCGGACCCGTCTCCACCCCAGCGAGCGGCAGCGACGTTTCAGCCAGCGGCTCTGTATCTACTGTGGCCAGGGAGGTCATTTTCTCGCTAACTGCCCTCAGACGCCAAAAGGGCAGGCTCACCCGTGACGGAGAGCGCACTGGTGAGTCAGACATCCCCTAATCCCAGCTCTCCCTCCCGTATTACCGTGCCCTCCTGTCTGCTTTGGGGTCGTGAGTCGCTTCCCATGAGGGTTCTGATTGACTCAGGGGCAGACGAGAGCTTCATCCACACCGAACTAGCCACCCAGCTTAAGCTCCCCCTTGAATCCCTCCCGGTGCCCAGAAATGTAACCGCCTTAGACGGCCGACGTATAGCTCAGGTCACTCAACGTACGGTCCCGGTCACGCTCATAATCTCTGGGAATCATAGAGAAGACATCCAATTCTTCGTCATTCCTTCCCCTCAGATTCCCCTGGTGTTGGGCCTCCCCTGGTTGCTTAAACATAACCCCCAGATAGACTGGACTACAGCTAGTATCTCCACCTGGAGCCCATTCTGTCATGCCCACTGTCTTCGTTCGGCCAACCCCTTTTCTTCCCGTGTTTCTCCACCACCTCCCACGCCCCCTGTCCTTACCTCCGTGCCTCCCGAGTACCATGACCTAGCCCCTGTGTTCAGTAAAGAGTTAGCCCTGTCCCTGCCTCCTCATCGCCCCTACGATTGCTCCATAGACCTCCTCCCTGGTGCTCCTCTCCCTTCTAGTCGGCTGTATAACCTGTCACGCCCCGAGAGGGAAGCCATGGAGACATACATCCAGGATTCTCTAGCCTCTGGACTCATCCGCCCCTCATCCTCTCCGTTAGGGGCTGGCTTCTTTTTTGTTAAGAAGAAGGACGCCTCCCTGCGCCCCTGCATCGACTTCCGTGGACTTAACGACATCACCGTTAAGAACAGGTACGCTCTCCCTCTCATCGACCCCTCCTTCGAACCACTCTGCTCCGCCACCATCTTCTCCAAGCTTGATCTGCGTAACGCTTATCACCTCGTCCGGATAAAGGAGGGTGATGAGTGGAAGACAGCTTTCAACACACCGTTAGGTCATTTCGAATATTTAGTCATGCCTTTTGGTCTCACCAACGCCCCCGCTGTCTTCCAGGCTCTCATTAACGATGTCCTCAGAGACATGTTAAACCGGTTTGTTTTCGTTTATTTAGATGACATATTGATTTTCTCTCGAGATCTAGAGGAACATAGACAGCATGTAAGACTAGTGCTTCAGAGACTTCTTGAGAATAAATTGTTTGTTAAAGCGGAGAAGTGCGAGTTTCACTCTGACTCAGTGGGTTTCCTCGGCTATATCATCGCCAAGGGTCAGCTAAGACCCGATCCTGCCAAGATCCAAGCTGTCACGGATTGGCCCGTTCCCACCACCCGGAAGGAGTTGCAGAGGTTTCTCGGCTTCGCTAACTTCTACCGCAGATTTATCCGTGACTACAGTAAGGTAGCTCTTCCCCTCACTAGACTTACTTCTGTGAAAATCCCCTTCCAGTGGTCTCCCGATTCCCAACAGGCTTTCGCCCAGCTTAAAGCACTGTTTACCTCTGCCCCGGTGCTCAAACACCCCGATCCCACTCGTCAGTTCGTGGTCGAGGTGGACGCTTCCGACTCCGGTGCTGGTGCCATCCTCTCCCAGAGAGACCCTCAGACTCATAAACTGCATCCCTGTGCTTTCTTTTCCCGCCGCTTATCCCAGGCCGAGCGGAATTACGACGTCGGGAATAGAGAGTTGCTGGCTGTGGTTTGGGCGCTTCAAGAATGGAGGCACTGGCTGGAGGGCGCTACGGTTCCCTTTTTGATCTGGACTGATCATAAAAACCTCGCCTACTTACGCACCGCGAAGAGGCTTAATCCCCGCCAAGCCAGATGGGCTCTGTTTTTGAGCCGGTTCAATTTCACCCTCTCCTATCGCCCCGGCTCCCGTAACACTAAGCCCGACGCCCTGTCCCGTCTCTATGCCCCTCCCCTGGACTCGGAACATCAGGATGTCATCCTCCCGCCGGCTTGCATCGTGGGTATGGCTACATGGGAGATCGAATCCCTCGTGCTCCAGGCGCAGAAGCAACAACCGGACCCTGGTTCCGGTCCCCCCGATCGCAAGTTTGTCCCGGATTCGGTCCGGTCGCAAGTTCTCCAGTGGGCTCACTCCTCTAGACTTACCTGTCACCCTGGTTTCCACCGCACCCTCCAGTTCCTCCGTCAGAGCTTCTGGTGGCCGAGGATGTACCGCGACACCCGTGCATTTATTGCCGCTTGCTCTGTCTGTGCCAGGGGAAAAGCTTCTCATCATCCCCCTGCGGGGTTACTGCACCCCTTGCCCGTCCCAAGCCGCCCATGGTCTCACATCGCCGTGGACTTTGTTACTGGTCTTCCTCCATCTGAAGGTAACACTGTCATCTTAACTATTATTGATCGCTTTTCCAAGTCTGTGCATTATGTTCCCCTGCCTAAACTGCCTTCTGCCCTCGAGACTGCTAGTCTACTCGTGACTCATGTGTTCAAGCTTCACGGGATTCCCCTCGACGTGGTCTCGGACCGGGGTCCACAGTTCGCTTCCCAGGTGTGGCAGGAGTTCTGTAAGGCGGTGGGGGCCACGGCAAGTCTGTCCTCTGGTTACCATCCCCAGAGTAACGGCCAGACAGAGCGAGCTAACCAACATCTGGAGTCCGCTCTTCGCTGCGTGGCTGCTCATCATCCCGTCTCTTGGAGTACACACCTGCCTTGGATAGAATATGCCCACAACTCCCTCTCCTGTTCGGCCACAGGTATGTCACCGTTTCAGTGCTGTTTGGGTTATCAACCTCCCTTGTTTCCCGAGCAGGAGACTGCGGTATCCGTCCCTTCTGTGAAGGAGCACCTCCGGAGGATTAAGGAGGTATGGCAGTCTGCCAGAGCTGCTCTCACCCGCTCCACGGAGAGGAACCGACGGCTGGCCGACGCTCGCCGCGTCTCCGCCCCCGAGTACCGACCGGGTCAGCAGGTGTGGTTGTCGGCACGGGATCTTCCGTTGGATGTCGAGTCACGTAAGCTCTCTCCCCGTTTTGTCGGTCCTTTCGAGGTGTTGAAGATCATTAATCCGTCTGCCGTCAGGCTCAAGCTACCAGACTCTATGAAGGTCCACCCCACCTTCCATGTTTCCCTGTTGAAGCCGGTGCATTCCAGCGAGCTCAGCCCGCCGGCCGCCGCCCCACCTCCCCCCCGCCTCATTGATGGTCATCCCGCCTACACGGTGTCACGGATCTTGGATGTCCGTCCACGCGGCCGTGGTTTCCAGTTCTTGGTGGATTGGGAGGGTTACGGTCCAGAGGAGCGTTCCTGGGTCTCCAGGGGACTCATTCTGGATGACTCTCTCCTTCGGGACTTTTATGCCGCTCACCCGGACAAGCCGGGTAGAACGCCTGGAGGCGTTCGTTGAGGGGGGGGTACTGTGGCGGTTGGTATTGTCTGTGCTGTTATTTTGAAGGTCCATTTCCTGTGTTCTGTTTTGTGGGCTGTAACTTTACGTTTTGTTTTCCTGAGGCTCCCTTCCCCCCCGATGCGTCGAGGAGTGTTTGGGCACACCTGAGTTCACTTCAGGAGATTAGGACGCCTATTTAACCTCTGCGGAGTGACTCCTCGACGCCAGAGTATACTTCCACGTACCGTGGTATCAGTTGGTCTCAGTCTCCTGTGGTATAGTACGTTTTGATAGCTTGCTGAACTTTTTTGATTAATTGTTTGTCTCTTCTCTTTTTGTTCCAGTGCCTCCCTTGCCCACACAGCCCAGCACTCTCTGGACCTCTCTGAGTTCGTGTTTTGTTTGGACCTCACGCTGCCAGCGATTGTTTCAGTTATTGCCTGTTGTTGCAAAATAAACTTTTGTTAACCTTCTCCGTTTCCGCTCCTGGGTCTCTCTCTGCACCCGCCGTCACAGACACCTTATTCTGCTTATGTGGAAGTCAGACTGTGCACCAGCTGTGATATGTGGATAAGAGAGTTGATCAATGTCTTAGAACAATTAAAGTTCACTGTTAAGAGCAATACGCAAATTCTTGTCAGCCGGTTGGAGGTTGCAGAAGCAGCTTTTGATCGGAAGGTCACTGGTTCGATTCCCCCACCGGACTGGCAGAACATTTGGGTGTGGTGGCGTATTCCCTCCCCCTCTTGCGTGTGTGTGTTTCTTCAGACAGAGATGGGTGAAATGCAGAGAATAATTTCCCAGTCTTGGGATCAATAAAGTAAGTAAAATTAAAAAAATTAATAATAATCTGGAGTCCTGTGAGTATCTCAACAGTGGTGCAATGATGGTGTACCTGTGTTCGCTCTATAGCGAGTGTGTGTGTGTATTTGGTTTGGAATAAAGTCAAAATGTTTTAATTCTTTTGTATTTGTGAAGCTAATCGTGGTTGAGTTGTTCGAGTGATGGACTGACTGTTTGCATTCAATTTCACTTCAAAATTCAAGTCTAAATCCTTAAATGTACCTTAAAATAAAGATAAAGATATTAAAGTTATAAATATATAGATAAAACAAATTAATATTTCTGTGTAACTTACATTTCTGAATAACTGATGACTTTTTGCTACTGGTGCAACTGTGCTAACGGCGCTGATGGCTTTACCAAAAAAGTGAAACAAGAAGCCGATGATCACACTTTTCTTCACCTGGTTGTTAGTTTCCTGCTTGTGGTTTCTTTCCACTTGCTCTCAGTCAGGTTGCCAGCAACTGACTCAAAGACACTTGGGAAATAGAGGACGTTAAATGAGCCATTATCCTTTAATGACAATAAGTGACAATTATGAGCATACAGGCTGCTGCTGAACAAACATTTTAGTCTTACTTTAAATTCTAAGCTTTCAGCCGCAGGCTATCAATGTGTGCACATTACGAACCCTTCAACATTTCCACAGTGATCCCACACAGGTGAGGGCTGCTCACCTGTGTTAGTGCCACTCATCGATCATAGCACTACATGTCTTATAAGCAACAATGGCAATCAGGTGAAGATAAAAGTGAAGCAATCCAGCACAGGTCTTTTAACAAGTTGCAATGACTCCCAATGAAATGTCAACAACACGAAATCAAGTCTGAAAGATGGTCATCCCCTTTGGTTAGAGTGTTTTGAGGCAAAACTATACGTCACATTAATTGAAGACAGAGCACACAGCCTTTAATATGCCTCACATCATTTTAATGTGAGGCAGAAAGTTTTTGTGTGTTGATTGTTTTTCAATTGATTTTTCACTAAGTCTTTAAATGGCACAGCTTTCTCACTTAAAGGGTATGAGACGGTGCACTGAAGGGAGTTTCATCATCTCTGTCCTCCTAATCTGTGGGCTGGACATAAGGACAAGGCAGGGTTCTGTTGTGTGACCTGTCACAGTTCATTACATTAGATTTTTCTAGCTGACACTTTAATCCAAAGCAGTTTACAAGTTCAAGTACATCACTTTCAACTGATATGCTGAACTGCTACATTAAGAAACAATAACCAACACAGCAGACAGCACAGTCAAGCAGAGAAATACCTATTTGAAAAATACTCAGCCTAATTCTAGTAGCCTTGAAGTTACCCTCAGAAGTTCATCAAGGGCATACTTAAAGGATGCAAGCCCTGGTCTACTTGTTTAATCAGGTTTGTTAATCAGTTTTTAATAAACTGATTTACATAACCATCAAAACAGCCACTTAGTAATTACCAAGTGGTAAACATGATAATTTCTTCAAAAGCCTTCGTCAGATCAATCTTGTTTTACTCTCTTAGTAATTACATGTATGAATGAAGTAGCTACTCCTGCTTTATGTGCTTTATAAACAGATTATTTTTCCTGATTAATATGTCCACTCTCTAATGCAAGCACATGAAAAAACATATATCTGCAGTCACTTGGGTCAGTCTGTCTGTTTATCAGTCTGTCCATCCAGCACTTGTTCCAGTGCAAGATGCATAATGCATACCTGGACAACTATTGGCCAGACTCCCAATAAATGTGGTTCAGAAAGTCTCGAAGGGATGAATCCAAAACTTTCTGGTGATTGTCATCAGGCCAAAATGTTCCCTCGCATACAAAGCACCATGTAATTACTGGCCTTGTGATGACTTCAGCCACTGCATTTTCTGTAAGAATTTTTAATCCTCCTATGGGTGATGTGAAAAACGACATGGATCTTACAATAGCATAGATGTGCTTATATGTGAGGGCGTGAGACACGGCCCTGTGGAAGGTGCACCCTTCACGTGTGGGGAGGGGGTTGCTAATGCTATTGGCTCTGTGGCACAGAAGAAGACAAGCTGACTGGCTGCTTGTTGCAATGTTAGAATGAACTGGAAGGGGCTGCAGATGGAACTGTCTTTCACAGTGTGTAAATGCGTGGCTGTGTGTGTGTGTGTGTGTGTGTGTGTGTGTGTGCAGGGCTCTGGTGTAATTTGCCCATGCCCAGTTAAAATGATGACAAAAGCTCTCTTCTCCTCTGCTCTTTATATTCAAATGATTCCTTGGAATATACCTGTTGATGTGACCGTTCTGCTTTGTTTCCAGGGAAAGTCTTCTTTCATGACTTAAAAATGTAGTTAGTACGCATGGGGGTGCCAGATAAAGAAAACAGTAGCCGTGCAGTTTTGTAATAGTAGCTTATATGGCTGTATCACCCCGCTCACCATTCCATCTATCTATTGTTCCTGTTCGGCTGAATTAATGAGCTGAGCGTGCAAAAGGAGGAGAAAGAAATTTCAATTAAATGTCCATGCTGTTTCCTTTCCATTTAAGGAGACACAAGGACCGTGTCCTTGCCTTTTGTCTGTGCCTTTTGTATCTATCCACCCAAATTATGCTTAACAAATACAGTACAAAGGCCTATTTACTTTCTTTGACCAGAAGAAAAGAGGAGCATTTCTTATGGTTATCTGTTCGTACAGGCTTTGCTTCTGGTCGTCGCTCTTCTCTTCAGCGCCAAGCGGTCAACAAGTGAAGAACAGATGTGATGATAGAGAAATTCAGCCGCTCTGAAGCTACATCCTGCCAGTAGATCACAACCCTCGCTGTGAGGCTAAACGTGGCGGGCTAGCTCTAACTCTGCAGGCTACCTGTCAGTACTGTGCATGCCTGCCTACAGAGTGTCTACAGGGTGTGGCAGTGACACAAGCTAGGACCAGAAAGACAAGCTAATCTTTAGTGGCAATATCCCAGAAAGGGATACAGACAGCGGGCACAAGTCAGTCGGCCTCCATCTCTCTCTCGCCCTCTCTGCTCTCCTCCTGGTTCTCCCATCTGCCCATTTGGGAGACCTGGTGTCTTATGACCAGGATAGAGCTCCACATCTGCTGCTTTTCCTGTGCACACTGAGCTCAGGAGCTCTGTTGCTCTCTCCTTCTCCACATTTAGTCACGTTGCTAGCTGCCGAAGGACTTTTCCAGGACTTGCCAGTCATCATCAGGAACGCAGTAGATCTGAGGGGCTTCATAATGTTAGCAGAACAACATGCACCTGCTTGTGGCTTCTGCGGCGGAGATGATGAAGACCAGGAGCCATCGGTAAACTTTGCCCGCCATGGTCTCACTTAACAGAGCTTTAACCCTTCAGGCAGCGTTTTCCGAGCAGTGTCAGCAATGGCTGACTCGACCGTAAACATGCCACAACCTGGCTGAGATTTAGAACAAGAAAAACTAGAGCATCATTGTGAAAGAGTATGAGGCACAATA
Source organism: Chelmon rostratus (assembly GCF_017976325.1). NCBI lineage: Eukaryota > Metazoa > Chordata > Actinopteri > Chaetodontiformes > Chaetodontidae > Chelmon > Chelmon rostratus. Next base: position 5,051,887 of record NC_055658.1, read on the forward strand.
ATCTTTTCATCGCGGTTATCATGTTTTCATCGGAAGCCAAAATCGTTATCGGATTGGATTAGTCGCCCAGACGTACTTGAAAACAGAAGACAATAAACCAGACAAATTAACTCACTTAGTGGCATCACATGGAGAACACAATCAACTCTCACCTAGACTCTATCATCTGAGCGAGGGGAAAGTGGACGTGAAGAATCTGAACAAAGGCTCGCACGGCACAGCAAACACTGTCAGAGTGCACCTCAAATAAAGAGTCAGAGCAGCATGAACTCAAATATGTGCAAACCAGTTCATGGTGGAGACATGTACAGGGGCTTTGCACAGCTGTGTGTAGTCTTAAGGTTAGAAAGTATGAGCGTATCGTATTTGTTTTTCCACCAAATCACACTTCCCAAGTCTAAAGATCTAAATCATTACTCTATTCCACTCCTAAGCCAGCAGTGTATTTCATATCAGTGCTTCACAAACACAGAAAGATTCAGTCACTTCCTTTGATGTGCGTGTGTGTGTGTGTGCACTGCACGCACATCTGTTATCCTGTCAACATATGACACCAGTGTTATACTTGTTACATATACACGAACACAGAAAGCTGCACACCATCACACAAAATAATAACAAGTTGCACATCTGCACTCTGATCATGTCCCCACCAGGCAGGCGCACAATCAAAGTTTAACGAGACCGATCCATCACACAACCACTGATGCACACATACGTAGCACACAGATAATCTAGGTCCATAACTCACCAACGGACCTGTCTTTTAGTAGACAAACCATGCATGGTCGTACACATGTGCAGTCACATTTCATATGCTTGTTTCTTTTTGATACGACTGTAAAAAGAGAGGCGAGAGGCCGTAAAATGACCAGAAATACCAAGAGAAATTCCTACCCAATAGCATTTCAAACTATACTTGGCTCTGCAGTGCCACAATAGCATCGTATGACGGCATGAGCACTGAGGTAATGTGAAAAAATGACCATCGGAAGCGCATGTCGCATCGTGAAATTCTGGGGAGAGTTAGCCAGTGACAACATCCCACCTAGCTAGCTGGCGAGCTAACTGCCAGATGAGCTAGAAAACAAGTTGACAGTTTGTCAAAGTTGTTTTTGCTTTTGCCAGTTAAAGATTTTGTCTGCTACATTTCTCTGATGTATAAATTGCATAAGATGAATTATAATATTCACCAATACTGTTTGATACATACAAAGAGCCATGCTGTCAATCAAGTTGTGGTATCATGTCCGGGCTACTTTCTGGTCCCCTAGCTTCTGTAAGTCACTGCAGTCTCTCATTGTTAATCAGTCTGAGGACAGAAGACAAGTTGGCACGTACCATGGCACTTGCTATAAGACAACTTCACTTTGTGAGCACTGAAAAAACTACAGCTCCCATAAAGAAACTACAAGTGAGGGAGTGTGGGTTCCTTCGCCATCATAAATTTATGCCTTCTATAAAACTCACCAATGCTTCCTAATGTTGTTTTTGCTACTTTCAGTGTTCAGAAACAGTGTTTCGCAACGTCTCTATTCTGCCGTCACTCCAGACGTGTCTGTGCGAGCTGTGATATCTCTTCTCTCAAATTTTGAGCCTGTGAACGGCTTGTTGTAACTGGAAAGGCTATTAATGAAAAGCTGTCATATGATATAGTAACATGCTTTCTTTTGTTCTTTCACAAAATTAGTGTAAAATGTTTGACTGTATGGTGCCTTACTTTCTCTTGCTTTTATGAATTTTCACAAATATAATATCAGTATAATATTATAGTCCAATTCAGATAATGGGAAAGGGGGTTGTCTGTAGCAGGGGGAAATTCACAAAGCTGAAAAGTGTCGGTGGAAGAACACCACACCTGCATCAGGATTTCCACATCCAGCATGACGGGCCAGGGCAAATTAAAACCCATGTCAGCACACACACTGGCAAAGCACTGTCTTTCAACCCTGCCAGTTAAACCCTGTGGTAAAACTGCAGGCCTTGGTGTCATCCTCAAGACGAAGCATTAGCCTCAGTCATTCATTACTGAAATTGTTCATCCAACGGATCTCAGCAACATCACCAATAATGGCAACGCAACTGGTGAGATATGATGTTTGCCATGACAAAGGTATGAAAGAGAGATGATAAATCATACATAAGGAGTTAAACAAGGGAAACAGATTTACAATCTTGGACATCTCATGTCTTTTCACTGCTCCGTCTATGGGGATGCTACTGAATGTTTTTAAAGAGGTTGTGGGCTGTTGTGCAGTTTTAGTGACACCACTGGCAAGTGGTTATGGGGCTCAGACATCCCAAACGATCCCCAGTAAGTTCAGTCACACCTGTATTTAGCCCTATCCACCACCCTGGACTCATGGGGTTTTTCTGTGTGAACTGCAGTTTCTCACCTCTCTAGCATTCGTAAACTTACACCCATGAACTCATCACTGGGATGGCATTAAAAAAATGACTACATAATTTGTAAGTGCACAAACCAGGCCTCTTGTTTTTCCCATTTGTTAATAGCTATGCTCAGTGCAGTACAGTTGCACCAGGACCATCACTGCCACTGAACAGTTATGTAGTTGATGTTATAGCGAAATCTGCATTAAGACCAGAAGAATGTGCACATGGGAGTTAGTCATTCTAACATCTGGTTATTGTATTATGGTACATTGTGACAGGGTGTATTTTAACCCGAACATGACCCTTTCCTAAACCTTACTAAGTCGTTTTGTTACTTAAACCTAACCAAAAAGAAAAGTGAGAAAAAAGACACAGGAACAACACTGTGTTATATCCAGACGTGTCTGTTGAGTTTTTGTTTCACTGGCATCATGTTTTGTCGATCACTTCCTGTTTTATTGTGAAACCAAACTCTCCTCTCATTTCAGACCCTTGACTTCCTGCTGTGTTTCCCTCCTGTCTGATTGTCTGCCCCGCAATGATTGTCTCCACCTGTTCCTTGTTACCTCGTGTATATATTGTCTGCGTTTCCCCTGTCCTGTGCCAGATTGTCTTGAACCCTGTGATCCTTCAGTCCAGCCTTGTTACCTTGCCTAGCTTTGAGAGTATTTTGTTTCATTGTTTTTTTAGGAAGAGAAATATCCTTAGCACCTTTTGTTGTACTTTTGATCACCCTTTGTTCCTGTTTGTAACCTGAGACTTTTTGTTATTAAAACCGGCTTGGAGTGCAGACCCTTGTGCCTGAGCGCTTGTGATACACTGATATCAGAAAAACCACCAATGACAATGTTGAGGAATAGTGATATATATGATCTATAGACTATAACTATAATAAAAAAGGGAATACTAAGTGTTCACCACTTGCGATAGGCTCAGCAATAGGTCTGACACTGATTGCAGAACAACAGAGGGGCTGTCCATTAATACAATAAACAAAGCAGCACAACATCGCTTCAGTGCAAGTGCAACAACAAAAAAGCATAATTATCCAAAATAGTGTATATCCAAACAAAGCAGCACAAATATAAGATGCCCTATGGTAGATTCTACCTACAACTCGACATTGTCCATCTACTGCAGTTGCTAAGCATCTGCAATGCACTGTGATTGGTGCTGAGGCAGATCTGCAACCTCAACTTTCTCATTGAGCTTTAAAAGAGAATATCAAGCCTTTCCAGTTAAATTGCACTTTAAGAAACACTCATCATAATCGCAGGCATTGATATTCTTTCGTTATATACTTCATTATAACACATTTACAGCTTACTACGGGCCCTAGAACCAGAATCAGAAACCACTGTTCATTCAGAACAGTGTCATAATTATCGAGCTTCACTATTGCTTAGCTGCCATTGCTCACACAAGCGCCCTGAAAAGCATAAACACTCATACACACACATGCACACACACAAAGATATGCTGTGCTTGCTTCTTCTTGCTCTACAGTAGAATATTTAGGCTTCACACTAGAAGGCCGCCGTCTGCTCATTGAAAATCCTGTTTTAAGGGGTGGCCTATGGGCAGGATGCATGACATCACAAACAGTCTGGAAACCAATTCTGTACGAATATTCAACCTAGAAAAACATAAAAGTTGTAACCTGTATGGTGAAAACGGTAGAGTTCATGTAAATGAGCATAGTTTGTTGACATGTATTTGAGCCAGTACGTGAAATCAGAAAGACAATCTAACTGGGTAGCAGCTTTATGTGCTGTGGATAGACGCAGAAACTAACTAGCTGTGCAAGAACAATAATGTCCGTAACTTAATGGTTGACGACCCGTCGGTATCAGGTTTTGGACTGTTGTGACCTGCAAGGAGGTAAATAAGGTTCTGTGTGTTATTTTGATGAACTGTGACTAATTGTTGTAGTGAAAAACGATACCCGTTGGTAATAGTGAGTAGCCTTTAGCATACTAGTCATTAGCTTTGCTTTCACTTTGCATTTATGGCATATTGGTTAAGACAAGCTAATGCTATATTGCCATGAAATAGTGTGCAGGCTTGTTGCTTAGCTGATTTATCTGATGCAGGAGATGGACATTGGTGACTGTACAAGAGGGACGGGAAAGCTCCTTTGGACTACTTTGGAAAAGTCTCACTCTGCTGGTGTTTACTGTAGACGGTCCCTGCTGTTTCTTTTCTTCTGCGCTCTGCTGTTTCGCCGTTTGATCTGACAGTATCCCTGGATTCGTGAGTAACTACTGATTGAAAACGTGCACATGCCTTTTCTTTTAACTGCTTGTGTATACAAGTGAAGTGGCCGTTGCAGTTTATAGGCCTCTACGCTCTCAAGCTTCGTTTCAGGCCTCATCTGCAGACTGTGTGAGTCTGGGCCCACAGGTATACTGTCTTTTTATTTATGTTAAAGAGACTATGCACTTGTGATGTTAAAGGTAACGGATGAAGATTTGGATTGAGACTCATTTTCCTTTTGCATTTAGTTTGCCAGTGATATTGTTTTGTATATCTGAACTAAATATTAACTAAACTTGTTCGTATTGCATTGCTTGTTGTGTAGTATTTCATTATAGGTAATTCTTGGTATATTCAAAGTTAATTTAAAAGGGTAAAAGTTAGAAATAGATACATATTTAAAAAAGGAAGGTCTATAAGCATGTGCTATTGCATCCTTAAGTTTATTGAAGGCACCTCTAGTTCATTCTTTTATTTAAAAAGAAAGGGAGCAGTAATTCATAAATATAGGTAACAGTAAAGTATAACTACACAAATCAGGGACACATAATTTCATACCAATACGTGGGATGGGTGTTACACATGGGACTCTAAAAATGTGCGTTACTTTACCTGTGACCTCCAAGCAAAGGTGGGTAGCAGTGAGTTTAGATGAGTTTATTGAAAAATCAACTGTCAGGTATGATGGAAGTGAAGCTGTAACAGATTTACTTACTGTATGCTTGTGTAGAATAAAAAGACATTGTTTCACTGTCATTCATCAACATGCTCATGGCCCTTGGTTTGAGGATTGTTGAGGAGGAATTTTGTCAATCTTACCCTGATATCAGCTGGTCCCAGGAGCCAAACTGAGACAATTACAAAACAGTTACAGTATGCAAGAAAGAGTAGATGCATTACTTTATTTAAGCGATTAAAAACTGATAAATGTTTCTGAAGAATCATCAAAGATAACTCTTGCCCATTGTTCACTTTTAAGAGAAGAAGAATCACACAGTTTTTGGTTATTCTGTGTTGATCTCTTTTTTGAACCATCTCTCAACTGTAAGCAACTTCAGGAAACCTCCAAGCAAGGACAAGAACATGATGGACAGGCTTAGCTTCGATCTAAAAAATACAACTTGTTGATGAAGGACATAATGTGCCTTTTGTAACTCCTCAGATTCCTATCAGCATTGAAAATTGAAGAAAGCTTTAAATCAACGTGACAGAGGTCACCTCTTGTCGAAATTCACTTCACAAAATTGTCTAAGAGAAGTTAATAAATGCTGTCGTGAAAGGAGATTGCATTCCAGCTCATCCGCGAGGCCTATCATTCCAACCTCATCAAGGCCAGCCTTTCACCTGGGGGGGGGGTAAAAAGGCTCAAATCTCCTTCTGAGAGGGGATAAATAATAAAATAAATAAAACAACTTCTCTTGGGGCTAATGAAAGACGTTCCCTTGGGCCACTGATGGTTAAAATAAGGTATTTATCATTCAGGGAAAACCTTGATAGTAGTGAATGGCTTCAGAAGCTCCAAAGATTAGAGATGTAAAGATTCCTCGTGACAGAATGAGAGCAGTGATGAAAAGGACTTTACATTGGACCTTAATTAAACTGGAATATCTATCATGCCTTTCAGAATGTAAAGCACTTAAGGGAAGACTAACAAGGCAACATGACAACAAGATGAGGCGTTGTTGACCATCAATGCTTTCTGTTAGCCCACGGCATGAACAGTAGGCTAACAACAATAACACAAGTGTGGTATTTCTTCTGGTAATATACTATATCTACAATCAAATCTATGTTGTTATTGTTATTATATCTTCAATATCAAATATCATATGGTGGTCTACCTGAGACAAGTTGTGATGTGAAATGCAAGGTATAAATATATACCTGTGTAGGGCTGCCCCCTAAAAGTCGATGACTCGAGTCATCAGTCGAAACGAAAGTTGATTCACAGAGAAAAGAGTCCAAATGGCCACGAACCCCAAAGCCAGCTGTGATGGGAAATGGAAAAGAGTGAGAGAAACTGAGGGCAGCATGACGCTGGACAACACGACTCCAGTCTGTTCTGAAGGAACCACAGAGAAGATGCGGCAAGTCAAGAGATCAGGAAGATCGGTGTAGAGAATACACTCAAGTACAAGTACAAATGTGAAGGAAAAATTACCATATCAGCAAAATCTGAGCGAGTCGACAAAATCCTGCAAACCGCTCGTCTTCTGAAATGCGCCCGGTGGGGTTTTCAGCCGGGTGGAGAACGGAACAAAGACGCGATGCGACGTCACAGAGGCGAGCTCGGTGGAATCTCAGGGTTAGGAGGAGTAGTGGGAGAGGAGATATGGCGGTCACCCAGATAAAGACGGACTACATGTATCCCCTGCATTTTTAAAAAGGACAGGAACAGTTACACATAGGTGCAAGTCACTTACAAGACAAAAATAAAAATGAGATGAAATGGCAAACATACGACAGGTTGGCCGAAACAGCTCATTTCTACAGAGGTTGTAACAAACATTAGCTCTACTTTACAGTAAATGAAGGATGAAAACTGTAGGGGATTATGTGAACCAAAAACATGTCATCCGATATTCATAACCTAATATATCAAACCTCCATTATACTTTACCCAAGGACAGACAGTCCAGTGTGATTCATTACACAAATGCCAGCATGTTCGCACACACACACAGTCAGTGGAGGAACAAAGCCTGTTTAGTGATGATGATGATAACGACTTAGCCAATTCATTATGACAGTCATAAAGGTTTTTCTTTTTTAATTACAGCGGCATGCTGATGGCTCTATGACATTTAAAAAGCCTCTAATTATTCTGCACAATGTAGGGACCATTAGAGGGGCTAAACCAAAAGCAATTTAAACATTTTAACACGGCCTTGCGGTGTCATTCACAGTTTGTCTCGCAGCAGCAGATAACAGACAACGATGTCCAGAGGAAGGCTTTTCAACACCTCCATCACACAAAAGCAGATCGTCGGCGAAGTTCAGATGTCTCCAAAAGTCTCAAAAGTTTTAGTTTGAAACAAAAGACTAACGGATATAAATTTAGAAAAGTTTACCTTGCCTACTGAGATTGATTAAGAAAGCTTGCTTGATTGAGCTGTTGCCAAGAGACAGAGGAGGAGCTTGATACCTGCGATATCTGCAATTTTAAATATGAACCTCGAGCCAGCAGCCAGTTGGCCTAGCTTAGCATAACAGAAGATGGGTGGAAACGGCTCTGCTGGTTGCCTGGCAACCTCGCATCAATGACTTGACTCCATGAAGTCATTGCAGAAAGCCAAATGATAGCCCCACCATACAAAGCAAGAATTTTTAAACTTTTTGTACAGATTAAACAAATAAGACATAACATGTTATATTAGTAAACTTAAGTGGTGCTGGTAGGCAGATTTATTTTTACGTCTGAAAGGAGCAAAGCTTGCTGATTCCCCCAGCCTCCAGTATGCATACTAAACTAAGCTAGGCTAAGCCTGCTGGTTCCACATTTGGAGCGAAGGTATGAGGTTGGTGTTGATTTTCTGCCTGTAAAACACTTTTGTGTGTCATTCTAAAGGCCAGTCACAAACGATGTATTTTGTTGTTTAATCAGGAGGACAGATCTGAACACAAAGCATTTGCATTTTGAATCATTTGATACAAAAATACACAGCTACCAGCAGCTGTGTTTAGGGACAAAAATGAGTCATGGAAAATTAACTAATAATCCAACAGATAAACAAATTCAAAAAAAAAAAAAGAAGCTAAAACAGCAAACAGCTGCACAGGTTTGATCTCCATCTCACAGAGCACCGCTGCTCTGAAGTGCAAAACAGAAAAAAAATCAACATGAATGAGGTGAAATTAACACGTGAACACAGGCTTCAGAGCCTAATCATACAAATGTACCTTTGTGCAGAGCTTTTAGCAGTTAAGAGAGGTACTGCTGCTGGCGGTCCATAGCAGACAGGCAAGGTTAATGGTCACGTCGCTGTGTAGCAGAGGAAAGCAAATCAGGATTCTGGCAGAACGATTAAAAGGTGCCAGCTGCTTTGGCCACGGACAGCTGCTGGTGCAAAAACTCTGATTCCAGCCGCGATGTAGAATGAGGCTTTTTTTTTTCATTAATTACACTCTGTACTGTACTGTAATGGAAGCTGAATAACAAGCTGTATGCTGCAAACGGAGAGAAAACCAATGTGCTTCCTATCTGGAAGGCACCTGAGAATCAATTTGTACTTGTTGGCAGATGCATTGTGAAGAGTAACTAGTTTTCAGACGTCACTTTGCATCTGGGTAGTTTTCACAACAACATGCAGGAGGGTGGGATCCAGAAATTCATATTTTTCTGCCGCTTCTAAAAATACCTCCTCACTACATCTTCCTCTGCGGCTGTCTGGTCTGTTTGGCTGAATTGGAAAATGACACGGCGCTCAGACAACTACACCTCGTAAACAAATCAGTCTGGGGACAGAAACATGAAATCTCTACATGCGAAACGGTTTATTAACTCATCACACAAGTAAAAAAAACAATGAAATGTCTTAACATGGTTATGCCATGTCTCGATTGAAGACTTGCACTCTCAGACAGACCCATTATTATCTCATTAAATGAGTGCAACATATCAAGCCTGGACTCATTCCCAGAGTGTCAAATACCGGCTCTTTGTCAGTCTCACACGGACACACAAGGTACCATTTAGCATCTGTATGAGATGCACCGGGCTTTGAACCAACTCCACTGTGTCTCAGATGACGCTCAGAGCAAGGTGATGCAACATAAAGAGTGAGAAGTCCTCAGAGAGGTAGAGGTCAGGGTAGAGCGATGGTTCACACAGAGGACCTCGAATGAAACAAAAGAGATGACAAGGCTGTGTTAAGAAAAAAACACTTCACAATGCAGACAAAAACAGCCGAGTCAAGAAAGAAATCATTTAATTAGATCTCACATCAAACAGACATGCTTTACTTAGATAATATTGCAGGCATATACCAACAAGTCAGCGCCTGTAATAAAGTGAGGGCTGTTTTATCATTTTGTCTCATCTTTCTGTTGATTATCATATTATATCAAGCTCTTTTTTCCTTGGGTGATAGCTTTTGCGGTGTATTTAGAGGAACAGGAAATCACACGTTCACACACACACACACACACACACACACACACACACACACTCCACCTACATGTTCAGTGCTTTAGGGAATAGCCTATGTAAATGTACTGATGTGACAGGTTGGAGGAAGAAAGTGTAAAAACAAAATGGATTTTTTTAAAAAAAAACAACAGGGCCAGAGAAAATGACTCGCCTTGAAGAATGCAGCTTCAGTGAGATCCACAGTTGAGTTTGTCTCTTCTGATTGCTCTTCACACGAGATATCTCATGGCAGAAGGAACGCAATCCGCGAGAAGAGGCCAGCGTCACAAAGCAGCAAGAGACCCAGCACAATCAGACAATAGATGCAAAATGCTGTGGGACCAACTGAACACACTTCAAACAACACCAAAAGAACCAAAAAACGTAACTCAACAGATGGCACCTGGGGCTCTTCAACAATGTGGCGGCTCCCCCCAAAAAAAGAGCACGGCACTTTGATGTTCAGCGGCGACTGTTCTCTTAATATACTGTTCCACTAGTGGCGGATATTATTGGAGAAGACAGATAAAAGGTCTGGAGGGATTTTGACAGGTAGACAAGTGCTGTTTAACAAGGGAATCTACAGGGCAAACAGTTCGATGTTCCCTGACTGCATTGACTCTTCATCCCTCTGCAACAAAGGGCTTTGAAGTCATCTCTCTCTCTCACACACACACACACACTCAAGCACACTGAGAGTCGTGGATTTATCCCCTCATACGAGCCCATTAAGTGTCTGAACCGGCTATGCCTGCAGTCTGGATCAAGGACAGTATTTCGTTTTTTTGGTAAACTGTGAAAAAAGACTTGCATTCTTAAATCTCTATTTCTTCTATATGCTTGCAGGATACTCCTGAACAAAACAGCTGCTGAGCACTCCAGGGTCAGCTCAAGGTCAAAGAGGAAAGCTTCTAATGGCATCAATAGAGGCAGGCGGTGTGAGAGGAACACATATTTATCTGTTTATGGTGGCTGGCGGGGATGTCAGGATAAGGGCACGTGTGCGAGGCAAAGAGTGATCGTGACAGCACATTCACTCCACCAAAGATGGATGAAGATTAAACAAAACGTCACTGTAACAGCATGAATGGACAACTTCAGTATCTTTGCAGTTCTTTTTGCAAAGAGTCACTTTTTACCAGGTGATGACAACTGTCTTTTTTTTCGGTGGATCAATTTTAATTTGGCACTCTTTTCTCTAGTCAGCCAGAGGGACTGTCACTCAGCCTTTTCTTGTGTTGTACTCGTACAGCCTGTTGCATGAATAAATATAGCCAGCTAACCACCTGACTGTATTTGTGAGCGAAACGACGACAACTGATGGTGTAATAGACATAGCTCAGCGGGTTGTGTTAAGTCAACTTACAGAAATAACAACTCTTGGTCATCCTGAGAGAAAGTTGTCTGCTTCTACCAACTGCTGCTGCAGCTTCCGAGTTAACTAAACATGACAAGTATGTCACACCAGCTGAGCAGCCCGACGCCGAAAACTGGCAAGAGGAACAGGGAAGGAAATTAGGACAGGACACGGCAGAGCAGAATATAAAACAGAGAGATAAAGAGCTCAGGACTTGACTGATATGGAGATGAGATGTTAACATTTCTAAGAAATGTAATTCTGTCTGGGTTTATGGGCTTCAGAAAAAGCATTTCAACCAACACAAGACCCTCCAACTCTCCATTAAAAGATGAATAAAAAATCTTTGGGGGTTGACAGCCTCAAACAGTTCCAGCCTTTAACACTCCTGCACTTTTAGAGGCAGCAAATTCCATTCCTGACTCCAGGTACTGGGTACTTATTCGAGGTTTTCAATTTGTGTTTTGGTCTTGTTTGAAGCACATCTAACACACCAACTCTGGCTTTCACATTTGGCTGAGCAAGGTTGTATTAAAAATTGTGTGATGTGACACCAGCAAAATGATGCCTTTGAACTCGCTGCTTCTTTCCATTCCCTCGAAGGTCAGCACTGTCATGACAATTTGCAAGTGGTCAATGCTGCAAATTCCTGTCAAAGCTCACTGAAGTCTATACAAAATAAACGTGTCAACTGACTTTGTCTCTGCAAGCAACTCCGCTGGTCACCATGAGTCCATGGACACACTGATTTTGGCTCAAACTTTAACTTCTGTAAATGCTGGTGTGACTTAGCCCTTACAGTAAAGCCCAGTTCATCCTCTGTTTACTCCAAACTTATGAAAAATATCAAAAACATCCCTTTCAGTTCAGCGGGGGATTATTTTCCTTGTAGAAACTTATCAGACTCAGAGTGCAGCAAATGTAAAAGCTTTCATGAACTCGCTGCAGGCTCAATTATGATTGTGCTGTTGCAGCTGGTTACTCAGCATAACAAAACAGAAACATGAAAATTTCACAAATTCTTACGTCACGGTTGCGTTTTGTTCTTCTTCTCAACAAAGTGTTTTTGCCCGCGTAGGAGCCTTTTTACAGTGTGATTGTGATAATGCGAGTATGTACGTATGAGTTGGTGCACTCATTCACGTTTGATGTCCAGATTTCACCATCTGTGGTAAGAATTTCATGCTCGTGTGCTCAAAGCTGTGTGGCGCACATGTGCATGCGCACGCATGCATAAACTTGCTCATGCCCCCACCCAATCAGTCACATCTCTCGGGCTGTTGGGGTGATGAATGACAGCAGCCATTACCGTGCGCGCTTGACACAGAGAGGTCACGCTGTAATGTAGACCCCACCGCGGTGCGGGCGCATCATCAGTCACGGTCGGCGGGTCGGACGGAAAGCAAGTGGGACACGTTCGCGCCTCAAACAGATAAACGACTCCACTGCACCATGGAGGCAGCCATTGTTCTGCTCTGGACCATTGCTTTCCTCCCTTCTTGAGTAGCTGGCTGCAGAGACGGGAGGGCTATTAGCTGTGGGTGGCAGTGAAAATAGACACATACAGTATGAGTACATACAAAGACAAGTGTGTGTGTCTGTGTGTGTGTGTGTGTGTGTGTGTGTGTGAGTATGTATGCTGTAATTTTCTTCTGACAAGCTGGAGAATAAGTTGTCAAAATAAATTGGAATGACTGGCAACTCATTTCCCACAGAGGGAAGAGAAGAGAAGAGAAACGAGGGCAGGAAGGGATGAGAACTGAAGGGAGGGTTAGAAGAGAGAGGCAACAAGAAGGTATAAAAGAAAAGAAACAAAGGAGAAAGCTGCAGAGAGCAAAGAGGAGATGTAGCAGAAAGTGGGAGGAAATGAAGAGAAGGAAAAAGACAGGAGAGCAATGACTACCTCTTAAAGGTCAGTGTCTCCTCTATTCATTTGTCTCTCTGATTGAACTTGCCAATTAGCCACAGAGCGCTACACAGTGGATGGGAAACAACGTAATCAGGGCTGCAGGAAAGATAGATAGAGACGGACCGGACGGAGAGAAATTTGAACAGTGTATCGCTTCATAGTAGTCGTTCATCCACATTATTGTAATTGCACTTTATTTCAGTGATTTAGCAATGTTCGTCTGACAATCATTGATGTCGGAGTGAGGCGGATTTGATTGAGACTAGTTTGCAGTGATGAAAGGCAAAAGAGAAATCAGGGAGAGAAAAAAGCGAGAGAGAGACAGAGTGAGGCACCTCGGGTCTTCTGCCAGGGAGATGGACAGGAGATCAATGATGAGAGGATATAGCCAAATGATGCAAACTGGCATGAGGAAGAAGGAAAGCAATGAGGAGGAGACACAACAAAGCAGAATGTAAAACAGAGAGACAAAGAGCTCAGGGTCTGACTGATGTGGATGATCATTTCTGGACCGAAGCCACAGGTAGCTAATATTGTGCACGCACACTGCATATATTAAAATATATGTAAAACTTTCTAACAATTCAAATTCTGTCAGGATGTCTGAGCATTTTGTCCAACATAGCACTCTCCAACTCTCCAATGAAAGACTAATAAAATTCTTTCAAGGCTGACAGCTCCTGAAAGAACAATCCCAGCCTTTAACACTTACGCTATTAAAAGCAGCGACTTTCACCGAGAACTCCATTTATGATTTTAATTACGTTTGCATCTTGTTTCAAGCACATCCAACGCACCGTACGTTTTTACAAGAGTTCAGGACAAAGTTCAACAAGCATGAAGGGATTTATTGCATTAGAGCCAGAGAGAGCACTTTCTCCACCAACAGCAGACTAAAACCCAGAATGTAATGCGGCGGAAAAGATAAGATAAGATAAGATAAGATAAGGTAAGATAGGATGAGATGAGATGAGATGAGACTTTACTAATCCCCAACTGGGGAACAGAATAGAGAAATACAAAATACAAAACTAAAAGCTGACTATACATATATGTACAGTTTATACAAAGGACTAAATAAAAGAAAACATGTGTAAAATATACGGCCACAAAGAACTATAAGAAACATTGCCATAAAAATATACTACCAAAAATTCTATAGAATTACACAAATTGCACATGGTGGGCACAGATAAAGTAAGTATAGTATTTACACTATTGCACAGTAATACATATATATGTCTCATAGTAAAGGCAAAAAAGTAAAGTAAAGACGGAGAGTGTGGTGTCTTCAGATTGGAGGCAGAGGCGGAGTGGAGAAACTCTTGACCTCTGGCTCTTGCAGTTACACAAGAAGCAAAAGAGGCAGGTTGAGGTCAAGTGGCCACTACAGAAAGTGGAATACGACACATCATTATGCCTCATAATATCTGCAGCAGTGCAGAGCAGGGTTACTCAGCCTTTAGGACCTGCTTGGTTAATTGTGTTTCTCTTTGAGAGCAGTGTGGCTGGAGCAATGTGAGTGTTGCCTTGGGATGGTCCACCACTTTGGTCCAGACTGAAATATCTCAACCATTAATGGATACAATGTCATGAAATCTCAAACAGACGTTACTGACTCCCAGGGGATGACGGATGATTCTCTGACTTTTCCTCCAGTGCCACCTGAGGTTGACATTTTTGGTGTTGTGTGAGCAGCTAATTGATGGATTGCCATACAGTTTGTTATAGACATTCGCTTCAGTCTCCATCTATTAGATGGACTGGCACAAAATGTTGTACTCATTTTGCCACGAAATTGACAATCATGTCCCAGTCAGGATGAATTGGTGGTCCTCTAATTTTTTTTTCATCTACCAGTAACAGCAGGTGACATTTGTCCAATACTCTGCAAAACTAATAACACCCCCTTCTGCCTCTGGTGTACTCTATGCCAATTGGCATTTGCTAGCATGCTAAAATATAAAAATAAGATGGTGAACATTGTACACAATATACTTACTAAACATTATTGTGTTAACATTGGAACTGTGAATATGTTATCATGCTAATGCTAACATGTAGCACAAAGCACAGAACTGCAAGTGTGGCTGTAGACTCTTGGTCTTGTTGAAATACAATATCTCTTTGTTCCTATCTACTCAATCAAATAACTTAGTTCAGTCAAGGATAGTCATACTAGATGTTCATGAAATTGACTGATGTCTGATTTTTGATCAAAAATAACGCCAACTGGTGCATTCTGGAATGTTCATCCAACTCGTTGAGAATTAAAAACCGAAAAGATGGCTGAAAATCGCACTGTGAAAACAACAAAGATTCAGAAATAATGAGGGGAAAAAAGTGTCTGGAAAAAGATGACAAACACAAAGAACAGCGACCAAAGGGAAAAAAGAAAAGATGAATAATTGAATAAAGTTGAAAATCTGTCTGTCAAAGTCTGTCTCATGGTCTGTTATCCAATCTTGTAACCGCATCAGCTGATCAGACACCAACCAGAGACAGAGAACAAGGAAGAGACAGAGAGATGGGGATGAGGAAAGTCGGAGCAGAAAATAGGATTCACCAACTCATCTGTTTCTTTCTCTCATTTGACCATCCATCCTCCACCCATTCCCCACTGCTCTGTCATCGGATACTGTGTAACATACACACATACGCAACACACACACACACACACATACACACACACACACACGAGAAGTCATTGATGGGCACTAAGCATTGCTGTGATCTCTCAGTCAGTGATATCGATCTGCCCCAACTGGCAGTCTCTCTCTCTCTCTTTCTCTCTCTCTCTCTGCCTCTGGCGCGCACACACACACACACACTGATAGGAAGATGGTGATGACAATGACAGAACAGTCTCATCCCATGGTGGCTGCATTGGAGAACAGCTGGCTGGCAGATAGTTTGGTGACATATGTGCGTGTCTGCATGCATGACCATGTGTGTGTGTGTGTGTGTGTCTGGTTAGCTACAGCTCGGTCTTCTGTGTGCAAATACAGGCAGCTTTACAGTTGATGCTCTCTCCTACGCTGAGGTGATATCCAAACACAATAAGGCCCACCCTCTCTTCCTTTTTTAATCTTTTCAATTTTCCTTTGCCCGTACATGAATGTATTACAGCAATTAAAAGCGTGGCCCCTCTCCCTCGCTCCCTGTCTCTTCCTCTACATTGAACATGACTGTATAGCAGTAATTAAGAGTGTGCTGTGTTACACACCACTGCTAATCCTGCAGAGCCAACTCAATCCACTGTGTTAGCAGATTACTGCTCACGGCATGCGCTCTTGTTATCGTACATCCGCGCACACGCACCCACAGACACGCGAACATGCGCGAGCACACCGCAGGCTCCCGAAAAAACACACACAATGA
Source organism: Chelmon rostratus (assembly GCF_017976325.1). NCBI lineage: Eukaryota > Metazoa > Chordata > Actinopteri > Chaetodontiformes > Chaetodontidae > Chelmon > Chelmon rostratus. The sequence continues at coordinate 5,068,312 of NC_055658.1, forward strand.
ATTGTTTATGTGGTAAACTGGGACTGCTTCTTCTATGACACCTCGAGGCATTTTTTGTGTCTGCAATTAGATTACCCTGACTATGCAATTTAGGATGACAAGTGTTCCCTAAATCTTTTTGAGAACATTCATTGTGTGTTGGGTTGTGTGCCTGAGTCTACGCGTTCACGAGCCTGTTTGAGTGGAGCTCGCGGTGCAGCTTTTCGCTCTTTCATGTTAAAGGCACTGCATATTAGATATGACCTACTGCAAGGGTTTCCTCGACAGTCCTCCAGAGAAAAATAATAGTGTCGGTCCTTTTGGCAAAATGGCTCAATAACAATTATGCCAGAATACGTACAACAAAGGCCTTGGGTAACCATAGAGATGATGATTGTCCAAATGGAGCAAAGGAGGAAATAATGCGGTGTTGTTATAGAGACACAGTCTTCAGAGGTAGGAGGATGGGGATGGTTGGACGAAAATCACTTCACTTCAAATCACATCACAATCAACTCTTTTCTGATCTGAAACATTTAGAGGCTGCTCAGGTTGGTGTGATTTCAGCTGAAGGTGCTATTTGGTTGAGGTTAGAGAACTGTCAGGGTCGTGGTTGACTGTTGGTAGAAACAGAGCATGAATGTCTCCCTCCTGTCTCCCAACCGCCCCGACCTCGTCCCTCTGTGGCCTTTGTGGTTCTCTAACAACATCACACTACAGTATGTACCGTCTTTGCTCATCATTCCTTTGGCTGTCGGAGGGCTTGTCACGACAACCTCAACATGTTTTGTTTTGGGACATTTGCTGGTACAAGCTTTGTCCCTTGATGGTACAGTCTCTTAAAAGTGGGTAAAAGGTATAATTTTGGTATCACATTTGCTACAAATAATCCAGTACACCGACGTTTTCATACAGTTTGACACATTTTGAATGACTTGTGGTTGCCATTTGAATCCATTGTAACGACTGTGAATCCAAGCTAACAAAGGCTGTCATTGCCCAGGAAGCAGCATGCTCCAAACTATTCAGCCACCCTTTGAAAGTGTGAGTATTTGCTACTCAAAAGATGGAGTCGTCGTTTAAGGACATATTTTTCAGCAGAAATCTCTCAATAGTCCTCAGGTTCCCAACTTGCAAAAGTACTTTGCTGTGCATCGCCTCATAGTTATTGTCAGTGCATCGTCCTTTTATCCTTTATGACATTCCTTTTTATCCTTCATGACATTTGGTTTTATCCTTTATGACATTGCCTGGTCTCCTGCCTGGTGAAATGCAGGTAATGTGCTAACATCAGGGAGTGTGATTGGTGCGCATGCGTACTGTATGAACCTATTTTTCTCTGCACTGTTTTGTTGAAATGAAAGGGAAACAAGGCCAGATCTGAAAATATAAGCGCAGCACCACAGAGGCAGTGTGAGCAACCATATTCCATCTGTTGAGCTTAAGAAATGTCATGTACATTTGAGAAAGCTACTCAGGAGTTCAGTAGTGTATCTCGGGGAGACTCTGATTCACTGCAGGATTTCACCGATTCTTCTGCCTGTGGTTTTAAGTTAGGGAGTGTATATATCTCAGATAGAGGGGGGACTCATAAGAGTCCTGCACTAGGGCCATCAGCTGTCGTAAACCTTTAGAAAACTGACAAACCAGATCTGCTACTTGTGATCTTGTCTTCAAATCCCAGTACATCTTACATTGTTGACCAGCTTGCAGTACTTCAACCAGGGCTGTAATATTAAAAAAGAAATAATCAAAAATGAGCTACTTGTACTATGAATACCTGGTTAAGCAGCACATTGCCTTGCAAACCCACTGTATGCCTTTTGCATGTAAATGAACATGAGTGACCTTTAAGTTTGATTACTTGCATTTTGTTGCCGTGCACAGTCAAATATAAATGATGCAAACAGGCATGATGAGTGATTGTTGGTAATTTTACCGCCAGAAGCACGAGGTGGAACGGAGCCACATGCAGAAACAAAAAGAACACCTTGTCCAGTGGTATTACAACATCATTTACAGACAAGAACATTGGCATTCAATGATCTTGCAAAGCACCAGATTACATTCAACAGCAGCACGTTCAAATTCTCATCCCCTACAACATCTAATACAACAGGTGAAGGTTAATGATCTGTGACAGGATGCAAACTCTGATCTTCTGCACCAAAGTCAGACAGGCAACACACTCATCCACCACCTCGACCTCCACACCCTTGCTTTCTGCTTGCTAAACATAAAGGACGTGCAGCACTGCTTCCTGCACTGGCACTAAATGCTGGCATCAGATGTCCGTAAACTGTGAGGTGCACGATCGGCCAAAACGGGCGCAGTTTCTGGGATGCTAAATCTGACTAATGAGTTACCTCATCTCCTTCTCTTTTCCCTTGTTTTCACTTACTTTTCATCATCATCAAACCCAGAGGTGACTGTCCTTTTGGTCGTCCCCCTGTGTTCTCCCAACCGTTCAGTGATTTTAAATGAAGAGCCACACAGGATTAGTAGAAGAGCACAGGCCCAGATTAGCTGCAGAAGGAATTGGAGTGAGTTTTGAAGCTCCACAGGCAGTTCTATTCAAATGGCAAATACACCATGACCATGTGTATTTAGCTACAATGAAAAAGCTCCCACTTCCTCATTGCTGTCAAATAGCACTGAACTTACGGTACGGTACAAAAAGTCCTTTAAATGCTTTGAAATAATATATCAACCAAATAATGACGGCAAAAGCAGTGATCCATTACCTTTTTTTATGCCAGTGGTTGGTTTCTCACCCCAGAACACCAAACCTCAAAACACAGCTGTCATGTGGGTTTTTGACCAATGTTCATCTATTTCAAATATTGCTGAATCTGCAAGTCTTGACACCTAAATGACACTGTGCTGCTCAATCGCTGCCCTTTGTTCTAACAGTCAAGTTCAAAGTGAGTCATGGAACGTATCAAAATAGGTGAAAAGAAAAATAAAACCTGTTAGTATATAACAGATAAGTCATTTCATCTGCACAGAGCTGTGCCGTGCCAGCAGCAGAGTGCAGAGTGGTACAGAGCCTGAGAGGAGATGGACGTTTGTTCACCCTGCTCCTGCTCTTTCCTCACATTGAATTACTGCAAACATCCCATTGCTGGTACAGTGCTAGGGTGCGATGTAGACCTTTAGCTCATTATATGTCAATTAAATTATCTACATGCTTAAAATAACTATAATCAGGGACTTGCATCTCCCTCCTGAGTCTTTTTTTCTTTATTCCCCTTCCTCACACTTTGTCCCTGCATACATTCTCAGTGTCGTCACTGTAATGCTGCCAGACAGCTACAGCTCTGACCTTTGCATCTTCTCTGTTGCTTGCTTGTATTGCTACCGTTACAACAGTAGAAGCTCCCTGAAAACCACAGTGGATAGGAATGTCAGCTAAATTTAGAAAATATAAATCAAGAGTGCTCTTGCAGATGCAGCTATTACAGAGGTCTAATTTAACTGATTTGCTGCTGCACTCTAGCCTCTGTGCTGGAGCTGCTTCAAGCTGATGGACGACCTGACAAACAGCATCGTGCACGATGCCAGAGCCACAGTGGCCACTACTGTAGTGGATAGATAAGAGATCAGGCACTTGTAAGACATTGTTGTGTGTGTGTGCGTGTGTGTGTGTGAGAGAGAGAGAGAGAGAGAGAGTGAGAGTGACAAAGGAAGAACGAGTGGCTTCCGATCTTTGATTCTCAGCTTGTCTGTCTTTAATCAGATGAACTGACTTCCTCTGGTTCAGACAGGAAATCAATCGCAGTGAAGCACACCAATCACTGATCCTGTCTGGGTGACCCATACAAGTGTCTCATATGTGTGAGTGTATTCACGAAGCGTTTTCATTCTCGGGTCGTCAACTAGGAACGCCGCTTTGTCACACACTTCATACAGATGCACAAGGCACCCTTCAGCATCTGTGTGTGATGCACGAAGCCTTCCTGCCAGAAAGCCTTTCTAGCACACGGTAAGCATTGTGAAACACTGACAATTTGGTTAGGTTGAAGAACCAAAACTACTTTGGCTTCACACAGGACACAAATTCATCTTTATACTTCATCACCTTGCTCTCAGCGTCTAATATTGCCATGGATGGGTGCGCAGTACAGTTAGCTAAAAATCCTCTGTGTCTCATACAGATGTCTGTAGTCTGTATGAGGTGCAGAGGACGTGACAAAGTGTGTGTATTTGATAACCTGGGACGTTCTCATCTAAACTGCATTTAATTTTTCTATGTTGCAAACGTGACATTGCCCATTCCATGCTTGTTTGCTTTTGTGTCCATGTGTATATTGGCACCATATTACATTAACATGTGCATCATTGAATGTATTTGTTGGCCTACGTGTGACTGCCGGCATGCCTTTTGACATGTACTTGTGTGTTCGTATGTGTGTGTGAGAAATGGTGTGTCCCACATATTCAGATGTCGTCTATTGATCTCTTTGACAGTCTCCTCATGTCTTTAACACGCCGCAGGATTGCACAATCATTCACATTGATAGCACGAGCCAGAGAGAGAGAAAGAGAGGGGGGGGGGAAATGAGCCTCCCCTGAAAAAATAAAAAAAGGGACGTTGAAAGAATAAGTGAAGAAAAGGTGAATAATGCTGCCGTGTATCAATGACTGTGGAAAAAAAGGAATGTGGTGGGAAGAACAGGGCGGGGAAAGGATAAGAAAGAGAAAAATGATAACATGATAAAAAAAAAATACACGCCAGCAGAGAAAGATAGTAGCAAGGTGTGGAAGACGGTGCATGAAACAACAGAAGGAAGAAGAATAAGGAGCAAAAGAAAAGATCAGAGAAGGAGATTTGAGGGATGATGTGTGGAAAACAAATCAGATAGTGTGTCTGTATGTGTGCTTCCAGGTGGTCACATGTGCAAACACAAAATGATACAAGATGGACTGGGAACACTTAAATCAGGTTTTACATCATGGGAAAAAAGAAGAAAAGGCAGGTGAAGATGCACATGTGTCTGAGACACAGGAGAAAAGAAGACAGAAGTAACAAGGAGGAAGACGAGCAAAAAGGACCTCTCCTGTGTGCTCAGCATATTAGAGGAGGTGCTGCGGGGCAGCGGTAACGACACACACACACACTCTCATACACCCGTTTGATCTAAACACGCGTACTGACCCTCCCACACACACTCACAATTACACTCAGACACACACACACGCGCAGACATTAATTGATCCCGCTGCAGCAAAAGCCGGCAGAGAGGCTAGACATGTGGAAGCTACCCTGTGGCCTCTGCCCACACACAAATAAATAGGCTACTCATATAACAGCATCGCACACTTCAACGAGGGAGCAGCTACGGAGGCTACAGAACTTAAGCATGGCAGATGACCTTCACTGAGGAGTAGGAGGCACGCAAAAAAGAGGTTATCGACATATTAACATCCAATTTCTTTTTAATGATGTGGTTTTCTTTGGATAAATACTTCTGAGTGAGTGCTTCAGGCTCTTGGATGCACTACCAAACCCTTTCTTTAAACACAGAGGTTTGTCACATGGTCTTTAGTAAACTCTCCTCATAAAAAAAAAAAAAAAATCCACACTGGTGATGTAACTGCCAAAGTCTCTTGGGGCATTTTCACGCCCAGTTGGTTTAAAGTTATTTTGAACCCTCCAGCCATTTTCTCCTCAGCCGAGTTTGTTTGGAGAAACGAGAGCCCCGGACACAGAGCAACACTTTGCTGAGAAGGTGGTCAGAGTGTTTTCGAAGAGACCTTGGAGCAATTTGATCACCTAGGAATGAGAATATATGAACCCCATATTGATGCTGCACCCCCTCTGATGCTGATTACATTTGATAATCCATTAATGACGTGTTTTTAACCCTCAAAATTTCTGATCAGTTAGAGGAAAGGCCGCTGTCACGTGGCACATTGTCTTAATGAAAGAAGAATTTGCCTTGTGTAATGCAACCAAACCTTTCTGTAAATGCTGCAAAAAAGGAGCACTTTTGCAAACAGATGATTGATTGGTTTAAAAATGTTCTTTGATTCGAAATGTAAATCTCTGGGGAAAGAAACGTAGCAGTGAACTCTCTCTACCCTAGTTAGCTTGAATGCAATTTAATATATTTATGTGCTGTATGTAAAATAAGTTAGTTCAAACGTTTTAGCATAACAAAGGTAGCTTAAGGTGATTTCAGGTCAGATTTGGGAACCAAGCAATCTTTTTGCAGTCTAGACAACCTTGACCAGAGAGCGATCTTCTCTAGACAAGTTTTAATCAACCAATCAAAGACAAAACTGTCCTCAGCCCATGCTATTTTTCAAGCAAGGCCAGATGGCGTCAGTTGGTAAAAGGAGACGGAAGCATTCAGTTCTGACAAAAGTGAAGCCTGTCTCAAAACAGGGTTTGCTGTTGGATGGTAATAGATTAGTGGTTGCTAACATATATACACTAACTGTGTAAGAGGCTGTAATATACAGTATTTAATCAACATATCTACTTCTACATTTGGTCAAAATGATGAAGCCAATGACTGCGTTCTGTTTTTCTGTACCCTAACCCTCCAACTGCTGCATTCCCGCTTGGTTTCTTTTTTTTATTCTCAATGCCAGTGCTGGCAAATACTGCATGTTCATTGGGAATTGTACTGCAAAAACGGCAAGATATGAAAAAAAAAGCAATCTGTTATCACAGTAATGGCAACCAATCACCTTGATAACAACATGTGACAGAAATTAATTCAGTTGTTTAATTTCCTTTTGATTGCTGTGTTCTGAGTCAGTATGGCCCACACCGAGGCATTAACGTGCAATTAACAACAGGCCTGATACAAATCAGTGTTTGCAATATTTTATCCGGGTGGCCGTTGTGTCAAGGTTTGTTTAAGTTATTCATATTCACATCAGATTTTAGAACTGAGCAGCTGAGATGCTCTGACTGGGAGCTTTCATCCAATCCGACAAAGACTTCCAGTGTGGGAAAAAACAGAAAAGAAACAAAAAAAAAAAAGAAAAACCCCTGCAAAATTCAAAAAAGCTGACTTCCATACAGCACCGGCTCCATTCACCTCTGAATTTCCTTCCACACTTTAGGTATAAGCTTTCATGAATCCATAAACTATGACAGGCTGTGATATATTGAAATTAATCTTGCACTTTTTCAAATCACTGACCGATTATATAGGCATTCGGCCTGTAAACAAAGGAATAAAACCTGCCAAGATTAGTTTTTACCCAACGCCCACTTTGCAATAGCTTTTATTAGCTATATTCAATTTCACCAACCTGCTATTTTCTACACTGTTTGCACTTATTTACATGCTCTACCACCTCAGCTAAACATAACCATAGAAATTACCAGCTTCACCTATTAAGGCACTCATTCTTAGAGGTGTTCTTTAGTTAATAATCAATTAATTTAAACAGATGCAAAGACATGATTTTACAAAATTGTTTGAATGAGAGATGGTGGAATGGACAGGAAAAAATAGAAAGGACAAAACAGACATTAATAAACATGGGGAGCAACATGATAATATGGATTTGGGACTAATAACTGCAGACACAACACTCTTACGTCTGTCTTACTGCTTTGCATTTATAATAGTGACATTTAAGTAATATGATGAAGGTCACGGTAAATCAAGAACTGCAGTTTGAACTATGCGCTAATGTTAAAATATGTTGATTATGAAATGGCAACATAGCTGATGATACCGGCATTAAAATAATTAAACGATGGGCCATAACTCAATGGCAGAAGCATGGCATAAAAAGGAGCAGAGGTAAAATTGTAAAACAGTCGAAATTCCATTAAAACTGTTAGCGCAAGGCTAAAAATCAAATTTATTGCTCAGAAATTAGAATTGATCTTGGCACAAATCGTTGCTGCCAACTACAATGAATTATTCATGATTTTTTTGGAAGATGTAGCGATGCAAATGGGCTAACACATTAACACTGGGAACCAGGACTGCATGTATTTCTGTCCAGCTTTGCCTGTCCTCCCATGGAAATGAACTTATAATCAAGTCATTAATATCGAGAATTTGCATACTTGTCTGTCACTAGACGGACAGACAGTTAGATTAATCTGAGCTGCTGCGAGGTGTCGGCGCTGCCCGTTCCTTTAAGCAGCAGGTGTGAAGGCTGTGCTGTTTTCAGCGCTGTTCGGCACAGAGCGCTGGTCTTATGTGAGGAGTCTTTCCCGTCACCAATCACTTTCAGCTGCTTTTCAACTCCAAAAAAAAAGCTACCATGTGCAGTGGCCTTAAAAGTGGAGGTAGACATACAGCAGCAATTTACATCTTATCATCAACATTTTCTAGAAAGTTTCCAAAATTCAGTTGGTTCATTATGATAGCCTGTGTTTTATCCCAATGACTTATTATTTTGAATTTGACTTTCAGTATTTACAATATGGTTAAGGCCCTGCTCAATCTGTTTTTTTTTTTTACATCTCTTTTACTGGAGTTGAGCAGCCCAACCCACATATGTCCCTTCCATTTTTTCCAAACCAGACCTGTGCCCTCAGAACAGGCCATTTATCCCTTCAGCCTCTGCCTCTCTGGTACATCTCTTCTGTCTGGCTGCCAGCTCTGAAAGGCTTTGTACAGCAGCCTCCAGGGCTTCAGTTATAGACATTTCATTGTATTTATTTGGTAGTCAGGTCCTGTCCTTGATCAACACAACATCAGTTGGTCAAAATATCTGTTATTGTGAACAAGCCTGAAACTGGACTGATCTCCAATAGACATAAAGATGAAACATCCTCTTCAACACTTTAAGCAAGTTGGTTCATTATTTTTGTTTTGTACAATTTTAGAGTGAAAAAAGGAAGCAAAAGGAAGGGTGCCCAAACTGTGGCTGTGGCTTGATCTCAGTCATCGTTAGGAAAGGCGACGTGATGCAAGCAAGCTGAGGACTGGGAAAGAAAACTTTCTGAGAGAAGCGCTTATAGGAATGCTGGAAAGGCAAATCAAACCCCTTGTTTGACTGCAAAACACATTAATGAAGCTTATGAAGACTGTGAAGTGGTGGAGGACTGTTCTGCTGTGCAGCCACACCTGCACATACATGAGCTTCATGGAAGAGTCAACAGAAGAAAACCTGTCCTCCGTCCTCAGTGTCAGACGTTGGCAAAGGAACATCTGGAAATAAGTCCTGTGGACTGAAGAAGATCAAATAGAACGTTTCGGCCACAATGAAGACTTCCATGAAAAGAACATCTCTAACTGTCAAGCCTGGGGGTGGATCGATCATGCTTTGGGCTTGTGTTGCAGGTGTTGGCGCGGGGAACATTTCACTATTAAATGGAAGGATGGATTCAATTAAATACCAGCAAATTCTGCAATGAAGCATCACACCGTCTGTAAAAAGGCTAAAGATTAAAAGAGGATGGCTTCTATAGCAGGATAATGATCTTAAACACAACTCAAAATCCACAATGGACTGCCTCAAGAGGACAAGCTGAAGGTTTTGCAGTGGCCCTCACAGTCCCATGACCTAAACATCATTGAAAATCTATGGATAGACCTCAAAAGAACAGTGTATGCAAGATGGCTCAACAATCTCACAGAACTAGAAGCCTTTTCAAATGATGAATGGGTGAAACTCTGCCAGACAAGAACTGAAAGACTCTTTGCTGGCTACAAAACGCCTGTGATAGTTGCCATGTTACTTCATACTGACAATACAAGGTCCCAAACCTTTCTTTGGGGCCCTTTTCCACTTTTGTTATTTTAAAACAGCAAAAGATGGAAATAAACAGTAATCTTGCTTAAAACATTATATAAATGTGTCACCTTTAACTTTATGCTGTTTGGAAACCAGGTCATCTTTTCCTCGCTTAGTTGTAAAAGAAACTTTGCATGCCGCTGTATGTGCAGTCAGCTCAACCTGGTTCTTGATGCATCAAGTGCAATAACTGCTTATTTTATGCATACGTGATATATAAATGATTCTCTAAAATGAGCATATCTTGCATGTGTGTTAAATGCGTGCACAAGAATATGACTGGCATTCATTTCCTCCCTGTGAATGAAAGTTACATAAGTAGAAGAAGCTCTCTGATTCTACTGTTGAGCAGAGGAAGGTAGCATTGTAAAGTTTCAGCTGAGGATGTGTCTTACATTTCTCTTCAAACCTGGTGACATGGGTTCATGTATTTCACACCTGCTCTTGGGATGTGACTGACGGACTGAAATGTTTGAACTGCAAACTCTCTTAGTCCTCAGAGTGTTTGTCTAGCTGACTTCGGTGATCCCCCGACTTTTCCTCTGGCACTTGCAATTTTGACCTATTCAATAAAGTATCTCTACATTCACACAATGGATTGGATGGAAGTCACAGACCTTCGTGTTCCCCAGAGCATCATAATAACTCTGTCCTGACTTTTCATCATATTTTACTTTGTCCAATGCTTTGACTTACGACCAAACCAAAAACGAATGACATGCCCATCAGCTTCAGCTGTACTTCGTGTTTCAGGATAATTAGCAACTATTAGCATGCTGACGATGGCACGCAGGTCAAAGCGCTGCTGTGCCTCAGTACAGCCCACTGGAAACTCTTAGTCTTGTTAATTCTCAAACCTCAAGCCAAATTTTAGCTAAAGTTTAAAATTGATGTCTTTGTGTAACAGAGTTCTGAGGTGTTCTGGTTTAGCCTGACATCCTTAATCGAGCACATTTTCTATATTTTAGTGCCCCCTTCAGCTGAGATAATTTATTTTGGAAAATACTTTACAGCTGTGTTTATTTTATCACTACAGATATACAGTATACATATATACATTCAATTAAAGAAATGAAACATGCTAACACTTATTGAAAAAATGTTTAGATGGAGCCAAATGGAAAGAATCTGTTGTTCTGATCTCTGGTCTCCAGCCATTAGATGACTGTTTTAATCTTTTCTCAGAGAAGAAAACAAGGTGATTTTTGAAAGGTGAGAAACTGAAATGGGTACTGATGTACCTGGTTGCTCGTGCTGTATGCCACATTAAACTATGAAAAACTTCAGCACTGAATGATTGCAGGTCAGTGCTGAGTCAGGGTACAAGCCTGTTTCTCACCATTTTCAAGCTCGGAGAACGTTGGCAGCCTCTCCTGGCCTCTGCAGTGCATCAGGATTTGAATGCAAATCTGCCAAACTGGTCGGTGTCACAAAACAGGAAGAAGGCGCTGTACTTCCTGAACCGATAATGCTGCAGTGTTAAGAGTTTCTGGCATTGACAGATGGTAAAAATCAATTTAAGAAATTTAAAAAAAAAACGAAATCATTTATTAAGAGAGGGTGATAGGGCAGTAAATGACTGTATAATAAGACTTAAGAGAAATAATACCACAAACAGTGTCCTGGGCATCTGATAAGACCCCGATTCACACCATCATATGACACACTTGAATTTTTAACACCTTTAAATTGAACTTCAACTTCTACTGGATCAGTTCCTTTTATTACTTAGTGCATCCCTTATCCTCTCAATTTTTGAGCTTCAGCTGATGCCTAAACTTTATTCAGCATGCACACCTACAACATCTCTTTTCAACATTTAAATTATTTTCAGTAATTCCGTTTAAACACTTCATCTTCTTTTAATGGTTCAACCTCACACACACAGCCTAACAGGTTAAAGACATCAAAAGTATTTCCTCCAGATTTTCTGCACCGAGCATACTTTCATCCCCCACAGAAAACTAGTCTTCCTCATGCTTAAAATCTAAACTGCTACCATTAGCTACCCCTTCATCTTAACAAACTCTGGTACTGGTGAGATAAACAGCAGCTGTGTTTTACAAAGTAAGAGCAACAGTGTTTTTCATTCCTCTCTGTGCTCACAGCAGATCTTACAGTAAGTCTCTATCAGCCATTCAACCACACAACTGTGCCAGTAAAAGCCAGCAATTCCACACCACATTTGACAGTATCTGAAGCTGAGAATTGGGATTTCTGCAAACTGCAGTTGGCAAACCATTGGTGAAAGACTTGGAGTCGGCAACGTGAGTGTGAGCTAAGGAAATTCAAATTGACTGTGTGTTTCTCTGCAGGCTCTGCACCAACCATCAGAGGCGCAGAAAATGAAGCAAATGAAAAGAGCAATTGGAAATGCCTCTGGAAGCTAAATAATTGCAGTGATGGGAGTGCGCAGGCTTTCAAATTTTTATGTTTCTTAATGAACCGTTCACACAAAAGACACAAGACAACTGAAAAAAACAAAAACAAAACAAAACAAAAGAATTACTGGGCATCGAAGAGAGTAAAGGGGAAAAGAAAGCAAGTGGTTAGGGAGTCAGTGAGAGTCTGCCTTGAGACGCTGTTTAGCCAGGGTGAAGCTCTCTGATGAACCCACAGCCCCTCTCTGGATGAGCTGAGGTCTGTGTGTGCTGAGTGTGTGCATTTGTGTCAGCGTGTTATTTTTGAAGACGGGAAAATAAATGCAATGCAATGAAATGAGCCAAAAAAAAAACCCACATTCAAGTGTCTTCACACTGGGTTTGTGTGGGTTAATGTGGCAAACCGTGCGTGTCTACTCAAATGCGTATGCATGCACGTGTGTGCACAGAAGGCCAAGTAAGTGCTGTTTATGCTCTTTGGAAGAACAAATGGGTGCCGACTCTGTTTCATCTCAATAAACAAAAGACAAATAACATATGCAGCCAACAGGCTTCCCTCACTGCCATCTGTCTGGATATGGAGTGGTGATTTGGCAATATGCACATGTGTATTTTGCTGCTGAATGTACAGTATGTGTGTGCACCAGTGTGTGTGTGTTTGAGATGTCAAATGAAGTTCCACGACCGGAGAGCCTGAGAGCACAGTTTAGTGTTAATATGTGAGTGTCAGAGATCTTCCTGAGCTCAACCAGTTGTCTTGATTAAAGCCAGCTGTTTCTCTCCATGAAGCAAAATCCCATACAATCTAGAACACACACACACACACAAACACACACACACACACACACACACCAGCAACTGGCTTTTGAATAAAGTGGCGCCCAATTTCCTGGTATTCACTTTTCATCTCTGTAATATTTCTAGAGAAATGAAAGATATTTAACAAATGTTCTAAAGCAATTTAAGTATCGTTGCAAATTGTGGTGGTCTTTTATTCTATTGTATTTCGTGACAGTTTTTTAATTAAAAACTAGAATTACATTTGATTTTTTACCGCAAGTTCCTTTTAAAATTAGCGCAGTTGGCACAGAATGACCGTGATGACTGGTCTGACGGCAGATTTAATGGACATAATTACATATATGCAAAGAGTACATTATGTCTCATCAGCTGAACTGGGGAAAGTAACCAAGGTAATGTGAAATCTGAGAGTTGCATTCATTTGATTTCTTTAAAAACCACGCTTGTACAAATTCTATAATAATACAAATGATGTTTTACTGGAACCATGTTTTACCATTACAGACATTTCACCGGTTACCTCCTCATCGCTTCAATCTCCTGTCACCAGGAAGTCCACAGACAGCTCACACAAACACACACATAAAATCACATAAAACAAGAAAAGTAAAAACACATCTGTAGGCATGGCATGAGAGTTACAGGATATAATTAAGAGATGACAAAAGGAAAAATAGAACTGAACCTTTCTCTACACCGATGGTGCTGTCTGTCAGCTCAGACTGGATTTGAAAATACCCTTCCATCACTTGCAAAGGATGTGTAAATGTTTTGTAACAGATCTCTGTGGAGCATCAAATGGCTGTGTATAAATACTTCAGCAATTTGGAACAACTCCGACAAACAACATTTTTGATATTAACACTAAAAAAAGTGACTTCCTGTGAAATGAAGAAATTGCTAACACTGCCGATCCCGCTGAGAACACCCCGGCTGCTCCGCGCAGCCTTCAGCTTGTTATTTTGGTTCGTTAGTCGATGTGATTGACTCTCGGCGGCTCACATGCATGTTCCACCACGACGCAAATGTTAATGAGTGGTGAAGAGAGTCAGACGTAGCATCGTTTGAAAATCTTCAGTACTGATACTTTCACAAATATAAAAATATTTCCTTCAAAGAACATTCATTCACTTAACAACAACATAGGCAAAACTTCTCAAATATTAGACTTTGCCTGCATCCAAGCAGACATACAAGAACTCTGTCTGCTACAAATCTGATTGTGACATCCGATTCCAACGGCACCATTTTTGATAGTGTCACATAAGGCACCAAAAGAAGTGGAGGCTTGATATCCAGCACTAGTCTAACATGCGGCAGGGTTTCTCACATCACAATGTGTTTCATTTTTTTTGTAATTAGGAACTCTTATATTCAACATGATGTTGCTCTCCTGTCACTGAGGCTGCCATATTCACTGCCAGAACATGTGTCCAAAAGAGAGGGTTGCCACATGAGAAGTGCACTATAATCATAAGCTAAAAGGACTAGTCTCTGGTGTTAGCTGGCTAGAAATAACAGTCTGAATATAGAGAGTTGTACCTTAACAGAGACATATGACAAGCATAAGAAAAGGCAGTGGAAGAAAATATTGGTGTGGCTTTTTCAAAAGGAAAAGCTCTGAAGATAGACAAAAGGCTTGCGTGTGACTTACCCAATTAATCACTTAACTAATTAAACAAATGAATCATTTCATTGAATACCATGGCAGCAGGAGTCACTGCAGTCAAAGCACAGTGTCAGATTGGCTGCTTTAGAGGCAGAGAAAGAACCTTGAATAGAGCAGACACTTTCAGGTGCCAGCACATCATTAAATGACTTGTGAAAATGAATTGTTTGGGATATCAGAGGCGAGATGTGCACAGACACACAGGTTTATGTTCGGAAAATAAAAGAAACCCTCTCAAAAACAAGGGAAAGTGAAAACATAGCATTGACTTTTATTCAATCCCGAGAGATTTCTGCTAACAACCATTATCACTTCCTGGCTATCCCTGACCATAACTGTCACCAAAACAACAACTCTGCACACAAAGATTTCATGGCATTTTGCCCCCTAATGGAAGGTGAGTCCCCACAATGTGAGCATGTGAACTGATTATGCCCCCCCCCCCCCAATGTGAGTAATACAATTGGACACACACACACACACTAAACTCCAACACTGCTGGAGCTCAGCAGCACTTGTGGAGTGGGCCACAAACGCAGACAAGAAGAAATGATCTTAGATCCTGATAGATAACATTTCTAGCCTCACACACACACACACACACACGTCCCTCGAAGAATCATTTCAGGAGCTCCCTCTCTTTCGCTGTGTTAAACCGCGCCTCCACTCAAACTAAATCCCTGGAGTGCGAGTGAAAATAAGAACGAGAAAGCAAGAGAGCAAAAGAGAGAGAGAGGGAGAGAAAGCGAGACAGACAGAGAGAATGAGATGGGATTACAGGGATAATGTGAGCAGATGGAGGGAGGTCGAGGCTCCATCAGGACTCTCCACTCCAAACGGATTAAAAGACTTCAACCGAGCCACTGACAACCGAACGGAAGCTGTGCTCCCCACGCTTGAGACGGCGAGCTGAGCCGGGCTCGCCCCCCTCGCCGCCCGCCGCTAAGCCCGGAAATGAAAACTTGTCGTCTTTCAGCATGACGCAGTAAACAGCCAGGTCATGGAAACGTATTTCGACCCACTGTCCCCTGTTTTGCCCTCCTATCAAACACATAAAAGGCAAGGCTTTGGGGCTTTTCTTTAAACCCATCCATTTAGGAATAATTTACTCTGATCCTCCACTTTAAACTTTGTATTAACATGCAACAAGCAAAACACACCACAATTCAGATATAGGGCACGTTGAAGAGCCTGTCACACAAACCGGCACTGGTCATACAGGGATTTGGCCACATAAGCGACAATATGTGACATGTATTTAATCTTCATATACGCTAAGCCATTTTACACTTAACTATACAACTCATCCTTGTTGAATCTGGTTGGATTTAGCTGGATTACACATTGAAATGCACCTCCCGCACCAAACACTTTCATTAAAATGTAGGCGACACTCCTGTCACTGCCTCTCATACTGAGTATTTACATCTTTTAAAACTGACAATAAAACCTTGTTTTGTTTTGTTACTCCGCCAACATTATCCTGACAATTCGTTCTTGACAGGAATGTTATTACTCGAGCCGTCTCCTATGTTCCAGTTCATTTATAAATAAAATGTAATAATGCAGTCTGTCAGGAAAGATTAAACTATCCTAACTTTTGACAGAGTGCGGGGAAACACATTCTATACCAACGCATTTCATTGGCTGGAGAAATTTGAAGTAAAAAAATAAATAAAAATGAAGTGCCTACAATAACGCAACTTGGGTGAATGTGGATGCCAAAAGTCCCAGCTGAGTGCCTCCTTGAAATCAAAGAGCAGCTGAGCGTAAGATACGTGTTCTGATGCTCTGCACAGGAACCCTCAGAGGATGCTGTAATACTGCAACAGTAAGGCAAAGTGTTGCATTTATCACTGATAGCATATAGTTTTTCCATCAACATTAATGTGTTTAAGAAGGAAACCATTGTGACAAATAGCCGACATTGCATGCAATTACTGCGAGTGTAAATTAGTACTGTGTGCCAAGAGCAGGCTCAGCTTCTTTTCTGTATCAGGATAGTTCACATTACACAGACCAATAGGTCTCATTGATTGGGTCACTCCTCCAGTCAAACGTTGTTAACTGGTCTTAATGGAATTCTTCAGCATTCGACAGACAGACAGACAGACAGATAGACAGATAGATGGATAGATGGATAGACAGACAGAACCAAGCTCAAGCAGTCGATATTAGACTTTTTCTAGAAGATACATATTGTTGTTGCACTCTATATTCTATGCTGCGGTGCTCAATGCCACAGCCAATTAGCCCTGCGTTTCATCCCTCCACATATGCATTTATTAATGTGAATAATGTGAATGTGGCTGCATGCTCACTCCCGCTCTGCTCATGCTCTGCTTTATCCGCAGGTGATAATTAACCTGTTGGCACGGTGGCCGTTACGCGTCGCGCTTCTCCCCCGACATCCCAGCATCTGTTGCTGCTGGCAGCAGCCGCAGACACATTCGCGCCGCCCTAATTTATCTAAGCACATGAATCATCATCAGCACTGATGAATGTCACTCAGTTTAACCTTTATTGTAAACACCGAGCACTCTGACACTGCTTACAGCCAGACTACCCTGGGTAGGCCTGATCTCTTCTGATCTCACAGTCTAAGCAGGATTGGTTAGCGCACGGGTGTGAGGCCGCCTGGGAATACTGATGTTGTTAAGTGGGATAAGAAAGTCTTTCAGTGGTTAGCACTCAGGGTGACACTTACCACAGCAATAGGATCCTGGACTAGAACCGCACCAGAGCTGACTGAGGCCTACAGTACATGTGTGGAGTTTACAGCCGCTCATTTTGGTTTCCTCACTCATCCCTCCATGACTTTCCACCAACACTGATCTCAGGACGCTGAACACAGCGGCTGCTTACTGACCCTGCTTTTAAATACACTGAACAAAAATATAAATGCAGCACTTGAAATAGAAATAAAAGACTTTTTCTGTTCACACAAAACGCTTATTTCGCTCAAATTTTGCAGAAGAAATTTGTTAAATTCTATGTTGGATAATCCGAGCATATCAAGATGCTGATTAAAACAGCATGATTACACAGGTGTGACGAGCTGGTAACAATTAAGGGCACTTTAAAATGTGCATTTTTTTCTTGAAAAACACATTCATTAAGCACTTAACTGTGGATTTTCTCATAGATCAGGCTGTTGATTGTGGCCTGTGGAGTGTTGGTCCGCTCCTCTTCACTGGCTGTGCGAAGTTGCTGGACAGCTGCAGTAATTGGAGCACGCTGTCATACACGCTGACATACACGCTGATCAGAGCATCCCAAACATGCTCAATGGGTGACATGCCTGGCGAGTAGGCAGCCCATACCAGAGCTGGGATATTTTCATCTTCCAGGAATTGTGTATAGATCCTTGCAACATGGGGCTGTGCACTATCATGCTGCAACATGAGGTGATGGCAGTGGATGAACAGCAGGACAGTGGGCCTCAGGATCTTGACATTTTATCTCTTTGCATTCAAACTAAAATGTACCTGTGTTTGTTGTCCCTAGCTTGTGCCTGTCCTGTTTATATTTTTGTTCAGTGTAGTTATTGAGTTTTCAAATACAATTTAAATAAATACAAATGTCACCATGATAAATAAAATGTAACTCAACACAACATAACACATATGTTGTTACATTATCCTCCTTATTGCTATAGCAAGCATATACTGCATCTAGCTCAGCAGATTCCAAATTAGGGTGCGCGGACTTTTGGTACCCTGTGGAAAAGTTGTAGGGAAGAAAACCACACAGGTTTTCATCCAGTGAGAGAGTAAAGATGTATTCGATATTGGTCTCACGCTTTACTGTCTCACTAACAATGAACAATGTTCAATACAATAACATCAAAACCGATGAGAATCAAATTTAGGCTTCTTTAAAGGCACGGTCCGTTTCCGTGCGTATTTACGCACAAAATACAATGAGACCAATTCAACAAAAAGACACAAAATGTGGAATGATAATAGAAAAGAATATGTTACTGTTGAGATTTTGGACAAATTACGCTTGTGTACTGCGCAACGATCCTCGCAGGGAACGCACACGAGACAAGAAACGCGCACACAAGCCGTCATATTTAATACTGTCGCTCATTCTCCTTCACACACTCTCTCTCTCTCTCTCTCTCCTCCACACACACTCTATCACTCGTCGGGTCGCTCATGCGTGTTCGGTCTTTTGCTCACCTCTTTTATCCTGAACTTTGACGGTGATCTCCACCAGAGGCTCGGTCTCTCGGTCCAGTCTCCGTGATATGACTATATCCCCGCTGTCCCGGCTCACGCTGACCGGTGAGCTCTCTGCGTCGGGCTCCATCAGCTCAAACGCCGCCGGCTGAAACCTTACCGGGTTCAGGTTCATCACCACTGAACCGATCCCCGCATCCTCAGACACGTTGATGAAAACGGGACTGTCAGATTCCAGCACTGACCTGGACCTTCGCTCTGGTACTTTAATTTGCGATTTAGGTTTCCGTTTCCCCTGATGGGAGTTCGGCGAGGGTGCCGCGGGCCATTGCCGTGGACTGATCTCAACGGCAACGCTCTGGCTCGTGCGAGGTGGCCACCCGCGGTCCCTGGCAAACACTTTAAACTTGATCGGCTCATCCAGACCAAGGATGGAGTCCACCAGGAGAATGTCTCCGGTTTTGGGCACTGCGTAGAAACTCCCGTTTTTGGGCAGGGCGAAGTAGATGAGCTCCGCGTTTTTGCCGCTGTCATCGTCCCGCGCGGTGACCGTGTAGATCGACGTGCGGAGCGCAGTGGCATCATCCAGGCTCAGTTTCACATCGGTACCGGGGAAGGTGGGCTGGTGGTCGTTGGTGTCCAGGACGTCCACTTTGATGGACGCCACCTCAGCGACGCCCGGAGACTCTTCCTCTTCCCGGGAGAGTCCCGCGCATTGCCCGCAACACAAACCAAGATCCAGTGCGTATTCAGCCCGCTCCTCCCGGTCCAGAATCGCGGAGGTCTTCAACAAAACATGCCCCCGTTTATGGTGCGCAAAAACACGGAAATTCTCGCTCCCGTCTCCCATGAGTTTGAAATGTGCTGCCGCTGTGCCGGATTCCCCGGAACCGCACAGCCTCTCCGAGTTGAGTCGCTTTAACGGGACACTCAGTCCGTTGACCCGGGAGCCCGGAGGCGAGTTCTCAAACACATGACCGTGAAAAAATGGTACCTGCTCCACGGTCCGGTTCCCGAGAGCGCACGAAACCAAAAAGGGTAAAAAAGCGACCCAAATCATGATGGAATATCTCACTGCCTCCGCTGCACTACAGCGCTCGTGCCACACCGACATCCATGGGTGCACTTGTTCCTTGGGGATATTTCTCGTATTTCCCTTTATGATCCAAAACTTCCATTAAATTGGAACGCAGGTATTTGCTGGCACCATACTTCATCTCGGCGCAGGAGAACTTTATGTTATGTGTCGCGCGTCCTCCTCCTCTCCTGCTCTCCTCCGTGTGCTGTCTCACCAGCAGCGCTGTCTCTCTGTGCGCGTCCTAGGGAAAAAAATGCTTCTTACAGCTCGAGTGCGCGCTTACCTCCGTTCCCTTCCTCGCTCTCTTTTGCGTGCGTCGCTCTCGACCGATCTCACTCGGCGATCACACTTAATCCATCTTTCGTTTGAGTTGATGCGAAGTGCGCGCAGCCACAGAGCGGCTTGCTTCTGAGCTGGATCAGACCTCTTATCGTAAGGAAATCAGTTTTGTTTGCCGCTCAGATGTGCTGATGAGACGTGGTTCATCGTGAGGATGTCCACAGAAGCGTGTGTGTTACGCATGCATGGCCACAGCATCCAGCGCGCCGCATCTGGAGCAGTGTGTGTGAGTGATGCGGCGCTCGCGGATTCTCTCACTGGAAATGAACTTCTCAGTGAAGGAGCTGCGAGTCGACTCAGCTCGTGCGCAAACACCGACACTGTCACAGCCAATAGCGCGTAACTCTGCGTGTGTGCGTGTGCGCGCGCGTCTGTTCTGTTTGCGATAGGGCGATCCTCAGGGAAACAGCTCGACCTCCCTTCTCCCCGTGATCAATGTCCACTCTTGCACGTCCAGATCCATCACTCCTGTTTCCAATAACACGTCAGGGCATTGGATTAAAATAATGTAAAAATCGATCATTTTAAAACGCCTCCGGGGGGGCAAAGGGAAAATAAAGGCTTACAGCTCCAGACAGGATCTCAACGACCTCAGAGCTGTCTTTATGTCACAGACGATTGCTCTTACATGTTCATCACTGTTTTCTTTTAAAGTTTTTGGTCTAGGGGGGGCTGTGAAAGTTTCAGACTGGTCCCCAGCAAAATGAAGAATGGTCTCATCATTAATACAACCGATATCCACTGTCCTCTATCAGCTTTCACTTTCATTTCTCCTCCCTGCGTGCAGAGAGAAATGGACAAGACCCAGAATCTATCCATGTGGATCCCTGCTAATAAATCTGAGACTGTGGATCCAAAGCATGCTTCACGGTCATTATCTCATCCAAAAGCGCCAGTCTTCCTAGTGCTTGTTGTGCTTTTCTGCTGTTTGAACTCCTACTCACTAAAACACTGCAACCTGTGCAGTTTTAAAGTTTCAAAGCAGCAGTCTTTGAATAATGCAAGTTTCCAGCTTTACACTAAAACTGTGTTCATATATCCAGTTTTAAGTTTCAACGTCCTTCTGTATTCAGGATTACATTTAAAATCAGCTTGTGAAGGTATTCACTCTGCAGCCTTTCAGGTGTGAATGCACCAGTGTCGATGTCAATGGATACATACAATTAGGAAATCATGAATTTGGAGGTTTTTTTTCCAAAATGTACCACATGGATTGATGTGGTAAAGGATTGAGCAATTACCATGATGTAGAATTTCATCATTATGCAATTCAGACATCCATCAAATGCTTCTGTACAAATAAAATGAAGAATAAATGCTGTACAATGCAGCTTGTGGCCTTGATTGAATTTAATGTTGACTTCAAATCCACCAGAGAGCTGCAAAGGCAGCTTTACCTTCTCAGTTTGTCTTATTTCTTGAAATGAAGGACCATACTGACCAGGCTGAAATCATATCATTACTAATCACTTATTATCTTTGCCACAAGTAGACTTTTTCACCCCTTGTTTAAAAACACTGGACATTGTTATTGTTATAAGTAATTACTAAATCATCTTTTTTTCCATTTTTATTTGACTAAAACAGACAACTACATAAAATTACAGGTGTGTTTGATTTTTATATTTCATTGGTTAATTAATTTACCATTTCTGACTGGTAAAATTACTTCATTTATTAACTATATATCGAAGAAAAGCAATTGCCTTGTCATGAATATGACTTAGGATTGATGAATACGCTGTAACATTCTAAGATCCTATCTACATAATAAACTTTGTGGAAGAGGTTTGTACTGTACCTTCAAGCCCCGTTCTGTATTTCATTGTATTGTCTAGTACAGTTTTGCACTGTATTATGTTGTTTTGTATGGATTTGGCCTTTGTCCTATTCAAATTCTACAATCTATTAATAAACAAGGAAATAAAGGCTGAGCAACGGCTGATATCTCTCTCTAATATCATATCTGTCATATGAAGCGCATCGTCGTAAACAAATTTTCAAACCAAAAAAAGAAGCAGAGGGAGAAAAAGGGAGTGACAGACAGAGATAGATTTGGTCAGCTGTGGAGTAATATTCCCCACTGTGACAGCGACAATAGCCCAGTGAGCACCAGACTGAATCATCTCTTCCTCTCATCTCGTTCTGTTTATGTGTGCATCTTTGTCGAATTTCAAATAAAGCTCAATATGTATAAAGCCCCCCCACCAATACTGGTGGTTTGCCTATTCATACTGCAGCACTGAGACTGTCGGTACAGACAGCTTTCCAGCTGATCACATCTCTGGAAAAGTTGCGTATCCCAGTCCACAAGACAACGGACATTTGAAGACACAAGTACTGAAATCATATGACAAACAATACTGTTAGACACTTGTTATTAAACTGGACTTTCTTGAGCTGGGCAAAACAGTATTATTGCCGGACCACTTTACTTAAGCTCAGTAAAGGAGGCTTGGCAGGGAGAGCAATGTTCAGAACAGGGTCATAACAACAGGTAGTTTATGTGTATGTACCTGGAGAAATACTGTGCCACCAATACAGTAAGAGCACCATTAAAGAAAACCAAAGGGACAGCATAATACCCATAGAAAGCACAATATTTCATGAGCACTGGTGCAGAACCACATGTTTGGAACTTGGCCTCCGTTATTGCTGCTTGCAGCTTTCTAAAAAACCGCCCATCCAAACACCTTCACACTTCACACTCGACTTTTTGGGTCCTGTGTAACTCAGGCTAACAACCAACCTAACATGTATTTAGGTGCAAAAGCAAAGCCCTATTCAGTGTCTGTGAATAAGCCCATGGATGGGCATGTCAAGCAAAGACTTAATGGCAAACATGAGATAGTCAACTGGCTGCTGTCATCGCTAACAGCTCGCTATTTAACCTCCTGAGACCCGGCCCATTCATTTATGTCCTTTATAATGGACATTCTGTTCTCCTGCATCTTCCTTAACTATTTGAAGTTACTCTACCAACCCCTATATTGTTCTGGAGAGGACATCCTGGGCTTTCCAGTGATGTGTCATGTTGTGGGATTGCATGCTGGGAACTTTACTTTCTTCCTCTATCAAGATGGCCGTCATACCAACAAGCACATTTTATGGAAAGTGGAGAGGTAAGTCAAATATTCTTTATTTATTGCTATTTTTACCATGATAATTATATATATTGTTGTTCATAAACATGTTAATAACAATATTTTTACATCTGAAAACGGTTTCATTATTTCGGTTTTGAAATAACAGTCATTTAATGAATGTCAACTGTAGTGGACACCAGGACCTTTTTAATGTATTTAATGACTGCACATTGTTGTAGGAGAAAGAAGTGAGGCAAGAAAAGGCTTTTTAGCTATTTGGTTGCTGACAATAGCCTTGTTCCAAAGTGTTTTTTTTTCTGAAAGTTACAGTGCAGATGCTTGAAATGTTTGAATTTGTGAAACAAAAAGGCAAACTTACTGCATTTGCTACGATCTAACATCTCCAGTCGGTCTTTCATCATCTGTTCTTGAAAGTACTGTAGTGAGCTGTGCAAGCATGACGTTCTGCGGAGTACGTTCATAGGCGTCCCCCCTCACTGCACCACACAGTGTGTACGTCTGCCGGTGGTAACGTGTTCCTAATAAATATGTTTCGTAGAGCTCAGAAGCTCACAGTCAACACTACACTTCCTTGGGTCCTCTGCAATTCACCCGAGAAGTGTGAAGATGAACAGTTGTTGAGAAAATCAAAAGACAGACGTGCATACAGACAGACACGCAGACTCCGACCAAACCAAACCTTCGTTATGTAGAGTGTAAAAGAGTCCATGTCATCTGAGTTTACTCTTCCTTGGCTCTATCAGTTTGCCAAAAAACTGACCACTCTGCAGTATATTCTTTGTCGCCAACAGCCGTAGATAGAAAAGCACATTTTTAGTATTTGTGCAACTCTCTTTGAAATTCAATATATTTTCTGACAGTCAACAAATCCAATGAAAAGACCAAAACCAACAACGCTGTCGTCCGTCTCTCAGTGCTTTCTGACTTTCCCGTCCTGTCTGTGGCACTCAGCTCCTTGTGCAGAATATAAAACAGATGCACACTGTAGTTTTTAGCAAACAATACAGTATAATTGTTTGGGGACTATTTTCAGCGGTGGATTCATACATTTGTTGCTCCACCGAGTATTTCGAGGGATTGAGTCTGGTGCTTGTGTTTGTGGTAATGAAGGTACATGTCGCCCACTGCACTGCTATGGCTCATTCATGTGTTTTTAATAGTTTTTGGACAACAGCTGCAATCTAAGAGAGGAACATATGTATGTATATTGTGTGTATTAGGCTTGGGATAAACACACAATACTTACTATTTGCAATTAGCTGTCAGGATGAATATGGCAAGAGAGTTATTTACACAATGTGAGCCACTAAACCAAAAAATTAAAAACACCTAAAACTCAGGTCCTCAGATCCTCTATATTTAGTCAGTTTTGATTCAGGGGTAGCTCTAGTTATTGTCAGTCTGAGGTATTTAGGCATTACTTAGTAATGTCTTGCAGTAATGTGATTACTTTTTCAGTAACCAAAGGTAAGGATTACGATCTTAAATTCAGTAAATAGGTACAAGCCCCACAGAACGTCTGTTATTCTAAGATTTTGAACCTTCTAGTTTTCTGTCTTAAAGTGAGTCTTACGGGACTGTTCACTGCACTTAGTCCACCATCCCAGACATAAGACTGGTGTGGGGGCTGTAGGTGGGGTGAGACAGCTACTGCCAGAGAAAGACAGGGGAATACACCTTCTTCCAACTCCAAGGTTGCATTTGTTACGTGTTGTGTGTTTTTACTCGGCTTGCTAGCAGCAGCCAACGTGCAGGACTCGCCTGGATCAGCGAATACCATCAACAGTCGGCGTCTCAGGAAAACACACACATTTTAATCCCACATGTGTCTGATACAGAATCTGGAGCAACAGAAAACAATATAACTAACTGCTTTTGCTAATGAGTGATAAGTGATGTAATTACTTCTTTAGTAAGTTACAAGTAGTTTTTAATTAATCACTTTTTGCCCATCTTGACCAGTACTGACTAGATTTTATCCAGTCTGATGAGGTTCATTTGCATCTCAGCAACAATTCTTAGATAGCATTTAAAGTTATTCAAAAGTGCATCAACATGTATTGCAACATGATCTACTGATCTACTAATAAGCCATCGTTCTTTTTTCCTCCTAATTATGAGTCTGGCCAACCAATATTGTCATACTGAGATCCCTTGGCTGCCCTTGTCATAAAGTTTGGCCGTCTAAGAGAGTGAGCAGCAAAGTGAGAATGGTTGGCACTGAACCTGTCATCTTCCATTTATTATCATGACAACTGACAGACTGTGCTGAGGATCATTCAAATCCATGCAGACCCACTAAATCTCAATAAAGTGGAACGTCAATCTGGCTCTGGCTCCACCAAGCAGTTTTCACGTCTGGGGTTTGTCCCCCTAGAACAAGAACAAGCTGTTAGATTGACACAACACACACTCCCCTAACTGCTATTGATTATTCTGCCCGCCCATTTTAACAACCCACCCGGTCTTAATTCTCTTTCTATCTGCGTATGTGCTCCACTTGTACTGTCTTTCTCATTGCAAAACCAAATTTCAATTAGTGGATTATCAGCTGTGGAACACAGTTGTCCCCCAAAAAAAGGCTTTTTCACAAATTAAGTATCAGCTTCAAACCTGTTGAAGACACACACACACACACGCACACACACACACACACACACACAAGGACAGTAGAACACATATAGCTTTGCTCTTAGAGAGTGCTTGGCAGAGAAAAAGGAGGAAGGCGTGAGTTCATTATCCAGACATACAATTTCTCTCTCTCCCACCTGTAACAGACTTGCCATCAGGGGAAATATCTTGATAGGACGATAAAGAAAACAGAGACAGGGAATATGCTCAATAGCGCTTTGGAGAGGCGCCAATTGGACTTTCCTGCAAACACAATCTGGAGATCCACTGGGCTGTAAATTGGCTGGGTATAATGTCGTGTGTGTGTGTGTGTGTGTGTAGGATGTGGGTGTGTCAGATAGTGGATAGGGACATTTGGGAATGCTAGCCTGGAGCTTTAAGTCTACTAATCAAACAAACAAACAAACACACACAGTTTCAGATTAAAATGCTCATCATTTGTGTGTATAAGGCTTAGTTACATATGGTTTTCATTTGATATGTTGAATTTTTTAGAATGTTACTGCATAAGAATTATTTTTTTAGACTGTTGTTGTTGAATCTTGTTAACCTGCTAAACCTACACAGATTAAGTAAAGCAACACTAAAATAGACTTAATTTTTCATTTTCACTTTATATGCCAATCCTGTCCTGTTAATGACTTACATAGTTCGTTGAGTTGATGAATTCATAATTCATGAATCTAAATAATTCACTAATAATGTATAAACAAAGGAAGATCTGATGTGCTTCTTTGTGGCCATGCTTTATAACAGGACTTAATTAAATCCAGAGTGCCTATTAGAATCTGATATCATCTTCAAAGTCATTCCAGCATCTTCTGAAATGTTATTGGTGCGAAACTCTAATGGCTCCTGCTCGAGTCTGCACACTGGACAGGACAAGTCCAGCCTCGCTTCAAAGTGCTGACACAACAAAGGCAGGAAGCAGCAGTGTAGCAGTTGTGTCGCTGCTCATTAGTGACGAGGCTGATTCGAAAGCAGCGCGAAACAAGAACAAGTGCTTCTGCACGGAGACTTTAATGTCATGGGGCGGCTCCTGGTTGTCTCTTTTGAAAAGCATGAGGCTATCAAGACACATGAAAACAGGTGACACCTTCTACAGTTCTGCACAACACATGAGTCACCAACTCCTCTGACTCCTGTATGCCACAGCACAAGGTGTCACAGAGACATCCAGGCACCTGATTCTCCCTGATCATGGGCCAGAATATGTACTGTAAAACTGGTCATTTCCTCAGATTGGGCTGGATAATACTACCAAAAGAAAATTCAATCTTCCCACAAAAGTGCTTGTCAGACAGCATTTCAAACTTTGAAGGGCTCTGTCTGACAACTTTTCAGAACTGAAAATCTTGGCCACTTCACATAGCGATCCATCAGATGTGCGGCGCTATGACAGCCGACAGGATTTGAACTTGTCTTTTCCTTCTTACACAACTACTTCTGTCACTTTTCATGCAATCCAGTGCATCACTATGAATGCCTTAGAGGAAAGATTGATCAAAAGTGTGCACCATTATTCCCATTTAAACATTTATTGCACCTTGCTCCGCTCAGTGCTGGCAGGCTTTTCATCCCGTCTCCCTGTGTGGCCTTTCAGGAACACAATGAACACAATTACCTTAAAACATGTTGCACTGACAGGTCAAATGAACTAGTTTGCTTCATGCACAACCTGGCTTTACGTCAGCACCCAGATGCCTGCTCACCCAGAGCACGAACACTGTCGACGCACTAGAAACCCACAAGCAAGTGCCAAAAGAACGTTCTGAGAACACTGAGTGCCAAGATCCAAGATGCTATTCCCCCGTTCCCATCGATGACTTGCCTTCCAGTCATATGTTGTTAATCATTTCGTATGTTTGTTTTCCACTGTCACAGACTTGATGCAGAAATCAGTTGGCTTACCAACAAGACTGTGTAGCACACACAAAACATTGAGACCGGAACTGTAAAGTGAGTTGGCAAGTTGGGAAGCAAGCAGAAAGGCTCCCACACCTCAGGTTCAGTTATGTCTGCTAGCATGATCTGAAAGCTGTAAATGTTGCCAGTGGGTCCTAGGAGAACCATTAGAAGGCGAGCTCCACTGCCACTGATCCTTGACATCAAGTGCAGCAAAGCTGGCAGAAGAAAGACGTGGATGTAGGGAAGCTGCTCCACACAAACCTCACGCAAACATCCAACCTCAACTGAAGTTAAACAGGCCTACAGCTGTTCAGTGTAACATTGACATGTATGTTCGAATCAAGCATTTGTGAGGAAAGCGAAGAAGAGCAATCAGTCAGAAAACTCTGCCTCACTCATACTCAGTGGTCCAGTCCAGAGCGCACTTTTACAGGCAAGCCAGTCCTCGTCATACAATGTCAAACAGAGTTACCTGTGCTTAGCTCTCCGTCAGACTACTACTTCTGCTGCAGCTCTGTGCTGTCATGCAAGTCTTAATGCTTTATTCAGCCACTTTCTTCCTTGCTCCACCTGCTACGCTGTGCTTTTATGTACCACAGGGGGATTAAGCACTCCTGGACAAAGTCTAATGCAAGTGCAGCGGTTAGGCATAAAAGCAGATCGAGCCATCCCTATTGCCATGTTTTACCATCAATAAACCTTTTAATATTAATACATGAGCATGTGCATGTAGCCATTGCTTTCATGCGTCATTTCATGAGTCACCATGTTTCTAAAGACATCTTCACTAACACGAATGAAGAATCAAATCAAAACAAAGGAGTAATCACAATGTAGCACCTAATGGAACCTAAGAGGACCTTAAGAGCATCAGCTGGAAAGCCATAAAAATGAACTGTACTGCCTGTCAATTTCAATGGGCAGGATGTGGAAACTCAAAGCTCTCCAAACTGTTCTGACTGCTAATAGAGTCAGAGAATCATAATTCCAAATCCCCTGTCCTGTCCTCTCACTTTGGAGAATAGAACAGAAACTCAGTGGATACAATTCTGTTTTTACTTCCTTTTAATAATGCATGAAAGCGAATAGATTCATTTTCCCCCTCTGTTCAATATTTAAGTGCACAAGGCTACCACTGATCCTCAGTGAGTCTGTGCTGCTGCTTATGCTGCATTGAGTGCCTCCTTAGTAAGACTCCCAATATCTCACTCTTGCTTCTTTGACACCATCTGAGGCTGAGGAGTGATATTATATGGATTGCCTAGTAAAAGGAACTCGTATATAAAGGGTACTGGGCCAGCAGATAATTTCCTCAAGCCGTGCTGTAGAGGATAAGCCAGCAGTGGTATTAAGGAGATGCATAGTTAGGCTGGTCAATTGAGCCCCATTATAGCTGGATCAAGTCTTTCTCCACACCTGTCTCTCTGTCTACAGTGTCCAAGCCATCTGATATTTTACTCCTTCTACACGGCGTGTGTCCTGTCTATACCATGCCTTGTTTTGTTTTTTTTTTGTTTTTTTTAAAAAGCAGCGCACACAGTGAGTTTTTTTATTTTATTTTATTTATAAGAAATTACCACATTATGACTCTGAATGAAAGGTTGTACAGGATGGGCTTATATGTGATCAGATTAATTTATGGTCTCTTTGGGGACATTGGGGTTTCAGTATAGGAGTAAACAGTACAGTAAATAGTTACTGAAAAGAATAATAACAATAAAAAACAGATGATGAATAATACAAAAACGTGCTTATTAAAACCCTTTCATGGACCATTTGAAATGCTAATGCTCAGTGATCCCTAAGTGATGATGCATCATTATGGCTGTCACTGTACACAACAACACCCCACTGCAGATGGCAGAGAGAAAACATGTGTACAGAGGAGGTGATGTGAAATCTACATAATGCAAGCTAATTTAATAATGAAGCTGGATTAAACTTGTGTAAGACCAAGTCAAGTATGTCGTATTCACATTTAATCCAGATCCAGGGTGGCAGCACTTCATGGCTGATTGTGGTGATTTCATGTCCCGAGACATGGGAGTATTTATGCAAAGCTCCAGACAGATATGCAACTAAGAGCTCCTCATACAGTACCAACATGACAAAAGCAGCAGAGGACGAGATATCCTGACTTTTAATGGCAGGCATAGGTCAAAACCCCAGAACATCAGAGCCTGCATTTCTCATAATGCAACTCAAGCAGTGTTTTTCTTTTGACCCCTGATGCCCAGTTTCAGTATATGCACTGGGTAAACTCTCAAAGCTTTCACTGAATAAATGGACCACCATGATTTGGATTATTCACTGATTGTTTAGCAATCAATAATGTTAAGTCTAAATCAATCTTAACATCTCTGGGCCTTGCTTTAGTGTGGTCAGTGCTAAAGTTAATGGCTATTGAGCCTTGGAGTGACCATAGAGAGAAAAAAATACATATCAAGGCCACATTTAGTGCATCGAATGCTCAAAATGCTATTACCACGCACGTAAGATTTTTTTTATTCTGGTGCATGAGATGAGTGTGTTTACTCATTCAATGTATTTCGGGTTGAGCATAACACACCTATCTCACACCTTCATATGGCACAAAACACAACTTTTAACAAATACTAGAAGACAAGATCATGTCAGCCCTGTTAAGCCTCTCCTCACTGGTCAGTTTCACAATTGATTTTAAGATTTTATTGATCACCTTTAAAGCACTTCATGGTTTAACTCCCTGCTACAGCGCTGAATTGCTGCTCCCCTATGAGCCAGAGTGCAGTCTCAGATCCTCAGCCAGGGCTGCTCTGACCAAGAGGTGACCGAGATTTTTCAGCCAAGGCCCCGCAGCTCTGGAACTCCCTACCTGAGGATCGGAGGCTTGCACTTTCAGTGACATCTTTTAAACCACTTCTCAAATCTCCTCAACGAAGCGTTTAATTAATTCCAGCAAACATCTTATTGCCAACATGTCTTATCCGTATCTGTTTATGTGCTTCAGTCCTGAAATGGCTTAATCCTGCTTTAGCTTTGTAAGGCACTTTGTAGCTATTTTGAAAAGCAGTGAACAAATAAATGTTATTATCATTATTATTATTATTATTATTATTATTATTATTATTATTATTATATGATATATTGAACACAGGCTTCATAATCTTAATCCAAGTGTGCCCACCATCCGTAAAGATGCACACCACTCGTTCAACAACACCGTTAGCTATCCCCTAAATAAAAAAGAGACATGTGCCAGAGTTCCAGCTGCTTATCTGTCTGTTATCAAAACCTTTCTGAAACATTCACTGACTCTCACTGGGCTTGCTCTGTTACATGGTAAGTTAATAATGTTCATGCATTAACCTTGGACCTTTTGTATTGTTTGTAACATGCACAATAAATGCACAATAAATCTATTGGTGTTTCAATTAGTATATATGTATATATACATATAATTATTTTTATTGCTATAGCTATTGTGTTTGCATAACTTCATTTAGTTGTGTAATTACTTTCTTCTATAAAGGTAGTTTGTCTATGACTCATCACCATCACAATTGACCAAACCAATTACAGATGCAACAAAGCTTAATCACATCATATTGCAATTAAAAATGACTTTTGAGAATGGAAACTAAAATTTCTTATTGCCAGACAAATATTTAGGAAGGAAATGTTGCACATAGAAAGTGATACTTTTGGATGAGGATACGACCACCATGAGGATATTCAGTAATGGTGAAAGTACACTTTTTATTGATCACTTTTAATTAAGTATAGATTTTTCCCTGGGCTGTGTATATCCTATGCATCCCAGCATGTCACCATACCATGGTTCCCACTGTAAACTGTATACTGGGAAAAATGGCTCCGGACAAAAATTCCAACCAACCCGAGAGAAAGAGGTGGCTATGTGTGGTTTTTCTTCAGCAACCTGGCATTGGTTGCACACGGTTTCATCACAGCAACCTCAATGGATCATGGTTAGAAATGGCATTTGGTAAAGCACTTTTCAAATTAGAGGCAACAGATGTAACACAAACGTATCCTGTAGGGATTTAATCAACAGAAAAAGCAGGCTTTTATAGATCCTGGAAGTAGCTGAGACAGATGCTTGTAGGAATTTAATGCAGACTGCTACAGTGACAATTAGAACCATTTTCCCTCGTAACTAGTGTGCACGGTCTTCTGGGAGTGATTTCAGGATTGTAGACTTGTCTAAATGTAAGGGGCATGTGGACAGTGGTAAGGGTGGTGGGACGGCCCACGGCACGGCACCAGAAAGCTTCCCCTATTTACAAATCCCAGTGTTGACAGGCATGACGCGACCAAATCCTACAACCTTTGCACCTATGACCTGTTGATGAGTGATACAATCTTAGTTAAGAAGGTCTGGGCGTGCTTTGCAGCTGGCAGCCTTAGTGACCCCCTGTCGTAGCCGCGTTCTGTCAGGCGTCTTAGGATCCACAAAGTTGTCCCTCCTAACAGTGTTGATATCCACTCCTCTGGTTATTGCTTTGCTGACAAAATGAGAACAGGATGAAGAGTGTATTTCTATTGGAAACCTACAATGTGCCAAAAGTTCTTCAAATATTTGTATAAGAACTCTAATGCATCGCTTGTCATTAAATACACATCTAACCATGATTTGAGATCAGCCGGGGCTCTATACTGGTTTTCATGCATGTCAGCAAACCTTCACGTTGTCTCAAGGACAGTGACGTCACAGTCCTCGAAACTTTTCGCATGTCTGTCTCACTGTATTTCAACTTTTTCCCCGAAGATTGCAAAGCATTACTGTCGATTTGGGAGAGCTATATTTGGGCCAGTGGGCTCCCAGGTCGTTTCCCTGGGACCATCACCATCGTGATCATCATCATCATCATCATCATCATCATCATCATCATCATCGCTGTGATGGGACTGTTGTTCAGCCTAAGTGACTCCATTTGGCCAATTAGCCCTCGCCAGGAAGTGCTCCACTATTATTTTTCTCCCCTCCGCTCTGATGAAACAATGTCAAGCGGAGGCATTTGTTAGCTGATTATACTACCGTGACATTCAACTGCATGACTCTGTTTAGAGCGACAAAACCTCATAAAACATGGAACGGAATGAGAGTCGACAGCCGGTGATAGATTGAGGGAGGGAGTGAAGAAAAGACAGCGAGAGAACTGAGTGTGTTCGCCCTTGGCTCCATGCAGCAGTTTTTACAATAACAATTAGAGTGTGTGAGATATAAAAGCTAATGATCAGGTCTGTCATATTTGCATATGCAAAGAGAGTTGGCTGATTGCTTGCACGAAACGGCACTTAGAGAGCATAATTAGAGAAGTCTGGCGGTGGTGATGTCGACAGCCAGAAGAGTGGAGAGATTCCCTCTTAATGAGGCTTGTCACGGTATGCTCTGCCTCAAGTCTGTGCTCTGTGATCTGACGCACACACGCACACACACACACGCACACACACAAACATACACTTTAACCCCTGTCTACAGTCTGTAACCCAGTTTAGAACACATTTTATGGATTTTTACATGAAAGTGTAACAACTCCTCAAACACTCACAAGAATGCACACACACATACACACACACACGCACATACACACACAAATAAGTCAAACTCGGCACACATGCACACACCCCCATGCAGACATCCTATCCTGCTATCTGGTCTAATCAGGATATTCAGCCTAATTACAGGTCATGCTGATATGAATTAGAGCTCCTTTAAACGTCTTCCACTTTCTCCTGCTGAAAGGAACTGGTTATTTCCCTCCTTTTATCTGCAAAAAATATTTTCTTTGCATAGCTTTCTGCAGGTCCTGACATTTTTCAGAAATTCATAAATGTACTTATTGCAAATCTTTTTTGTCTGTTCACCCAAGGTGAATGCTACTATGTCTGCTATTCATTCCAAACAAACAAGAAACTAAAATCCTGTCACTTTTTCTGGCTACCAGACACTGTGGGCCAGACTCTTAAAGCTCTGCAGACATTGCAGGTAAATGACTGTGTGCACAAAGGCTGATGTATACACATTTATAACTCTGGTAACCAGAATGTTCTGTTTTATACAGCTCAGTCATTCTGAAATGTTGTTAACATGTACCAGCCATGCTCCCATTCCCATTGTTGTCATGTATGGATGTCCAAACGCAGCCTTTTCTCTTGTTTTGGCCTACACCAGGACTTCTCTGTCCCTGGTCCCTCTGGCTGCATTAACTATTGCCTGTTTTGTGTCAGTTCACATATTCACTACAGTGCTTTACATGTATACACTGTAAAAGAAGGTTAAGTTCACAATCTGACATGCATTACTTTTATTCAAGACTGTCCTCACCAGACAAACAGCAGCATTGGGCATTTTTTTATTCCAACATAAACAACATACGTTTATACCTTTACCTCTTGTGAATAAGGACTGATGTCTGTCCAACCAGACAAGACCTTCACCAGAGAAGAACACCAACACAGGGTGATTGTACAAAGCCCTGCATTACATTCTGTGGCAATGTTTTTCTACAGTTCAAGGTTGTGGAAAGATCATGGTCTGAACATCAGTCTCCCATGTCAAAGTCAGGCATGATGGGTATGATTAGCAAGGCTACATTCGTTGGCTATCGGGTGCTCTTAACCAACACTGGCCCTGCAACAGCACTGCAACCTTCCAAAGGGTGCTTCCTCTCGATCTCTCTGTCCTCCAGCTCATGACTCGGAATCTGATTGAGGTCTGCCTTCATGGAGGATGTTCCAAACCCTTGAATGCATCTGAAGCTTAGAGTGAGGAAGAGGTGGAAGTTTTTTTTACGAGACAGCAACACTCCTTGATCAGAAAATGATTATTCATTGGTCAGCTGATCAGCAAAAGGAGGAGCTGGCTTTTGTGGAAACACATTAATATCAATATGTTGCATGAACTGCAACACTGTTGATTTCACAATCTGTGAAATCTGTGAAAGCGGGAATGAAAGCACCAAAAATGTTACATGTATAGAATCTGAAATGTGAAAGAATCATAAAAACGCAGTTGCAATTTTGTTGATTTTTTCTTCATCACAAAAAGGCTTTTCTTTTCTTCTTATTTTTCATTCCAAGGGAATCTTTCAGGAAAACTATACAGCTAGAAGTCCCAGCTATTATTATTATTTTGTCCTTTACTATAAGCTTAAGCTTGAAATGAATGTCAGACTCACTGTAGCTGTGGTCTTATAATTCGGCTGTACATTTTATTTTGAACAGTGCTATATATTTTTTATTGTTCCCTCATGCCTTCTTGCTGTAAGACAATATTTTACTTCTGTATTTGTGTTATTTTAACCAGTCACATTTTGTGATCTATAATCAGTATTTGATGCCAGGTCTTCATCTTGTAAATACATATTTTAATCTACGCATTCGACAGTGATGCTGTACATCTTGAATAATTGCTGTCTCCTCAGAATGATGCTGGAGTGAGCAAGGATGTCCCATCTGGTGTATAAAATTCCTCCATCCTGGAATCTCTCTCCTGCATCCCAGCTGGGAGGCGCTAAAACACTAAGTCGGTACATCGCATTCACCTCACTTGCTTCTTGTCCTTGCACACTTTAAAAAGCCCCAGGTACAGTTCATACTGCCTACATTTAAAATGTAGATTTGCTCAAATAAATAAATCCTGTTTTTTGTGTTTTCTTAAGTCACACCTAATTAAAAAGTGTCAAGATATAATCCATTACGTCCTGAAATTAAACTGTGTTTTAACAAAGCAACAAGTTCATAAAACTATAGAAGCGAGAACGACCATGCTTGCAATTAATGTTTTAATGCTGTTATCTTGGGATTGCAAGTTACTTACTTCACAATCTTGATAACAGGTTAATTTGTGACCCAGTGTTAGTGGGATGTCATTGAAATGAAAATGGATCACACCCATATGGAGATGAGATGAAAGATGTATGTCTGGCAACTAAAAGCTGTAAAAGATTGATGATGTAAGTTAGAACAAAATATTTTGGTATGTTACTATAACTTCTGACCCATTGATCAATAAAAGGTACACTGTCAACTTCAGTCAGTTGCTACAGTTGTAAAGATGTCATGAGTGTGCTTTAATCTGGACTCCCTATAATAAAGGAACTGTTTGAACTGGTTTTGCTAGCAACCTTTTTTTAAGAGAAATGTAGCAAATACATCAAATAGGCACTTGTGCTTTCTGTCAACATTGCAGCAAGCTTTTTTAAGGAAAGGTTAAAAATACAGGAGGACTGACTGATTCAAACCTGGAAAACCAGCTGCGAGTAGCATCATTTTCACTGCTATCTGACATCAGGCACCTCTCACAAGAGGAGTTCCTTTCATCGCAGAGGTTAGTGTGATATTTGTGTTATCATTAACATTAATAATTTAGTATGGCCAGGGGCGCTGCCAGGGGGGACATGGCCAACTTGATACAATTTCTAGCCCCCCACTGGCCCCGCCAAGCCAGCAGATTGCCCCCCTCCCCATTCATATGTGTATTAAAGTTTCGGCTGCTGCCCAGTCACCAGTAATTCGGAACAAAACTTTGGTTATTGACCTTTAAACACCCACATGAGTGTGACCCTTAACGAACCACAGAAATACGTCTTCCTGTAAGCAAAGAAAACCAATGGTATTTAAGGAGCTTTATCCTCCAGGGGGCATATTTTTGCCACAAAATCGATTCCTCTCTCCCTTTACCTTTATCAATCTGTCTCTCCTACCCTTTGCACCCCCTCGTTCTCTCAATCCATCTCTCTCTCCTCTACCTTCTCATTTATTCTTCCTTCCCTCAATCTATCTCCCTCTGTCTCTTTCACTCTCATTTATCTCTCCTTCCCTCAATCTATCTCTCCTCTGTTTGCTTCAGCAAAGAGATTAACAGATTATCCCTCCCTCCCTGAAGAATGTCTGTTTGTCATGTTAAATCAAGACAAGAGGTGCAGGTAAAGCACATTTGGGGTGCTGAATGTGTAGGAGCCATTAGAAGTGAGGTGGAAAACTTAAAACTGAGCTTCAAAAATCCAGAGGATGCACATTTTCCTGTTTTGATTGGTTTTCTGTTGTGGTTTACCAATTTCAATGGAGGCCACGCAAGAAGCAGAAAAACTATGTAATATCAATGATAATACTAATAATTCAAAGACAAAAAGTATGACTGGATTTCTGTATGTTGGTTTTTCTTCTTCAATTTGACCTACATCTCATGATTAATTTCAGCCTGACAAAGTGCAAAGCACATTCTTCACAGATTATACACTGGCGGTAAATTTAAATGTCTTTTTCAGACAGTCAGCCTCAGTATTTAAATTTAAAAAAGGGCTTTCACTCCTTGGCATCCAGAATTGGCATTGTCAAACGTTTGCAGTTTGGTTATGTTATGGTAACAATAATAAATTTATGGTTGCAGGTTTGGCCAATAAAACTAGTTGGCTAGGTTAAGTTATGAACACTAGTTAGTTAGGTCCAAGAAAAGATTAAGGTCGGGTTAAAATAAGTATGTTAGTTATTTAGGTTCTACTGGATGTGTTCAGCCACAGTACTGCTGTTCGGTCCCCCGCGTTTTGGCAGTGCTATGAGACCAGTGTGTTATCTCTGTAGTTACTGTAGTTTCATAAAATATAAGAAAATAGACTTGAACCCTAAAGATAAGGTTGGGGTTGCAGTAATGCACCCTGAATAGACAGCTCTTTGGGTTCTTCCCAAATTTCCCCGACTCAGGATTAATAAAGTCAAATCTTATCTTATCTTATCTCTTACTGATTAAAATTGAAGCTAACCTGTTCCATCAAGTGGCTGTCTATGCAGACAGCCTGTAAGTAGCTACGGGCACTCAAACAGTCTGTCTGCTGTAGTTGGAAGGTTCCCCTGTGATCCCTTGGGTCTAGAAGAAAAAAAACTGCAGGATCTGGCTGTTATTGGATTGTTATCATTTGAATCGAGGTCTTACCACAGGCCCAGAGACTGTCTTCCAAATACTGACGAGTCAGACAACTTAGACAATCTACAAAAGTGCTAATGACTTGAAATTTAGACTTGATTGTTGACAATCAGAACTTTTTTTATATATTAACATGTGATTTGTGTCTGGATATCTTATCTAGATGAGGAAGCACTCGTGTTCATACAAGAACACCATACAGTTGGAATGTGATCACATTGCTCTATAAGCACTAAAGGTTTGAACTGAAGGTCAGCAGCTTGATGGAGGCTGAAACAAACAATAGCTTCAAGTGGTGTGATATGCACTTTGGCACACTTCCCGATGGCTGATGTTTGTATTCAGAGAAGAGATCTTGAGAGTCCACAATGGCTTTTGTTGCTTGTTCATACTGCCTTCTCATAAAGGTTCTGAATGGGCTCATAATATTTCATCCCTATTACCTTCAACACTGTCTTGTGCATGCTGGCATGCACTGAAGTGCACTGTTGGGATGCCAAATCATGCTGTAATTCTGTATCTAATGTTGCTCTCTAAGATTGAATGGTAGAACATCCACATGATCTGGCTGCTCACTCCATATGGCCCGAATCGCCTTAGACAGTAGAGTTTCTGCTGGGGGTCAAGGACCATCTCTGGTGTTTTGAATGTCACACCACTAAATGAAGGTGTCTGTCTCATTGTAGTTCATGGAGGGGTCCAGGTCCTTGTGCAGAAGGCTCAAACTCTCAAGTCTTATTAGCAAATTTTATAATTATTGTGGTGTACTTTCCTGCAGTCAGTGGTGTACAGTGTAAAGTGTATAGGTGATACCACACAACCCTTTGGGACCCCCTGTATTACTGTGTTTAGTGTCTGACATTGACCATTGACCTTCACCTGCTGTGTCCTGTCAGTTGAAAAGGAAAAAAAAAAAATTTAATGAGGGCAGCATTAAAACTCATGTCCGTAAACTTTTCTTTAAAGCAGGTAAGGTTGCACAGTGTTAAACTCTAAACTAAGATCAATAAATAAAATCTAAGCGTAGAGGCTCTGTGGTGTAGAGAGGTTTAAGGTTCAGGGTTTAGAGATGAAATTTAAATGCTGAGGATAGCATCTTGCTAAGTGCTGCGCTCATGCTTTTAGACGAATTGACATGTATCTAACATTGGCTCAACTTTCTTCTTCAGCGGGGACACTACAAACTTCTCAAAACACTTCATTAAAATCGACATCAAAGCTACAGGACGAAAATCATTATTCACTTCGACATTGAGCTTTTTAAGCACTGGTGTTATGATTGACTTCTTCCACAAAGCTGCAACAGTGTGAATGTCTAAGGACCGTGGGAATATGGGACACCATGCTGGTGTCAGTTCCTCTGCACAGTTTTTGAGCAAATAGGCTGGCAGGCCCTCTGAGCACTTATTAGAGCGCACTCGACTGAAAAGACACCGAACACTGGGTGGGTCCACTCTAAGCCAGCAGGTGGCATCTGGTAAAGACTGCAATATGCTGACATATGCATGAGAGAGATTTTGTGAAACACACCTGAAGTAGAAGTCATTCGGTTCATTTGATTTTTGTTGTTCATCCAAGGCAATCATTTGTTTCTTTATAGGGTTCATAATAGTGACTGATTTCATTGTGGGGTTTTTGGTGTTTGAAGTTTGAAAGTTCTGTTCCATCATGTTCCTGTATTGCTCCCTTGTAAGGAATTGTTTCTTCTTCTTTTGGAACTACTGAAAGTTTCTTTATTTCTAATGGCTTGCTTTTTTCTTTTTATGCTGTCTTTAATTACTTTTATCACGTTGAGTTTATTGTTTATTGGCTACCACACTGTCAATGCAGAATTTCATGTGATCAGTTATGGTAACAGTAGCCTCATCAAGGTCCAGTGCATGGAATGTGGACCAATCAATATCCAATGGAACACCCCTTCAATGTCTCAATCCAATCATCTGTCCACACATTAACAGTCTTACGCTCCAGTTTGCTTTACCTGACAACCATTCCTCTTGCCCGAGCAATCAGCATAGACAACCGAGAACCCATCCAGGTCATGCAGAGAATCTGGGACTCCATGGTGACGGCAGTTCTCAGTAAACACCATAACATTAGATTTCCGACCATCAAAGCAGCTCCTTTTGTTGGCACAAAGCTTGTCCATGTTAGGCGTCAGCGACTGCACGTTGCTCAGGGTTGACGGCAGCAACGGTTTGTTGGTTCATCAGCAGAGATGGTTTCCAACACCTCCTCATCTCCCTCGCTTCCGTTGCGGCCATGTATGACAACGATGATCCGGTGATGTAGACTGAAGTGGTTGGAGGGAGAACATTGTGTCTCTGGAATACACACAGCATTTGTCCATGTTGCCACTGCAACATTGTTCCAGGACAGGGAACTAAAAGTTCGCTAATGATCAGGGCCAGCAGTGAATAGTCCGTATGCCTGACACCCTTGTTCGAGGCTACCAACAGTTACTGTCCGTTTAAACTCCTCAACATGGCAAAGCTTTCAAGTTATACAGTCACAAAGCACTTTCAATAGCATCTTGCTGCCAATCAACAACACAAACACACACAAACAGTAGTGTGACCCCAGGTCACTACAGAGCAGTATCATTGGTATAGTTTTAACTCTAAATGTAAATGCATAGGCCTGTGATAAGATGCCTTTCTTCTTCCATATCTATGTATCAAGACACATTTTACATATTTTCATACTTTTTATACTCGCACATTTCATTTGAGGTCCATGGGAATTTCTTAATCATGTCAACCTGTTGTCTGGGAGATGTGCTTGTAGTCAACAAACAACAACAATTGATTATGTTGGTTCTACCTTATTACAGACCATTTGAACATAGATAGTCATGTGTTGTCTTCATTTTTCATGATTCCCTCTGTTAATGTTTCCTTGTGTGAGGCCATGCAACCATGCAATCATATGAAGTACAATGGGCAAATGAAACACTCTTGTCCCATCAAGATATGAAAAAATGAATTTGGCCACATTTATACTTTCATATACTTTAACTTTGCATGGATGCAAGTGTATGAATGCCACACTTCCTCCTGCAGTGGCAGTGCACATTGTAATTGAGCTTCAATACTAATGTGACAAATTAGAAATGACGAAATTCATTGAATACGGGGCAATCGTAAAGTGATTCAGCAATATGAGGGAACTGTTGGAACATTTAAATACGTAACAAAGTTTGTTTTCTGTCAAAGCATCAGGAAACAAATTTAAATAGTATATTGGTTTAATATCAAAGGAAGTGTCTGTTCTTGTCTGAACCCTGAGAAAATATTGCACAGTAACAGAATGTAATCATGAATCACATTCTCGTTATCAAAGAAGATTGTTTGGAAGTGTCTCAATTTACACAACTTATTATATACTTACTGCATGGAATTCTACTCTTAATGGGCAAAAGAGCCACACCTCCTATCCTGTTATGCAGTTACTTCTCTTTTTTATAACTTACAACTTTTTAATAAACGTTACTATACGGCATTCAATCTTGCAGTGGAAGTGGTGGTATAAAGAGGCATGTTTCTGAGATGTTTAGCACACATTCCCCAGGCATGCAGCTTTAGTGAGTAGCTTTTGTTGACCTTGACCTCACAGCTCCGCAGCGGGCCCTTGTGTGTATGTTTGTGTCAGTGTGGGTGAGGGAGAGAGCGCACGAGATCGATAGACATAGAATATGTTTCCATCAGGTTAGAATATCCAACACACACACAAGCGCACACACACACATGCTTGTATGCTTTACACCATGCACACTCAGATATTCTGCAGCAATAGATAAGAAAATAGAGGAGGCCTTAATCTATTTGATATATTGTAGAGCATGTCTGAACAGAGTCTCTACTCTTGTTAGCATTTACTGATAAATGCATTAATATCTTTCTTCAAGAGGAATTCATTAAGAGAGTTTAACTTATTGTTAACTAAATTGTTGGAGATTGGGAACACTGGACTAAGACAAGTCCTCATTACCTAAAGAATGAAATAGGCTATTTGTATTGACTTCCAAACAACTTGTATGAGCAGTTTCTAATGCGGTGCACCTGTTGGTATGATTCATTGCCTATAAGGTAGTCAATAAATAAATAAATCAAACAATTTAACCAAGCGGTTTTTGTGCCTAAGCTTATCCAAACATTAACCGTAAACCTGCCAGCTCAGAAAAGAGTCAAATCATCACTTTGGATTGATTGTGTTTTGTGTTTTGGAAGTCATGGGGAGGGGTCTACGGGGTTGCACGGTTGATTTCCCCCCTTATCAAGTCTATCTAGGCATCACAAGATGAAGGAATCATGGTCTTATCACCAGCCAGCCCTGCCCCTCTCCTTCACCTGTCTGTTCATGCCTGGTGACCTGGCAGATGCAACACCACAGCTGGTGGGATATTTTTTTCTTCTTTTTTTGCAGAGTTCTCTGTGGAAATGTATGAAAGTTTTGAGGCACACCAGCACAGATCAGCCAACTGCAACACTTGACGAATCGTTGCAGTGGCGTCCCAGCCGCCGAAGCTGCACACCCGCCTACTATGTGACGAGACTTGTCTCTCGCTCGTGCTCCATCTGCCTTTCTCATCAACAAAGCTACAGCAGTGTATTCCTTTTGACGAGCTCTTCTCTATGAACACCAACCTCGGATTTTTATGAACTCTTAAAAGAACTCGAAGGCCTGCTGTAAATCTGCAATGTCAAAGTCTTCTATTTCCCATTCTCTGTTTTACTTGCTGCCTTTATGTTGTTCCTTACTGTTTCTCTCTCCTTTTACATACATATATAAACACACAGATGATATATGGTGATGCATTACCTACGCACAACACACATATCGTCATACAGTTCAGAAAAGACCCCCACAACATACAGCTGATACATAATAGACAGCTCTTCAGTGCTGATTTGTCACTTCCCATTTCACCGCTGCTTGGTTTAATCTTGGCCTAAGGTGCCAAATGTATTAAATCCACTAGAATTTACTCTCACATGCTCTGCTGTTTTCTCCGACGCAAAAAACAGAAGGGCAATTTTCATATGTGTAGGCGAGCCTCTCTACATGTATTTCACATTGTGGGGAAACAAGCACAGAGCTCCATGACAGTCCATCCAGAGTCACACTGGTAAACAAGTTTGTTTTTCATCTGAACACTCCTGAGTATGGCTGCTGACAAAAGTCAATGAACCCTACGTACTTTTCTTTGCATAGCTCTCATTTTTTCCACAAGCTACATAAAATATTGAAATGAAGTCAAAGCATCGAGTCTTGGAAGCAGCATAACTAGAAAACTGTCTTCACCACAGTCCTGCAACCTGCTGTCTCCTGCAAGGAACATAAAAACACACTTTATATATATTCATTCCATTTTGCTCAGAAAACAGATCCAGAATGAGACATTTGTCAAATGTTTATTTCACTGCATTCAGATCGGAGAGTTCGTGTTTCGCCATGAAATTTCACTCAGCCTTTATGACAGCGTACTCAGGCATTAAGCCAAACAGGACACGCTATTATGAGTGTATGAGTGACAGCAAGAGAAGCTAATAAACATAATTGTGCTCTATCTGGTGCTCTCAACACCGGGGGGCTTAAGGTGATGGAGAGTATTGTCAGAGTGTTAGATGCCACCTTGGCTTTCAGCACACAACCTCACACTTCCGAGGGCACCATCAGCTCATTATCTGCACATATGCATGTACGCACATGCGCGTGCGCACACCTACACACACAATGTATCAACCACAGTGGAGGCAATATACTGA
Organism: Chelmon rostratus; assembly: GCF_017976325.1. Lineage (NCBI taxonomy): Eukaryota > Metazoa > Chordata > Actinopteri > Chaetodontiformes > Chaetodontidae > Chelmon > Chelmon rostratus. Next base: position 5,111,808 of record NC_055658.1, read on the forward strand.
TAGTGTACAGAGAACTAATGAGAACATTCTTCAAGTCCATAACCTTTACCTGAGAAACCGTGCGTATTCGTGTGTGCGTCCGTGCACATGCACTTGTGTATATGAGTGTGTTTCTCTTCGCAGTGGCCAGTATCTTGACAGGTGGAGAATAGGCTGTCATTCAAAAAGAAAAATAACAATAGGTGTTTACGGTTTGTCAGCAAATTGAATAGGAACGTAAAGGTTCAAGTGAAATGTAAAATGTTCAAAAAAAAAAAAGGAAAAGAAAGAAAATGCTGTTTTCTTCTTTGTACTGGGTCTGCTAATGATGAATACTGTTACCGCCTCATCAAGTAGACCGATCACAATATAGTAATTAATGTCAGAATTAAATTGTCTGGTTGACATACTATTTTCTGGAATAAACAACCAATTCAACAGCAAAAGTCTGTCTCTGTTCAGTCAACAATGGATTCTCTTGTTTGTCCTCTGTAGATCCATCTGTTTATTCACTTTTGATCAAACATTTTATCCTGTTCTCTGCATATTTAGGAGTAATCTATAGCAAATCTGATGTTCCAGTCAACTGCTGCATTGCTTTGTCTTCTAAAAATGATTGGAGAACATCATCATCCTGGCTTCAAATTTTGTTGATTGCGGTTTAATAAGCTTGTACCTTGCTGTTGAACACACAGTTTACATCTTTGGCAAAAATAATACAATCACAGCACAGGTTCCCTCATCTGCACATAACTCCTGCAGAGAGAACAGCCATTATCAGCATACATGTGTGTTTTTTTTAAGTTAGCCTGTCTGAAGGAGACATTATGGAACAATGACTGCACTCGCTTATGTACTTAACACTTTCACTTTTTTGCCGAATCATGACCACAATGTTTCCCTAACTGTGGAATTACTAAGATGGAAGGTGTTCAGAATTCAATAAAAAAATGTATTATGAACAAATGGATAAATACTGACAAAAAACAAACTGTGAAATAACTGGGCTCATTAGTATGAAATAATTCACTCACTGGCAAAGCTTTATGATGAAAAGTGCCAGAAGAAGACTTTCAAAAAAAGACCATCAGCTGTACAAAACATTGCACCAATGCATTTTGTTCAGTGTTGTGTGTTATTTTCTATGGAAGGTGGTGGAGCGCAAACAAACCCTCAAAAGTGCTGAACTTGGAATACTTGCTAATATTCGTGTTACGTAAGTGTTTCATCCCGGAGAGGGAGCGAGAGACCAGAGGAGAGAGTGTTTGTTTTTGAAGGAGGAAGAAAAAGACTAAGGAAAGTTTTAGAAAGATACGTCCGTTTTTAGGTCGTTGCACCTCTTTACTCCACTTCTCCTCCCGCTTCGAAAACAAACGCTCTTGTCTGGTCTCGCTCTCTTGGGTTGAAAACCAAACTGTTCCATGTAGCGCTCCCCTCAGAGGCCTGGAGACCCTCCATTGTGTTGACTGGATATGCAGCATTTTTCTGTTCAGTTTGTGCTATTAGACTTTGCATCGTTTCTGTATTTGCTGCATGTTTGCTGTAAATATATAGATATTTTGCTGTCTGCAGCACTTTTCTTCATTTGCAGCTCGTTTCCACTGTTGTATTTGTTTTGGGTTTTCATACGTGTTTTTGAACTGCCATCATTTCTGAAGCTGCAGCACATTTCTCCAAATGGAAATGTTTTGGGCCGTTGCAGCACGTTTGCCCTTATCAGCTACCCTAATCTTTATTGTATAATACATTTTTTAATCTCTCAAATTAAAATATGCTCTACAAGCATGAAAGTTGAAGTTGCATTATTGCCCAAACTTAATTACAGGTTATTGAATATTTACATTTTCCACGAGAAAGCAAAATAGATAAGCAGCAGATAACAAGGCCACTTGAAGCAGCACAATCCATTACACACAAACACAACCATCCCACAGTCTCTGCCTCCGCCTGTCTCTCTCACTGCTTTGATGTGGCAGCAGTCGCCTTCCCTCAGTGTGTGTCTGATAAAACAGTGCTGCAGATTTTACATCTGCTTTTCTCACACAGTACATTTCAGATGCTATTTTGTCTGCGGTAATACAAATCATGTGCAGAGAGCATTTGCATCGTCTCTCCCATACTTTGCACCTCTGGACAGGAACACCTTAAAAGAGACGCCGCCTGAGAACCAACATGCAGTTTTCAGCATGTGCCACTTTTCTTCCATTTTGCCCGTGCAAACCCTTGGTGTGGGCATTAAGTACAATTTGACTGTGTAAACAGATTTATGTCCCCACAACATGAGTAATATCCACCCACCCAACCACACACACACACACACACACACACACACACACACGCGTTTGCACAGCTATCCTTGTTAGGACATTGCACTGACTTCCATTCATTGTGAACACACTAACCAAAACCTCCAATACCTCTAATTAAACTTAAAATGATTCATTTGCACTTGGTGCCATTTATGGTGCCATATTCATATGTGCGTTCCCACAGACGTTCCCTCTTAGGATGATCCGGTCTGGACTGTCGACTCCACAGCAGATGGAGCGGATGAGCGATCAGCTTTCAAAGCAGCTAGCGTACAGTATCATGATGTTTTCCTCCTAATCTCAACCTGTTTCCAAACACACAACGGATGCACCAAGAACTCCAAGATAACTTCAGACGGTGGCACACTTGGCACTCTGCACATTTCATGTCATCTGCTTTACAAACTGTACTGTTTCCTTTTTGCTGCTTTGAGGGCATTTTTGATTTTGAAAAGTTTACTTCCTTCCTTGACAAAAGCCTTTGTTGTCTCATGCTAATCTCTAAAGTCAATTTGGTTTTGCAGACTGCGCATAATCAGATCAACATTTCACCAATTGTAGTCCGAGCAGCGCAGGCTCCTCTTAGTCCCTTTCATGGGATTTTATATTTAGGCTGTGCTACCTCTACTCACAGCAGGAGAGCTAACAACTGATTTGTATGCCGCTGTGATCTGTCGGTTATTTAATTTGGAGGATCAACAGAACAGCCTTGTACAACAAATTTGGTGCTGAAGGAGGGCAGGATCAAGAGGCTGACAAGAGAAATGGATTATAAATGATGTGAGAGGTCCACAAATCCTTTAATTAATCATTTTGTAAGGAACACTTTAACACTGGACCTAACTGAGCTTTAGCTTGGCAGATCTCTTCAGTTGGGATACAGCTGTGTTCTCGCCTTGAAACGTCCAGCTCAGCTGTTTGAAACTGAATTCTACCGATGATAATTGCCCAATTTACTTTTTATTAAAGATGTGCGATGGTGACAACTGGGTTGGGGACTTGCAACAGTTTTGACCCAATTAATGTGTATTCCAAGGAGAAGCTCTGGAGGGAGCAAATACAGGGGAGAGTGTTAAAATGAACCTCTCCTGTTGATTTATGAAACAAAAATCTGCATAATTGCCCAATGTTTTTAATGGCCAGAGGAAGTCTGTCTTTGAGAAAGCTGTGGCTGCTGTGTCAGTGTTTCACAGGCAACAACAGGCAGCACAAGAATATTATCAGAAAATAATCACAAAATTGTTCATTCTGAAAATTCCTTTGACATATCAGAATATTAAAGGAACATATATCTTGTTTCAGGTTTGAATGCCCGGGCCTCTCCCTCGGCTACTGTGGGGAATTACAGTGTGTGTGTTGTTTTCAGGGCACCACTGTGTCTTGTGGGAGAATGTGGTGCATGGTCTCACCCATGGTATTTGAATTGTAAAGCCACTGCTGGCTTCAGTTATACAAGTTGTCTTTATGAATCAGGGGTAAACTCTCTTCCAGGACACATGGTAATTAAAAAGGCAGTATGCTGAGGGATTCCATTAAATCTAGTGTTACACAGCACCGCAGATTATCTGATGTGAGACAGCTCGTTGGTAACTGATCGGCAGACTGATGACTGACAGACGATTAGTTGGAACATCACACATTAAACATAATAAATGCAAATGTTAAATAAACCCCTCTGTGTCAGGGATTGGAGGTAATATTTCCTTTCATAACGTATGTCGGCTAATATTCTGCTGTATGATAGCACAGCAAAATGTGGCTTTGCTGGAGATTCTTCCTCTCAGTGAGAGCTGAAATGCTTCCTATTATGCTATTAAAAGAATTATTGTTAGAAATTCTACACTGCAGCTGCTACTTTATTCAGCCTGCTTAGTCCAAAGATCATTTTGTTTGTCCAGACATGTGCGTGTATGTATGAGCACCTGACGGCACTGCTGGCTTGTCCTCCTGTCCTCGCAGGTTTGGATTTTAACAGTGTTGGCTATTTTTTGCATGATTTGTCCGTTCTTGCCTGCCTGTTATGGTCTTGTGGTCTCTACAGCTTTTTTTTTTTTTTTTTTAATATTACTTGTAATAAATCAAATTTTTCAATTAAAAATTAATTTGTTGTTGTGTGTGTTCTCTCCCTTGACCCAATATCATTACTCTAAACCCTGGTTTCTCCTAACTGCCTGTGTCAGTGGAATTGATGGCGCTCAAACACAAAGCTAATTTGGTGCACAAGGACTCCTCCAGTGAGCACAAAATTAATCTATAATCAATCACAGATCAAAGCTTGCAGTGCTTCACCACAAAGCGAATACAAAAAAGCCACCATTCTCTGATCAAATTCTCTCATCCGGATTCTTCTCAAGTAGCAGTAATGGTGCATTTGCAGCATGCATATCTAAAGAACAAGCACTCATTTATATGCTCAGACGCGTTTAATCTTCAACGCATCAATCATGGCAACTACAGATCATCTCTGCAAGCCAGCCTGTGATATCTCAGTTCTTATTGGAGGATTCATCTGTTTCAGCTGTGCGACCATCCGACAAACAGCAGCTCTTTTAAAGAGAACTCTCCCAGCATGAAGATAAATAAAACAGAAAGCATTTCCAGCTGCATTATCTCAGAAGTTTCCTGTGTGCATTTATTTCAAAGTGTTTAACTTCTGTGACGTTTTAGAGAGTCAGAGACTGGAGAGTCTTGCTGGGCTGTCTCTCACACTCACACTGTGATTTGTAAAGGCAATTTGACCCCCCCCCTCACCAGCTAGTTCCTGTTCAGTGACCCAAAGCACATAGCAGTGACAGAATATTCACTGTGATGGAAGATTTGCTCAAAAACAAGAACAAAATGACAAGCACGTTGGTAAAAGTTTTGCTAAATGGCTTCGCAGACCGGCCTTTGTAGATTCAGTCTTTTTGTGAAATGGTGAACATTTCATGCATGTTTTCTAAACAATATTCTCCTGTGTGCCACACACTCACATACAGCCTGGGGCCTTTATGCACTCAGCTGCAAAAAGAACGAGTGTCATCATTTGAAACAGGTTTTTTATTAAAGACAGGCCTTTACTTCCTTTTGTTTTATTGCATTTCTCCAGCAACACTCCAAAATCAGAATTTACTGAGAATTTATTAACTACTAATGCAATAATTCTCTTCACCAATACAGATTTATTTTTGTGATAATAAAACTCTTGAGGTAGCAGCAAAACATATACAATGCACACCTCTCTGCCAACAGTCGGCCCACAGTTAGTTTTATTCATTCAGAGCTTTGGTGCTCTTTGCTTTTCAAGTTATTTCTTTGCCTGGTGCCTTGATAAATTCAGGATAATGTATGATACAATTTCACGGCACTTAAAACATGTCATACTTACAATCTGTGGGTACGAGTTTCCAGAAATATGGTTTCCCACTCACAAATTAATTTCATTCAAGTTCTACTTTGCCTTTTTAATAAAGCTCAGTTCTTCCCTTGCACCTGTGTTTTATGTTAAAATCCATCCAGTTTATGCAAAGAGCATAATCTCTCCCTCTTTCTGCGAGGATTTTAACGCGAAACATCTGCATCTGCTGTGTTGCGCTTTATCGACGACAGCTTAACAAACAAAGAACAGCAAAGGAGGTGCAGTGAAACTGACTGTTTCACTGCTAAATGCAGAGCAACACACTGGTGAGTTTGCCTGGACTGCTTTTGCACTGATGACTTTATGTGCTGCACATTAGAGAGACAGACCTCAACTCATTCAGAAGTCTGCAGCTCGGCCATTAACCAGAACCAAGAGGAGAGAGCACATTAGTCCTGTTTTAGCTGCTCTGCTCTGGCTTCCTGTAACATCCAGAATTGATTTGAAGGTCCTCCTCCTCGTGTACAAAGCCCTTAATGGATGAGAACCAAGCTACATTGTTAAATCCTTTGTCAACCATTTGCCTTGGAAAAAACTGTGATGAGCCTGAAAGTTTGTGGAACAAACCATCAGATATCAGGGAAGCAGCTCGCTGAGTATTTTTAAAAGAAAGCTAAAAACTGATCCCATCACTTTAGCCTTGAATGAGCTGTCATGTCCTGATGCAGGCCTGCCTCACACTAATGCACTGCTGTTCCTCTTTTAAATTGTTGTATTTTTCTAATTTATGCTTCTGTGTACTGTATTTTCAAGTTTATTTTACGATTACTATTTAGTGGTTTATTAAAATTGAAATTTAATTTAAAATTCAAATATAATTTCAATTTTCTGTGCCTGTTTTTATGTTCTGTCTTTTTTATGTGAAACACTTGGTTGTAAAACACTTTGAGCTGCACTTCTTGTTTTGAAGGTGCTATACAACAAAAGTTTATTATTATTGCTATTGTTATGATTATGATTGTTATAATTAATGTTATATTACATAATTCCCTTGTTTCAGCTTTTACATTGCTCATGCCTTTATTTGTACCTACTATTCTGAAATCATCAAACTCAGTCATGAGTTGAATACTTTTGTTCTTGGCTCAGCCGTAGAATCTGCTCTTTAGTTTAAAGAGGCTGAGGGATATGATGTGCCCTGTCGACAATCACAAAAGTTCATATTCCACTGCGAAACATCCATTTCATCAGTCTTTATTTGGGCTTAGCTCTTATGACGGGCTCAGACTACGTGAATCCAGCCCGATTTCGAGAGAAAATTGTCATGGACCATCGTGAACGACAACTAGGCGTCTTTCCCCGCGTAGTGTGACATGCTAAAAGACCTGTCGTGCAATTTCTGGGGCGCCCCGTGTCACCCCGATGAAAAGACTAGCATGTCAGAATTCTTTTTTGTCCTGACAAATCTAGTGTGACATATCCCATGATGTGTTCCTGAGCCCTGACCAATCAGGTGCTCTCTCCAGAGCGCAGTCAGGTAACCATGGCGAGGAGGAGGAGGAGGAGGGATGCTGATGGTGCTGCTGTCAAGTGGGACAACAAAAGAGAGGAAAAGTTTGTTGAGTTGAGGAAACAGAACCCCTGCCGTGTTCTCGAGGCTAATAGTTATCCAGACGCTCCCCAGTAGATTTATAAATACTGACCAAATGGGCTGAATTTTACTCCCTCTTGCTTTTAACGTTACAGTGCATCCACAGTCATATTTACTTTCATTTATTTTGATTTTTAGGTACACAAGGCTGCCAGCATCACACACACAATGCTTCTGTCAGTTTGATTGACAGTTGCTTCGCCCGCCTACGCGATGAACTCTGGAGTGCGATCGTGAAATATGACGTGCTGCGATTGGTCGGGTTCGCACGCGTAGTCTTTCCAGTCCCCCGACCAAGACATGGCAGGAGTTTATGGTGCTGTGATCTGTCAAGGTGACCATCATCAAAGACAAAAAACCCTGTAGTTTGATCGTGACATTCCTCTGTCTGTCTGTCAGACATTTTTACAAAACCTCGAAACAGCACTTGTGTTCAGAGGCTCAGCCTTTTACCACGTCCATTTCTCATTCACTGCATGCTGAGAGTTCATAAGTGTCTCTGTTCCAGCAAGTGAAATTGATGGATTCTAATAACATTTCATGTAATTTCTCCCACATAAATTGCCATTCCTCCTCTGTTGTACTATTAGCAATGGATGGTAGAATTGAAAATTAGCGCACGTCCACGCAGAGCTCTGAGAAACCCGATGCTCCACGTGTGTCCCACTTGCCAACATTTGAATACGGCTTTTTTATTTGAGAGTTTGCGGGACATATATTTGAGTTACTGCGGGCCTCCTCAGATAGTCAGAAAACGCCAGGATGAATCTTGAAAGGTCCTGGAGAGCTGGAGAGGTTCAATCACATGTGTGTTTACAGATTCGTTGTTCTGCCGAGGTTCATTTCACACGTACGTGACTGTTGTTTCAAGAACTTCAAACAGAGCGAGTTTTGAATCTTTGTGCTGAGCGTGATTTAGAAGACAGGAAGTTTAGGATGTTTGGAAATTCGGGGCACATCTAACCCACACATCCACCAGGACACACAGTGAGTCTTTATCAGTCTACCTATGTCCTCAGTGTGTGTTTGTGTGTTTGTGCTGCAGTCATTAACATTTCAGTGTTTGTCCAGAGTCTGTTGTTTTGCTCTCACTGGGCCGATATCAATTCTCCATGTCAAAGAGAAATATTGTCGTGTAATTACTCGCCCCCGCTCACACACACGCACTCAAACGCAGACTTTGAATACAAGCCCTATCTGCCTCATTTTCACCGAACATTTGCTTGCTGGTTAACAAATTAAAGTTTATCCCCACCTCGCTGCCCCCCAACCACGCCGTCTTGCAATGGGCAAACGTTTTTTTCTCCCCCTCTTCCAGATCTGCCTTTCAGCCTCTGTGTGTGTCTGTCTCTAAAACACACACATACAGCGCAGCCATAAAATGGACGTGCATAGGGTACAATACATTTTAAATCAAAACATCATTTTTTGAATGAACGTAAAAGTCTCAATTTTACACAAGATAATCAATAAAGGACTTGCTGACTGCATCTGCTGACGTGACTCAGTAAATGACACAGTTTCTTTGTCATGCAGTTTGTAAGTGGATTTGGATGTTTCCAAAGGTTAGCACACCTATTGTTTCTCTGCTGGTCATATGATGATGAGCTGCTGCAATACAATACGATATAAAGGCAGGTTCCACTTTGGATCCATGTATTCCAGTTTGGCAAAATATCTGGATTTGTTAATCTGAGACACCAACAAATTTCTTCCTGAATCTTATTTCTCTTTGCTGTTCTTTATTTGCAAAGAATAATGCAAACAACATCAGGTCGCTGCCTTGTCACGTTCAGCCAGCACTGTCAGCTGCTTATAATAATAATATAATCATTAATATTGGGTAGCTGGCCACTCCGAGTTTGACCTGAAACTTACGTTGACTTAATTGTTGGTACTCTGTGTCTGACAGCTGTAGCTACTAACTCTGACACACCTGTTACAAGCCACTCGAGCAAACTGACTGAGTTTATATGTTTGAATTATTGACTAGATATGACTGAATGATTATGCTACTCCTGAAGCTGACATGGTGCGATCAACGAGAGAGAAGACATACCACTCTGGAGGGGTTGGAACCATAGAAACACTTGCAATTGCGATAGTGCAGTGGTGTTACAGAGCGGAGGTCCTCCCTCACAAAAGATATTGGTGCCTGTCAGTACCTGCTGCGCATGTGCGGCGGTCGGGTCCTAACGCCTGTTACTCTATCCCTTACTGTTCCTGAACCGATTAGGCTCGAGGGCTACATTTTTGCATCAGCTGTACCAACAGGGCAGCAGGTACGGATTGGGCACTGACATGGCCTACAGACACTGGCATGCAGAGAGCACACAACCCTGGACAGCCAAGTTTGATTTTGGCCTGTTAACAAGTTACCCAGTGAATTAACTTTAATTAGCAAAGGCTGGTATAATCTGCTGCCAGTGCCATTTGTGGTTTTGACCAGTGAAAGCGACGGACTGCGCTGGCTGAAAACGAGGAGCTGCGAGGTGAATGTTTTGCACTTTCCTAATGATAATTACTGTCGGACCTGAACGAATCTGTGTATTTTGCCAGTCTCACATACAGGTGCTTCCAGGTAATTATTCACACATTGTAGTTTTCACTCACGTATGCAGCTAAATGCTCACAGAGGGGCCGGCTGCTGTAAAGTAGACCACATTTTGATCAGCTTTATTTGAGCAGATAAAATCCTTTAAAATATTCCTGGATTAGTCCCAACATTGATCTTTTATATTAGCTCAGGACATCTCTATAAATCTATCTCTCCATCTAAATATACCTCCTTTTTTTAACTTGAGGTCATATGGAAGTGAATTAATGTTTGAAATTGGATTTCAAGGATTTGAAGGGACAAGGGGATTCCAGTTTCACAAACTTTTATCAAATGCCAAATCCTTTCATTTCCAACACAAGGCTGTTATTAGTTACCATCAATTTATAGTATACTTTCCCAAAACTAACTTCCTCTTCCCGTCTCTACGCTACTGTGTGCATTTTGTTTTGTCCTGCTTGCAGCAGGCCTGTTTACTTCCAGGTGATGACGTGCATCTCATTCAAATTTCACAACTTTGTTTCCGCCTGCCAGTTAATTACAGATGAATCTAATGAGGCAGATCTTATTTGGGTTAATATGAGGCTTTATTGAGTGACCTGTGTGGCCTCTGGTGTATTGTTAGAGGCTGAGTTTGACTCTGCTTTTATTTAAGCTAAGAAGAAACACCAAGCCATGGCAGCAGGAAGGACGGACCGGAGTGAGAAATGGGATTATTACAATTTGTCAATTTGACATTTTAATGTAATGTTATCTATTATTTTGTCTTTACTTGACTGATATGCTATTGTTGGAAAATTCTCTATTGTCACGTTATCACAGTTGCCAGGTGTTTATGTTTGAAGTTTCCCACCTTGGCAATAATTACTTCTTGCCAATACCAGCTTCTTTGAATTGTAAATTAAACGGACAAAGAGCGGACAAGGAAAGCTAAATATGAATAGAGACAGAAAAGGCATGAGTGAGTAGAGGGGAGAAAGGGAAAACTGACAGGTATGGAGAGAGAAAGAGCGGGGGCTGAGGAGAGGCAGGGGAAAGTGCCGTGTGGAGGGTTTGGGTTTGATGGAGATGGAAAAAGGAAAAAAGGAGGCAGTTTCAGTGAGAGTGATTGCACTGTGTGTGTGTGGGGGGGGGGGGGGGGGGGGGGGTTTACCCAGCCAATAGAGCACACGAGGGGAAAGCAAACTACTCTCTGCAGCTGCAAAAACAGCAATAAGCCTTTCTTCATCACGCAGCAGTGTTTTTCTGCAACTGTTGCTCGCCCATATTAGTGCTCTGGGTAATGCTGGAGCTGAATGAGTCATCTCAAAGCTCAACCTTTCACACGCACTCACACTCACACCTGAGCATAGCGCGGCTATCAGGTGGAACATTTCTGCAAGCTTTATTTCTTCAGGTGAAGCTATTGTTCAGCTTCACACCGTTTTCCTAGAACACTTACCTTTCATGCAGTTCGCACATGTGCACACCTGCATGAGACCCAATGCAGCTTCAGCTATCTACTGGTTTCCACTGCTCTAATCCTAACAATATCAGTTTTGGTCAATTAGGTGACCAATAGTACAATTCAGTTCAAAATAAATGGGACAGGAATTACGCAACAGAGCAAAAACTGCTGTTTCAAGAAAGAAGACTAAACAAAAAAGTCTACAAAGTTAGTTGACACAGTCATAACGAATGAATGAAATATACAAGTCATGATATAACTCACTGGCTTCATTTCCTGGGTGTCCTATGGATGGTAGCTGCACTAAAAAAATAAATGACATAAAAATGGTGCGTTTTATCCTCACCTTTCTGAATTAATTAAGCTGTGTGGTGAGACGCGAATTGTGGAACTCAACCACAAGAGCACCGTGTAGCACCCCATCAGTGTGAGCACGATTAAGAGTTACCCTCTTCAAAAAAGACGACGGTGCATTTTGGCTTTAATAACTAGCTCCTCAAGATGAAGGTGAAGTATTTTGTGAATATTTTTTTCGCCCATTGCACAGGAACTGACATTAGCAGAGTGGAGCACATTTTACAAAGAAAAGAGCTCCGTCCACCTGCGCCTGTACAGTGTTTTGGATAGAAAGAGCTTTCCCTGGTACTAACGTTGCAGCAAAGAGGCTGTTCTCCGCGGCTGGACGCTACACGATGTACACGATGCAACCATTGCTTTATTATACTACTGCCTCTTTATACTACGTCACCTGACCTTCCTCCTCTCAGTCACCACACAGATTACCTACACGATCATTTTTTGGTGAGGACAGGCACCAACACACACTCAACTTCTGATTCTGATGAGGTTTTTTTTACATGTCAGATAATCAAAAGCTGATTGGCATTACAACAGTATTTTTACAGTTCTTCAAAGTTCTTTTCACATCAGATATGTCACAGTAGGAAAAACACAGGTGTGATTGTCTGTATTGATTCTTCTCCACCTACTCATTACTAGCATTTTTAGTTTGTAGCTGTTGCTATTGCAGTAATGTGAGGCAACATTATTGTTTATTTCACTATTTTTTGTTGACATTTGCAGTCTTTGGGTGGATTTCCTCCAACAGTCCAAGATCTTGAACAGCCTTACTTTATTTATCTGCAGGTATACAGCTCTCTCCGTGTTAGCCATGTGATGTGTTTGTGGGCCTTTCACCACTTGCTAGGATTTAATCGGCTCCAGCTTCCGCCATGAAGTCAGAAAATTAACGGCTGGGCATTTTCATTAGCCAAAAAGCTTAGAATTAACAAGCATGTAGCTGGGGTTAAGCTAATTTTATATTGCTTTTTTAAAAAAAATAAATTGGTTTAATTAAACCACCAACTAATTAAACGCTAAATTCTCTTGCTAACGATCCATTTTCGCAGGCCAGTCTCAGTGCCTCCTGCGAGACAATGTCTACATTTGCTTTTAAATATGTTTCTGACACACCACGCTGACAGCAGCAATCATTTTGCGAAGAATGCAAAGCCATTCCCCGAGGTCTTTCATCTTAAACGGTCAGACGCCCCAATCACTCAAAGCCACTGTTCTGTGTTGTCGGACTCCTTGATTCGGTAAGCGACAGCTGCCACGCTACACACACTTTATCTCTCACTATGTATTCTCCTCATCTCCAGAGAGCATCGTCCTGTCACTTCCTTCCTGCAGCCAGCCTTTTCATCGTTTCTGCTCACATCTCTGCCACACTCCCTCTGCTCTCTCTTTCTGTCTCGTTTTTCCATTGCCTCTCTCTCTTTCATCTTTGACCCTTTCTCTTCATTGGGTCATTGATCTTTCTGGCTCTCACCTTGCTCTCTGCTGAACTCCCTCCTCCTAAACTCCCCCATCTCTCTTCTTTCCCTCGCACAACCTTTCTTATCCGTTTTTTTTTTTTTTTTGCTTCTGCCTCGAGTTCATTAAAGAATATCAAAAACTTGTCCTCTCTGTGGTTTCTCTGTCTATCTGTCAACAGTATGTCTCTGTCTGCCCTACAGATCATCCAGTTGGGCCGTCTGCCAGGTTATACTAAACCTTTGCCAGCCAGGTGGCACTCATAGATAAAGACGCCATGTGTGCATGTGAGTGTGTGTGTGTGTGTCTGCAGTATAACTGGATTGTGTTTATGTGTGTGCGTCTCCCTCTGTGTGTTTGTTTTGTCTTGCATGTGTGCTTGTGAGTGTGTGAAACAGAAAGAGAAAACACATTGAGAGAGAGCTTTGATTCCACTGCATTTCTCTCCTGAAGGCATTTGCTACCTTCTCCCAATCTCTCTGTTTATCAAGCTAAGATGCTCAGCGAGAGGCTGCTGAGGCGACTAGATAACCCCCCTCAACACGCACGCATACACACTTTCCCCCATCCTCCAAGCATCCCTCTTCCCGGCATCCCTCTCAACAGCCAGGCCAAATAATACGCGATGCAGAAAAGCACACAAACACACAGAAAACAGATACACCCGCGCCTCTTCACCTACACACCCTCCCTCAGACGCCCGCTGAGTGCTTCGCTATCCTGAGGCAGTGTGGCAGGCACACACAGAGGCTTAAGATATGAAAGGGAAGGTAAAAAGGGAGGAGACATAATAACAGACTCTATCATCAGACATCCACCCTCCCTTCGCTTGTCATTCAAACTCTGTCTACCAGAGGACCTAACGTTTTCACTCAACGAGACTCTCACACTTTCAGCTGCCAAATTGGGTTTGCGGCTCGGTTTACGAAGTGAAGCAGCTGCCAAGTTCTGCAGTTGGCTCTCTATCAAAAAGAAAAATCATGATGTTTTTAAAAGATGCACAGTTCTGACGAAGGAACTGGACAAGAAACTGTTGTTTCTATGTGTCAGAATATTGATTGTGTCTGAAATAATAACTGCAAAAAGTTTGCAGATTAACCAGCAGTGTTTGTGAACGTAGCAAAAATCGTGAAAGTCGAGAAAATTCAATTCAAAACTATGTGGACATGTTGTCCAACAGGCTTCAATCTGGTAATTATCTCCAAATCCATGAATGTGTTTTTGAATTTCAGTAACGTGGCAATAAAGTAAAGAGCAATAAAAGCAGCAAAACAGCATGCAGAGTGATTTACCACAGGCAGATATCTTTGAGTCGGTCAACAAAGCGATAGTTTTGCTTTCTGGTTAGAATTGGCTCGATGCACATCTACTTTCCTTACTTTGCCTCTGGCTGGGACTGTAGCTTCCTGGTGTAAAACCAAACAAGCAGACCAAAGCAAATTGCAGCCATCAGAAAGTTAAAGAAAAAAAAAAATTTGAACCTGTGAATTTTTTGAGTACCGGCTTGACTCTCTGATGTGTGCAGGACGGAGCGGCTGTGAGTGCGAGATCGCTCAGCATTCATTGATCAGGCTGCCTGAGTGCGTCCGCTTTCCCTGTGCGTTCGTGCTTGTGAGCATGTTTGTGTGTGTCTAGCTTCAGCACATGTAGATATAACCAGCATGATTGTTACAGTGTGTTACTATCCTGATGCAAACGTTCCAAAAATTCAATTAGTCTAATAAAGATATTCTCATCATGCTGCACGGTCAACAACAACAACAATAATAAGACAGTTTTATGCGTGCTCTTACTCAGGGAGCCCTTGAATGACAAATTAAATATGCAATAAAAAAACAGAGTGGTGCAGGACATAAAATCAAATATTAACAGCAGTTTTAAAAAGGTGAGTTTTGAACAGCTGCTTGAACACAGTGAGATCTGAGCAGTCGTGTGCTTGGGGAGAAGGAGTGGATATGGAGAAGGCTCTGTCAGGCTTAGTCCCTGACAGGAAGGCAACATGAGAGGAATGGGAGGGCTGAGGAGAGGAGTGCAGCGCTGGAGAAGCTCTGTGAGGTGGGAGAGGACCTGGTTATTGAGGGCTCTGTGAGTGAAGAGAAGGAGTTTGAGCTGAATCTGTTGCGGGATAAGGAAGCAGTGGAGCTCTTTAGGACAGGAGTGATGCGGTCACGAGAACAGGTGAGCGGCAGAGCGCTGATGTACTCGAGGATATTAAGGACTTTGGAGGACGTGCCATAGAGAAGGCTGGTGCAGCAGTCAGAGAGAGGGACAAGTGGGAAAAAGGCTGTTTTAGTGATGAGAGGCTGCTTTCAAAGATGACTCCAAGGTTGTGGATGTGCGGCGAGGGAGGCGGAGTGCGGCTGTCGATGGTGAGGCAGAAGTTTTGTGCGTTTTTGGTGAGAGCTTTGGGCTCAATGAAGGTTTATCACAGTTTAGTTTGAGAAAGTTGGCTTGTATCCATGATTTATTTCATCGATTCAGTAGAGTGATGATGGATTTAGTGGATATGTAAACCTGGACATCACATACTTTTGGTCCAGGGTTGTTTTTCATGGTTTTGGCCAGACCTGTTATTTCCAGTTAGGGAGAAATCTTCATGCTTCCAACTTTGTAGCAGCAGTGTGTGTTTCAACATGACGATGCCCTGTGCACAAAGCCGATTCCCATAAAGAAATCGCCCAGATTGATGTGAAAGAACTTGACGGGTCTGCACAGAGCCCTGACCTCAACCTCATCCAGCACCTTTTGGATGAAATGGACCACTGACTGTGAGCCAGGCCTTATCATCCAGACAAGTGGCCGACCTTACTAATGCTCCTGTGGCTGAATGGGAGAAAGTCAGTTCTGAAATACAAAAAGCCAATGTACTTTTGGCAGCGTAGTGCATGCCTCTGTATTGCTGAAATGCCTGACTTCTGATTAGTTAGTTGCGGGTATATTCACACGTACAATGGTAGAAAGGTTAGCATAGTGGCTCAGAGGCTAAATCTGCTGCCTCTCAGCAAACAGGCCCACTAAGGCTCTCTGGGCCTGTGTGGAGTTCCTCAGGGCACACACAGAATCAACAGACATGTATTAAGTGAACTACAGACTCTAAATAACCTGTAGGTGTGGAGATGAGTGTGAAAGTTTTGTCTGTCTATATCTGTGTTAGACTGACACCTACCTCCTACCTCCAGTCCCCCACAACTCTAAATAAAATATGCAGTGTAGAAAGTGGATGATTGGATGATTAAAGGGTTACAGGTGAAAAATGACAAACTGATGATCAGTATTGGAAATACTGGTCTGAGGTCTGGTTCAAGAAGCATGTTTCAAGGTTATCTGGATAGCTTTGCTAAGTAAAACCTGGAGCATCACTTTTACCAGCAATAACAATAACTTCGTACACTGTTTTTATGATTTAGTGTTGGTCTTATTTTGATAAGATGTGTCTTTAAACACAGACAGTACCTTGAAGCAGTCATTCTACTGATTCTGTTGCATGTTGTAGGGGAAAGCACAGTCAGGCTCAAACACAGGTGCACACACAGGCACCCTTAACGACAGGTATGCTGAGGAACATTCTGCAGGCTGGCAGGGGGGGAGCGGCTGTGCTGATGTTCTCTCTCACGCCAACGTTCTGCTCTATCCCACAAGCAAGGTGAGTTCAGATGGAACAACAGCAGACCTTCATCTTGCTATTGCTTCAAATTTGACTTTTTTTCTTTTAAAACCAGCAACAGCCAAATGACTGCACACAAAATCTGTGCACGAAGTGTTTTTATGTACTTGTTTGTTATCAGACTGACTTCCAAACTTAGCAGGAGCTGCAGTGGATTCTCTTACAGTATGTGGAGAACTCAATAACTCATTGCTGAAGCACAATTTCAAATACGTAATTTACTCTTTTGCAATTTGTGCCACCTCTCCAGCAAATCTGAGTCTGTTTGTCTTGTTTGTAACTACGCCACCTCTGAATTTGATTTTGTTGTGCATAAAGCAGCTGAATTGGATTCATTGTATTTCTATGGAGCGACTTGATGCAAGTTTTCTCTCAAAATGAGTGCAAGGAGAGTGGAGAGTGGCGGATAGGCAATCTGAGAATAGAAGTGGGGAGGAAAAGCCCAGAGTGACGGGCACCGCCCGACCTTTTCTTGTTCTGGCAAAACTTGGAAGGCTGTCAGTGTCACACCGCGGTGAGGTCTGTCTCGTCATGGGGTTTTTTGTCTTGTCATTTCCTGTTTTATTTTGAAGGTCTAACTCTCCTCTCGTTTCAGAGCACTTGCCCTTCCTCATGTGTCCCGTGTGTTCTCCCTGATCACCTATTGTCTCCACCTGTTCCTGATTACCCTCCACGTGTTAAATAGTCTGCGTCTCCCTTGTCTTGTGCCAGTGTGTCTTTGTCCGTCGGCGATTCACCCGAGCCTGTCTTCCCCATTGTCCTTGCCACAGCCACAGCCACAGTCTTTGTCTGTAAGCTTTAGTTTCCTCTTTGTGAGTGTTTTTGGTTTGTAAGTTTGATAATATAGTTCTGGTTTATTTCTATAGTTTAGTTCTTAGCCAAATTGTTTTCCTCATTGTTGAGTGACTTTCTGTTGGTTTTATTTTGTTACTAAGGTTCTAGTTCCTCTGTAATTTAGGAGTGTATTTTGAGTTTATAGGTTTCTTTATCTAGCTTCTGTAGGTTTTCTGTATTCATAGCCAGTAGAGTTTTCCTCCTTCTGGAGCATCTTTTGTTCTTTATTTTTATAGTCATAGTGTTTTCTAGTTTAATCCTCATAGTGAGCGTTTTCTGTTCTTATTTTTCATACTAGATATTTATAGTTATAACCTTTTGCCTAGTATAATTCTATAGCCTATTTGTTTGACACTCATTGAAGTCGATCTTGGGTTGAGTTCAATAAAGATCTGTGTGTTTAAATCTCTGAGCCTGACAGTCAGGAGTCATAAAATATATCCAGAATGGATAAAAATTATGTCTTTATTTAACTGTATTCAAGCACTTAACCCAAAGCTTGGGCACGGAACATTTCTTATTGCAATGTTTCTTGGGACTTTAAGTTTGTAGTTCGTGAATGCACCTACATTGTCTATAAGAAAAATATGTCTCACTGTTGAGGTGATCGCTAATGATGTGATACATGAAAATACTGTGAATGGGGTGTGAATTTGTTGATTACACATTTGTTTTTGTTTTTTTTATTCTGCTGTTTCTACTATTGTACATTCCCATATGTCACTTGGATAGTCGTCCAACTATAAGACAATGCACTGCCTTATTTGGGGGCCAAAAAACGGTAAGCAATGGCAAGTTAATAGTGCTTTTTGTCACACAGGCAAAAGCACAGGTGTTTGTAAAAAAGGTGTTAATAAAATGAATGACAGCTGAATTTAAATTAGGTGCTTCAGTTTCAGGGTCATTGCATCGTGCATGTTGGCTCATGGGAACACTTGAATGGAACAGAGCCACTGTTATCAATAACTTGTTATTTAACTTGTGTTTTCCCGACTATGACAAGTTAGACATTTTTGCTGTGAAATAAAAATGCATTCCTGGTAACTACTGTATTGTATATTTACTTGAGGGGACACAAAAAGAGTAAAGAGTGTGTACATTATAAGAAAACCCATGATAGTCACTAGACACCTTTTGGTTTTGTTTTGTTTTTTTCACCCATTTTTGTCTGTGATCAAACGTTTCTTGCTCCCAACCCTTTTACCTCTGGTTTTCTTAAATGTTTTAGTTTTATTCACTTTATAGGATAAAATGAGTGTTCTGTGTAAGTGGAATAAAGCCAGGCATCCAACCAGGATTTAAAAAATTGCCCTGTAAAGTGCCATTCAACTGGACTTTTTTTCTATCTTCTTGTATAAAGAAAAATCATCTTGTGCAAGCTCTTATAAATGCTGATGTGTATGTGTGTGCACGGCAGATAATGTGAGTTGACAGGCTAAAAACAAACTATATGAATAAAACATGGAAGGTCTTTTCATCTTGTCTCTGCTTTTCTAATGCTCATTACTTTGGCTGCAGTCTCTTTCTGTGTCTCTTCTTGCCTCTGCCTCTTTCTTTCTCTCTTACTTCCCCTATATCTCTTTGTTGCTCCCTCTGTTTCTGCTCCTGACTTCGGTTCAGTCAAACTAAGCCCAAGGGCACAACCTTGAAACTTTGGCGAACTGTAGCACCTTCATTAGAAAGTTTTTTACAAAGAGTATGACTTTAAAACTGGTTATTAGTTTACATGTTATTCCACTCAATCTGTTCATTTTTTTTTTTTTTTTTTTTTTTTTGAAAATTGGGAGTTTGAAGGGTATCTCGGATCATAAAGCATTTTAAATATAATTTTAAATCATTAAAAATTTAGCTTTAGGTCTTTTTTATTTTATGATTAGATCAATTAAAAAAACAAACAGAAATCACTCATAGAGTACACTTGGAGGTACGGTCACTCTCAAGAGTTTTTTAGTGTTGATATACAGTATGTATGTATGATGTGGATTTGTTTGAAGTAGCACAAGATTTAGTATTTTTTTTCAAAAAGCCCACAGAAATATGCCAACCATTTGGCAGAGAATATCAAGAAACATCCAAATAACAATTTCAGAGTGGATCCACTGAAAGAGGCCCAGAGTGAACTTTAATTCACTTGCCAATATAGACAAATAGCATGTTTTTTTCCTGTAAAGTAAAAATATTGAGCAATAATAGGCTATGTACATATATTTATTTATGTATTTATTTCATTTGAAACTCCCCCCCCCCCCCCCCCCCCCTCCACAGTGTCTCCATAGAACAATTCTGGTCCTTGGACTAATGTAGTTGAGGACCCATGGTCTAGCATGTCCTGGGTTGACCACAGTCTTATCAATGATTGTGCCTCGGTGGCTCAACAGTAAATTCCTCCCACAGCTGATTTCCTCACTAAAAGAGTTAAAGGAGTTGATTGGAGAGATGCCGATCCAGTGTTTTTACTTTTCTCGAGTAAATCAACTCAGGGTGTCTGCCAATACAGAATACTGATCCAATACCCGTGCTTTCTTTTTCTCAAGCTTGAAATGTAGACGATGCTGTGTGGAGCTCGCTGAAATATTCTTTATGAAAGGTAACATGAGGCCAAGGATTGCCGTGATACTGAAAGTGAGTCAGCATCCCGCTGTGACTGAATGAATGTAACTCATACTGTAGCAGAAACACTGAACTTTATAATGGCGTTACTGACAAAGAGACTATATTTAATGTGAATTGTTCATGTCATGGCCAATACCCAACACCAGGCTTAATAAGGTCATTGTGTGCACTCTAAATGTTACCTATTTGCTGTTGGTCAGATCTTGGTTGATCTGCACTGGCTAATCATGCATTGGCTAATAATGTGTGCAGTCATGTCACCACCAAAACTGCCACAAAGTTATGCTCCTTCCCTCAAACAAAATTGTCCTCTTTCATGTCTAAATCCCCTTTCTGTTCGCTGCCATTGTTGTTCCAATGATATGCTACAACATCTGCTGGTACCATACTCCCCATGTAGTGCTGTTGGTTAATGCATCAAAGCCTCGATTCTGCGCTGTGGGTTTCAAGTCCTGGTTTGAACTTAAAGCAGCTGCAGAGGGAAAGATTTTGTCTGCTGTGAAGTCACAGAAACTCAATGGGAGAAAATTCTGGTGTGCCAGCCGAAGACTAACACCTGAAAAATGTATCTTTAACCATTACAGTGGAAGTCCTCATATGTGTTGTCCGCCTCCGCTTTTCCTCTGCTGTGTTTCTGTATTAAAGAGCAAAGGTAACACTGAGATGCTTAGAAAATGCATTATCATGCAGTTTTATGGAATAGGATTCAAAGATAGCTGCTTGGAAAAGGACAGCTCTTTCAAAATCTTAATGAATCGCACCTATAATGGCTGATCAGCAGGGAACCTCTGGGGAGTCTCATATGTCCTATGTGCTAGTACAAGGTTCAAATTTCAAATTTCATCATTCTTCAACACAGCGTCGTACAGTAATGTTAGTTCTACTTCCATTATGTGACTCAAAAAATAAAAAAAACTTCTTATCACAAGTATTGCAGCCCACTTCACTGCAAATTACATTCACAGAGTAAAAAGAAATTCATATAATGAACAGTCCACTCAGTCCGTCTGTGCCAATATAAGCAGCCACCACTCTGTCCCACTGCGTTCCCTGAAGTCTTCAAACATTTTGAGCTGAGTGAGGCTCTGCAGTCACACCTGTGACAGAAACAGCGGACAGGCCTCACACCGCTCTTGAGGGAACGAGGTCCTCAGCAATGTAGCAAACTTACAAGTCATCATGGAGGGTCCACTGTGAGATTTTAGCATTGAGCAAACACATCGGGCACCTGTTGGTCCTGCAACATTTTGGATGTGTTTGATTTGGGTCACTTATCGTGCTTGCCGGGTGGTGCATTAAATCAGTGACTGCTTAAAATAGATTAAACTTTTTTTTAACCATGTCGAGGTACAGTAATGCTAACCTTAACCCATGATGATGTCATTGTTGTGCACACCTCGAGCAACCTGGAGGTCCTCCTAGTGGCACTGGCAGACAGTGGCACTGCTGTGGCACTTAGTGGCACAACAGTCACAACCTGTGGCCCTCTGTGGCAGTCTGTGGGAGGTGAGTGGCACTCGTTCGACGCCTCCCTCAACTCTCTGTCAAATAGGGCAGGGCCAGATTTTTCTGCATGGTTTGTTGTCACAATGGGTCAGCAGTCATAAGGCTGTTATACTTTTTGGTTTTTCATTCTATGTATGTAATTATTTCCACCACTGATATTATGTTTCTGCCTATTTAGCTAAATATAAAGGAACAAATTACACGCTTTACTAATGATTACTTTTTGTGCTTGGTCTGTTGTCACGACAAGTCAGCAGCTGTAAATCTGTTTTAGGATGGTCGTTGAACTTTTTGTTCACCATTCCTTTTATTTTCCAACACAGAAGTTATGCTTTTGCCCTTTGAGCTAAATAAAAAGGAACAAAAATACACTCTTTACTAATAATTAGTTTTTATATTTTTTATCATCATTTAATCACAAAAATGAAAAACAAAGCCTCTGTTTTATTCTACCTAAAACACATAAAAAACACAGCATTACTATTTACACACCTGTTTTTCACCACTTTGTGTTTGTTTCACTTCTTTGTAACATCTAAAGAGCGTTGGTGTGACAACAGACACAGCTGAGTGGTAAAAAATACCACTTTTTACATTTGGGAAAATATCTTAATGTTGCCACAGGGTGCCCCTAGCCGCCACAAGGGTGACACTAGATGCCACAGGAGTGTCACATACTGGTAGTTTTAGGACATGTAAATATGGTATTAGTTCATATAAATTTAAGAAAGATACGATACAGAACAACAACAGAATCTAGAAAGGTACATTAGGGCATAACAAAAACAAAAAAAACAAACAAAAAAAAAAGATCATTAACTGCAAAATAAATTTAATCATCAGACTGGTAATAAGTAGTAATAGGCATGGTATGGTAATAGGCTAAAATTAAAATAAAGAAATGAAAACAAAGATGGCATCTTAGTGATTAAATATTGAGTAATTTAGTGGTTATAGTTAAATAAATTAATACATTAATTACAAATGAGAAAAAGCAACAGCTTCTGTGCTGCTAAGTCCCAAATGACATAAAAAAGTACTTGTCCCTCAAATACATTACTAACAGATTTATGAAATCCTCCTGTTTTTCCATTTTTCCCCCCACAATAAAGTGTTGCACCTAGTGGCACTCCTGCAAACCTTAAAACAGACAAACCTTCAAGCAGACCTCGTCAGAGCCTTGAAGTCCCACCTCACTGGAGCTGGGGTTTAGTTTCTGCATCAGGTGAAATACCAACAGCTGGGTTCTCTTGTGTTGCAGTATAGGGGCGATCTTGCAGCCACACAGCAGCAATACTTTGAAAGCTACAAATCCTGATAATCCTAGTTGTTTTATTATTAATAATTATTTTTTTAAATAGTACAACAAACTTTTTAGTTTTTTTTTACTTTCATTAAAAAAGCTCCCAAGACCAATCAGGACATACAACTGTGGGGGCAAGAAGAAAACTTTTTTACAAAAAAATACATATATATCATTAATTTCTACTTGAAACTAATTTGGATTGTCTTGGGTTCAAGTGTCCCAGTTACAGTCTTCAATAATAAAACTGTCTTAAACAGCTTTTCAGAAGCTTTTTCTACACTCTTCTGGGGTACAACCACACACAGCTCTTTACCAGTGAGTGCTCTGTGTTAAAGGTACTGTAGCTCATTCCAGTTTTTGAAATTGATCAAAATGAATGAAATCTGTGAGGGTGTGTGTATGTGTGTGTTTCAATGCAATATTAAATGTCTTCTGACTTGAAATAAGCTCACCTATTACTTTCAGTGGATCAGCACAGACCTTGGGCATTTTATCTATTTCTGGGACCAAGTGAATTGACACTGTTTGAAAAATTCCTCCTACACCTTCAGACGCCTCATTGGCCATTTTAACATGAGTGCAGCTGTGGGCAACGGGCCCTGGGTGAATGACTTCCTCACTGGTCAGCTGATATACTTTGTGTGTGAATAATGGCATTAAGTTCATCCTACACTCCACCAGCAAGCCCCTAACTGTGAAACCACAATCACCTCATCTCCGGCAAGCAAATCGTCCAGGAACCCTGAGTTGCACTGTGTTATGTCACCTGTCACTGCATTTGCCACCACAAGCATCTGAAATGAACATGATAAGTCCAGAGGGAGAAATCTGTCACTAAGTATTTCACAGTGTTGTTGGCGTAGTGGTGACTGTGTGATTCACTTCTGTTTCTGGCTTTCTGTGTCTCTGTGCAGTCAGTTCCACAGGTTGTGTTTGAGAAGTGTTCTTTAAAAGCTTGTGGCAGCGTAGCTGCACAAAACAACCAAATAAGAAGCTCCTGGCTGTGTTCAGACGTTGTGTCTATCCAGATCCCAACACTCTTGCTGACCTGACCTTGTGACTTTTAAAATTGCAGTGTTTCATGAAGGTCATCAGGGTTTGGTCCACAACATTTGGTCTACTAACTATTTGTAGTTTAATGCTGCCCTGTATTTACTAAACTGAATAACTGCCTTACATTTTAAACTGTAGAGAAAATCATTAGCAGACAAACATGACGTGCTGTGTCTTCCCTGCACACAAAATCATAGTTAATGTTCTCCAAGCACTGCTGTCAATCCTTTTGAGGACCTGATATCCCTTCTCTGGTGGTCTTTCATGGCGCAGTCACAAAGTAGGATGAAGGTTATCCTGTTAACTTTTTGTCGTCAAAATGAAATGAGCTCACATACGGTGTTCTCTGTGGTCCCTTCAGGTTTATACTTTTCAGCCACATTCTTCAGGATCTGTATGTAGGCAATGGAAACTGTACTGTTGTTGTTCTGGGTGCGTGTTCAACAGGTGGCTCACGAGGTAGAGCCGTCGTTGTGGTTCGATCCCTGGCCAGATTGCTCCCGATGCTGTGCCATTGGTGTGTGAGTGTGTGTACTAACTGTGTGTGAATGGTTAAAAGCTCATAATGAGCAGATGATGAGCCACCATCGTATGAGTGTGTGCGTGAATGGGTGAATGCAGACTTGTCTTGTAAACTCCAGTTGGTCTGTATCGATATATAGATACAGTCTAGTGCAATACAAAAACCATTTCCAGGTGTTGAAGCCATGGTTTAGGGCCATAGCTTAGTCTGGTCTCAGTCACGAACAGTGTAACAGGTACCCAATTTAAAAAAAATGCTAATTTAAGTGAATATCTATTTAAAAAAACAAAGCAGTAACATTTTTTTGCTAAATTAAAGGCAAATTACTTTTGAACTTGTTGACGGTTAACCACCGAGGGACTGCCTAGCTCACTGCTATTTCCGCTATCTCACCGGTTTCTGCAGTAGCGTCCCAGAGAATAAGATGGCTCGGGCCCAGAATTTTGTGCTCCAGCCCTCGCTGCGGCTGCCAATCCAAACTGTCTGGGGTCTCTTTGTGAGAAAGTCCAATACCCAGTTTCATTAGTCGTATATCTTTATAGAATCTATTTTTATATTGATAGTTTTGTGTCTGTGTGTGTTTGTGTGTGTGTGTGAGAGAGAGAGAGAGAGTGAGAGGCAGAGAGGGAGATGCAGATAAATAATTTAGTTGAATCAATGCTCATTGGGATAGAGGCAGCAGGTTTGAGGGTATCAAGGGCAGGGCTCAGATATATCAAAGATGTGGCCACAGAACTTACTTTCTCAGTGTTTATTGATAACCTGTGTTCAATACCAACAGATCAAACAGCGCATATATTTTACACAAACAGACATGCACGAAAACATGTAAGGCACTTTAATTTTTTTTTTTCCCATTTGCTGAGAAAATATTGTGTGTGCGTGGAGATGTATGTGTGTGTGTAAGAGGACAATAAATGAGAACACACACACACACACACACACACTTTCTCTCTCTAAACACACAAACACACAGAGATATGACAATAATTTAAAGAGCAAAGGGGTTTGATTGCACCGTGAGTACATCTCGCATTCCCTTTTCATCACAGCAGTCGAACACCTTTTATTGACGCCCTGCTGCGTTCGCCTTTGTATCAAACAATGAGGAACTCTAATCTGTGGACCATTCTTTAACCTTTTTCATCACACACATGCATTCACATGTGAGTATCCACACACACAATACAGAACTAAAGTCAGGAACATGCTTCTCACTGGTGTAAACATGTCCAAACTCACTTCCACTGTTCTGTTTCATTTGAAATCAGTTTTTTTGTGATGCAGGGTCAAACGAGGCACTGTTGAGATTTTAGAGGTGTGCGCACTGGCTCCTCACTGACCTGTGGGTACCCATAACACCCCTCTCTGGACTGATCCACAATGATGTTTACATGTATTCTCATGGATGTATGATTTCTGCATGAAGGAGCACAAAGTGATTCGAGCGTAAAGCTGACACATGGCACATGGAATGGTGAATCAATCTCCACATAAACATGTAATTTCAAAGTGTTTTTCAGCCACTGTGGTGGACAGAACACTTCCGGTGCAGTTCTCTATGCTGATGAATCCATTCATAGGTCGTTGATTAGCCCACATTTTCAGTTGTCGTAATGTTAAAAATAAGTGACCCAGGCAGCGTCGGCTCCACAAGGGGGCACCAGGGGGCAGTGCCCTCTCACTTCATTCACGGTGCCCCCTCACTTAGATGAAAGGATAAAAGGACATCAGCTTAATCAGTGTAAGTCTAGGAATGGCCGCAGTAAATGAAAATGTATTGTAAAGCTTTAGAATGCACAGGACACAGTGAGACTATTTAGATATTTAGTATGTTGTCAAATCGCTGTGACCTTGTGTTTTGTGTGAGGGTCTATATAATGGCCTCATACTAAATGCTACACAATAGTCACATTTTTTGTATTCATTTGATGGCCAGGATAACTTATATCAAATTATTAACAGCATTTTCCAACAGTTTGAGCAAGTTTGACACTCCAGCAGACAGCAGCCTTGAACACCAGCATACTGTCTGTCAAAGCAGCTACAGCAACATACAGTGAAGAACACAGAACTAATGCATGAGAACTGCAAGGAGGAGGATGAGATGATCTGACCCAAGACTAGTTCATCAACCCAGCGCAGTGAGGATGCAGATGTTCCATAGAGGAGACGAGCAAAGCCTAAACATGGATCTCTCTGTTTGTCACATTAACAGAGGCTCCAGTCTGCAGTGTAGTTCCTACACTTCACTGATAAACCACAGAACTGTAGAGTTACATTAGGCGTCATGATCAAAGAAAGTTTTTCTATCACGTCGGCATTTCTGCCCATATTCCCACGCTCCCTCCCTCTCTCTCATCCACATGAGCTCTTTTTCTCTCTCTACTGCGAGTCTGCTTCAGTTGATGGTTTTTATAATGCCTGGTTTTAGGGGGTGCTGCAGCCCCCTCAGCACCCCTACTTCCCACGTCTATGGCTTTGAGTAAAACAGTTTAGTCAATGTAAAATGTGTGGGTCCTCGCATTTACACCTAATTGATTTTTCCTTGGGGTTTTTGCTACTTTTTCAATTCTTTTCTTAACATTTTCTACCACAAATGGTTTCACTTAAACTATGCATGACTATGTGACCACGTGCCAGTAATTTGGTGCCCCCTTGGATATCTGCTGTAGTGCTGACATTGGACCCAGGGCTCAAGATTAACGGTGTCCTGGTATCCCACTTACAATAGAAAATGTGTTTTGGACAGATCTTCTCTGGGATTAAAGACAAATTGTTTGTATGTATGTTTTTATGTATAACTATCACTTGGCAAATGGCAAACTGACTACAATAGAATGTGTCTTCCCATACCATTACTACAGTTACTCTATACTGTTAATATAGTTACTCACTGGCTGGCTACCAAGCACAAGACTTAAAAAACATGAGCTCTGGACAGAGTAAACTCACTATCGAAGGGGGGCGCACCCTATTTTTCTCCCTGATAATGTTACACTGTAAACAACAAATCAGTGTTGAAATCGGCAGGAGGAGAGTGTCAAATCCAATCCTTTACTGAAGACACCGGAGCAGGGCATGAATGGAGACAGGTGAGGGTTAGACACCTGTGGTCAAAAAAAAACAAAAAAACACAAGAGTCTGGAAGGCAGGAGCAAAAACAGGCAAGCAAAGACCCACTAAAGTTCTAGGGATAATTTTCAGAGCTCGGCCACGCCCCGCAGTGTGGCGCACTGACAAGACAGACAGGGGAGAGACAGACAGGAGACAGATGGAAGGGGAAACACCAAAACACATTGATCCCCACAACAGTTTACTTTCAACGCTAATGCTTTTATAATACTAAAAACTATAGATGATAATAACATCTGACATTTACTTTTCTTTTCTCCATTGCAAACCTGCCTCCCGACTATAGTTGAATCAGCCAGTCAACTTGCTTGACGTGCAGGTCTGCATGATGCATAGTTACATGTTTGGAAGGTGAGCCTTTGTCTATGTGCATCTTTGAAAAAAGTAAAATTCCAGATATCTACCTCACATGTACAGTATCTGATTCCCAAAGCACACAACCTTGTGTTGTGGCAAAGGTTGGGCATGGTTCAGCTTTTTTGAAGAGTGGCCTCATATTTTTTTGTCAATACCCTCTGCATCAGGACAACCATTTTGCCAACGTAGCTTTACTGAAATGACTTTCACACAGTCTGAACTTAACTTCAGGTTAAGCCTAACTTAAACCTTGTTATGGTGAACACATGTTCAGTAATTTGCTTTGTTGAACACAATCAGCACTTGACCTTAGGTAGTTCTATTGATATTTGAAGGAAGAAAAGCGATGATGCCACCCCTCTTAAAAAGACGCAAAGCAATTCTGAACAATGTGAGTTTGTCTCCATGTCTCTTGATTTTGATCCCTCAGTTATGCATTTTATGCATTATCCTACAGCTGTTTGATTATATTGTGAGATGATCTAAAGCAGAGATGGGGAGCCTTCAGCCTCCAGGCCATGTACAGCCCATGGGGCAATTCATAAATACAAAAAAGCAATTACTTTTTTCAGCGATAAAGAAAATAACATAAAATAGATTACATTGTTCTGAGTGGTCCTTGAATGCAACATGCACATCAATGCTCATGGCAACTGTCAAGAAAACAAAAGTAGATGCAGAGTGTGTGCCTAGCAGGAAGCAGCTTTCAGAGACCACATCCTGACAGAGACCATGTTCTGCAGACAAGTTGTAGTGAGCGAGCTGATGGCTAAGAAGATGAAACCTCATTCAGAAGGAGAAATTGTGAAGGAGAGCCTTGTTGCTGCTGTGGAGCTTCTCGAACCAGCAAAACTGTTTCAAAATGTCTGCCTCAAATAAGTCAGGAGATGAAGGAAAACCTGTTGTGGAAACTCAGTAACAGCAAGTGTCTGTGTGATTCGACCTTCATGATGGACATTACCAAGAACCTCTCAGAGCTCAGCTGCTCCAGCAGCTTCTCAGCTCTCTGCTTTCAAAAGTGAGATCAACTGAAGCCAAATTAAAGCTGTGGCAAGCGCTGCTGGAAAGATGAAACACTGAACATTTTCCTGCTCTGCAAGGACAAAATCCTGCTATGACATCTGAATCTGCTGCTGAGAGTGAAAACTCCTTCATGCATTTGGTGACAAGTTTCAGGACATGAACAGTAAACACAAGGAACTGAACATATTTGCTGTTTAATGTGGAGCCAACTGATGTGCCAGACAATCTACAGGTTCAAATCTGCAATGAACTGCAAAGTAACAACCTGCCACTGTTAGCAGCTGTCATTAAAACTCATTCTTAAAAACTTGTTTCTGCTCAAGACTGACTGACCCAAACCTGGAAAACCAGCTGCGAGGAGTATCATCATCATCATCTGTACCATCTGACATCAAATGCTTTACCAAACAGAAGCAGTTCCACTCAGCACAGAAATTAGCGTGAGTTCAATGACTTAGTATGGCCCTTGACGGATGTTAGAAAAATTGAAATGGCCCTTGATAAGAAAAAGGCTTGCCACCCCTGATCCAAGGCAAGCTTAGGAGTCAGGTAAACAATGGAAATAAGAAAAGAACATGTTTGTTTTAGAGGGAAAAGCAGAGAAGATCTTCAAACAAATGCTGGAGATTAAGAAAATCCAAGACGTGCAGCACAAAGATGTTCCGTCAGGCCAAGCCTTGTTCTTTCTCCACCTCCAGTCCTTTATCATAGCTCTCTGTGTGCAAGTGGAGAATCCACAGCAAAGATCGGTTGAAATAATAAGGCAGTCTAATGTATGGGAAGCCAAGCAAGAGGCTCATTTCCAGAGCATTTGAATAGGGATCGCTGCAAGAGCCATTTCTCAGACTGATAATCACTCCAAAGAAAAGAATTCCGGCAGCTGCCCAGGGTTTACAAGCCAAACAAACAAGCGAAGAGAAAGTAAAAGCAGTGCTCATAAGGCTGCTGCTCATACAGACACAAACAGAGGGACTGACACCTGTCTTTTAATGACAGAGAAGGAGACGGAGAGACAGAGCAGAGCAGCAGAGAGGAGAAAACACTGAGAAAATGACACCTTTTTTTCACATAAATTAAGAAGAAGCCTTCTCTTCATTTCCAGCATTGTTACTTGACTCACTCACTGGCTGGAGACTGGAACCCAATTTCAGTTAAGAGGGACATGTTTGCACTTTCATTTATTATTTCCTTTGTTTGTTGTTTCCTTCAGTGATTCTATTTCTGCTTTATTATATAACAGTAGTGATGTAATGAATGGAAAAGATGGGGTCATTGTTTTCTTCCGTCCTCTTTCTCAGGAGAAAGTATATCAGACAGATGGGCAGACTGTTTTTGTGTGGGATAGATGCATGTGAAGTGTTGGCCGAGAGACAGTATCCTCTCATGTGGATCTTGACTGGAAAACAAATGATTGTGTTTCAGTATCAGCACCTCTTCAGGGCAATGTCACGTC
This sequence comes from Chelmon rostratus, assembly GCF_017976325.1. NCBI lineage: Eukaryota > Metazoa > Chordata > Actinopteri > Chaetodontiformes > Chaetodontidae > Chelmon > Chelmon rostratus. The sequence goes on from NC_055658.1 coordinate 5,142,370, forward strand.
ATGGCTGCTCTTTGAATGATAACAGATTCATGTTGGCATGTCATCACGGTGGCACTGGAGACTGGCACTGAGTACAGACATCCTGACCATGATGCCAGCATTCATGTCCAGATTTCTGGAAGGATCCGTGAGGCTCAGAAACAACGGAGAGACATGGAAGAGACTGGTGACAAGAGACTGGTGACAAGAGACTGGTACATTGGAGGGTTTGTACTTGTCACAGACCTTCTCTGGAAAAACATATACTGAAATTCCTGGACTGACAGGGAGACAAAACTCTCACAACAACTTTTGTGCAGCCTTTAAGCAAATTGCTGAACTCCTTTGACCGCTCCAGTGGAGCTGCTCGGTGGCCAAAAGCGCTCTGATTGTACTAAGCAGCTGTTATATGTGAAGCTGGGTACTGCCAAATAAGTTCTGTGTCAGCCGCCTCTGTAGAGTTTGAAAATACTTGGCATTATATATATAACATGTTGATGTATGCATTGATTTCCAGTTAGTTAACTGGAACCCAAGGGGCTCATTTTCACCCCCTGCCACAAGAGCGTCAGCAATCTTAAATATGTCATTTCTTGAAGCAGTTACGTTGTTCAACAGCGACTATTTTTTCTAATAAGTAAGACTTGACAAAAGAGCAAAAAACAAATACATTTTCTTCCACAGCGAAGTAGCCTATTTGGTAGTTGTGTTGTATCCATGCAGCTCCAACACAGGACCCACGCCTTCACTGTGACCATGTCATGGTATTGGAAGACTGAGGCTGGCCATCTTCTGGTAGCGCCTCGAGCAGAGCATCGCCATAACATTTTGTGCAGTATGTCAAACTCCCACCTTTACCCTGTTGAAGCAGTGAACTGTGCACATTGCACATTGTAATCCAGCCACCTCCCAACTTGATATCACAATTCTACAATTATAAAGGCACCTTCTTGGTAGTCTTGCTTGCCCTGGGGAATGTAGACTACCCATTTGATGTTGAAGTGTTTGGCAGTAACAGCAACAGTGGCATCTTTGCCAACTCTGACTTTGATATTCTGCCACCATCTCTCCTACCTTCTGCACCACAGTTGGGACCTGTGCCATGTGGTTGTGCATGATGAGGCCTTCACAATGAAGCCCTACCTCCTCCAGCCCTATCAAGGGTTACACCTTCAAGAGGACATACAAGTCTTCAATCAAACCTCGCCCAAGTCTGCAGTATAGTGATTAACTGTTCTCAAGCAATGTTGAAGACTGCAGGTCTGTCCTGATGTAGCAGAAAACATCGCAAAAAAAAACCTGCATCTCCAACAGGGGGATCAGAATACAGACGATGGGGAGCCGGGTGAAGACAATGGTGGAGAGAGCATCCAACCAATCTGCTGGGGAACATGGCATCAGCAGAGAACCTGAGAGTGCAACAACCTTCTGCAACCACTTCAAATCACCAGCTGAACAAGTGCTTTGGCAATATGCCCATTTACACTGTGGTTTTGCTGCCTAAAGCAATTTGCATCTGCCCTGAACAGTTCATTCAATCCCAGTTTTACATTAACATCCAGTATATGTCCATATATTATGGTATGAAAGTGCCTGTTTACAGCACTGCTCCTCTCCTGAGGGGTGACTGGTACAGAGTACACGAAACATCAAAACCTCATTTTAAACATTTCTCTGATAAATATGCAAATGTTTCAACTGTGTGCACACATAAGAAACAAAAGCGATGACGCTTACCACTTGTGTTACAATGCAGGTTACTGTTGCAATCAGATTGTATTTAACAAATTTAACAATTAGTATGTAATACATGTTTACATGTGGGTCATACTGAAAGTACACAGCTCTGAACTCTGCCTCATGACACAACTCTTGCATCTTGACCCTAAACCAGGATTGTCTTTCTGGGGGCAGATGCCTCATTGCAGGTGCCAAGCTTAAAAGGAACAGAGTGACCTCATCTCTCTGCAGTGCTCGCTCTCTGTCTCTCTGGCTTCCTTCTTCCTCGGGTACTCCTCCGGTATGCTGTCACTAGTCTTCCTCTTTGCCTTGGATGGCCTGGGAACCACAGCACCACACTCTCCCTCACTTTGTGCTTGGTCAGACACCTGTTCTGCTGGCCCTGCATCCTCTTCCTGCTCTTCCTCGCCTAGCTTGCTCTGGGTTCTGTTCAAAAGCAGCTTATTAGCACCGCGCCTTGCAGCAAAATGGAAATGAGAAGCATATGGGAGTCGTGTTTAATAAATAATTACACTGAGTGACAAAGTGACAGGTGAAAATGTTATGTTTTAGACAGAAATTAGAGCAGTCGTTTTTTTTTTTTTCTTCCATGGTATGAGTACATTCGAAAAAAACAAAATACAAAATAAAAAGTAGACTGTATATACATACATATATATATACATATATATACATATATATGTATATATATATATATATATACACAAAAGCAAAATGAAATTTGACTATATAAAAGAAAAATAAAATAGGTAGAAAAAAATATAAAAAATATGTAAAAAGGATGTTTTGAACAATGTAAGCTGCCTTCAGATTAAAAATAATAATAAACAGAATTAATAGAAATGAAAGATAATGTGTACAAACTGTTTTTTCTAATTGTCTCCAGCTGACAGGATTAGCAAAAATCATCATTTCTAGCATTAAAGCATTTGACAAATGACAGATAAATGAGAGGGTCATAGACTTTCTCCTGAATGAAGTAGATTCGTCTAAGAACAACATTGCCTCCACCTCTTCTCCTGACTACTACCTGCCTGGCCACTCTTCATTCTCATCTAAGTGTCCCTTCATCTTCTTCACTACATTTACTATAAAGCAAATGAATGGTAGCAATGTTTCAGTTGTACATAGCAACACCAGACTGATTATGCTCAGTTCTGATTAGACACAAGCTTGTTTACATTACGTTACTGTCAAAAAATACATTGCATGGCCATTATATTTGTTATATTATAAAAAATAAACATTTGCAAAAGAAGAAACCATGTTTATTTTTAGGTGGCGACCCCTAGTGGCCATAGTAATTATCATCTATAATCCATAAAAATACAGCCTAGACCTACTCATTTTGTGACAGCAAACAAACTCTTCACTGGCTTTTAATGGGATGTAAATATGTCATCATATATATCAGCATAACTATGGTACTGGATTCTGCGTTTGTTTATGATATGTCCCAGTGCTATCATGTAAATACAGCACAACAAGGGGCCAGGGGTGGACTCTTGGGGAGCACCACAGATCAGAGGGGCCACTGAATAGGAAAGATTTTAAAATTGCTATCCTTACCTGCCCGTTTGAGCCCCCTAAGCCCAAGACCAAGCATAAGCTGGATGTGTCCTCTGTGGAGGACTATAAAGCCCTTCAGAAAAATGAAAAGGAGAAGTTTTAGGAAATGATCCAAAAGGTCAAAAGCAATGAGACTAAACAAACTGGTGAGGAGAGCTGGTTCTGTTCTGGGCTGCCCTCTGGACACCACTGAGGATGTAGGTGAGAGTAGGATGTTAGCCAAGCTGACATCCTTCATTGACAACGATTCCCATCCCCTGCATGACACAGTGGGGGCCCTCAGCAGCTCCTTCAGTAACAGACTGCTGCATCCACTCTGCAAGAAGAAACGCTACACTGTAAATTATTACAGTAAAAATACGGCCAAATTCTAACAGTAATGTACCGTTTGTTATGTCTCGTCAAGTCTGTTAATGTGTTTTGTTCACGAGCGTCATGTCTTGTCTTGCACTTCCTGTTTTATTGTGAAACCTAACTCTCCTCTCGTTTCAGGCCCTTGACTTCCCGGTGTGTTTCCCACCTGTGTGATTGTCTACCCCGCCCTAATTGTCTCCACCTGTTCATTGTTACCTTGTGTATATATAGTCCGCGTCTCCCTTTGTCCTGTGCCAGATTGTCTCGTGCCATGTCTTGTACTGCCTTGCTGTCTAGCTTTCTTGATCCTTGTCTCCTGAGTACCTAGTAAGTCTTGTTAGTAGTATTGAGTCATATCTTTTGTTGTTACTTTTCCTCTGAGTTTAAGTTTTGCCTTGTTTGTTTGATACTTTTCTTGTAGTCTATTGCCAAATTAGTTTGCTATTTTTCCATTTTGATCCTTAGCGCTTTTGTTTGTACTTTGATTATCTTCCCTTGTTTTGTTATATCATCCTGAGCGATTTAAGTTAATAAATTATTCTTATTTTGAAACCTTTCGCTGCTGTGTCGTTCTGCATTTTTGAGTCCTGACATCTCGTGCCTCCGGGCTTGTCAGTACAATCTGGCCAAACATGGACTCAGCAGATCCAAACCAGTTACGCACAGCCTTAACCGCTCAGGGCAGCCTCCTCCACCAACACGAGGATCAGCTGCGTAGCATTCATCAGGGGGTTAAGGATCCAAACCAGATCCTAACTCTGTTCATGAACAATAAACTCTGTGATTTTGAAGCACTAATTGACTCAGGGGCTGATGAGAACTTTTTGGACTGGCAAGTGGCCAGGGACTTTCAGGTAGCAGTTAAAAAACTGCCTCAGCCTATAAGTGCTAGTGCGTTGATCCTTGTCTCCTGAGTACCTAGTAAGTCTTGTTAGTAGTATTGAGTCATATCTTTTGTTGTTACTTTTCCTCTGAGTTTAAGTTTTGCCTTGCGCCTTTTGTTTGATACTTTTCTCGTAGTCTATTGCCAAATTAGTTTGCTATTTTTCCATTTTGATCCTTAGCGCTTTTGTTTGTACTTTGATTATCTTCCCTTGTTTTGTTATATCATCCTGAGCGATTTAAGTTAATAAATTATTCTTATTTTGAAACCTTTCGCTGCTGTGTCGTTCTGCATTTTTGAGTCCTGACATCTCGTGCCTCCGGGCTTGTCAGTACAATCTGGCCAAACATGGACTCAGCAGATCCAAACCAGTTACGCACAGCCTTAACCGCTCAGGGCAGCCTCCTCCACCAACACGAGGATCAGCTGCGTAGCATTCATCAGGGGGTTAAGGATCTTGCCGATAGACAAAGCGAGTTACAAAGATCAGCCATGGCACAGATAAACTTACTTACCGAGAAAATCCACCGAATGAACATCCACCTTGCTAACTCCGCTGTGCCCGCTGGGGAGCCCCCCGTCGAGCCAGCTACTCCACCACCAGTCCGCGACCTTACCTGGGGAGCTCCACGTCTTGCCGCGCCGGAGCGGTTTTCCGGGGACTTCCTGGTCCAATGCGATCTGCATTTCACACAGTACCCCGGTGCGTATCCTAGTGAACATTCAAAGGTGGCATTCATGATCTCCCACCTGACCGGGAGAGCCTCGGCTTGGGCTACGGCTGAATGGTCGAGGGAATCCTTGATTTGCCAAGATGTTAAGACTTTTTCCAAAACCCTGTCAACCATCTTTGATCATGAGTCGCCAGCCCATGAAGCCTCACGAGCGCTTTTGCGTCTGAGGCAGGGCCAGCGAAGAGTCATTGACTATGCCATAGACTTCCGCAGATTGGCAGCCGACAGTGGGTGGAACGGACCCGCATTAAATGATGCCTTCGTCAACGGGCTGTCCGAGGCGCTGAAGGATCAGCTGGCTCCCCTGGATCTTCCGGGTGATCTGGAATCCATCATCGCTACGGCCATCCGCATCGATTCCCGTCTGTGCGAGCGGGAGAGGGATCGCCGGAGGGAGAGCGCGCGCCGCGGGGACAGCTACTGACCACTTGCTAGGGAGGAGGGTCGCCGTTTCGGTCCGCCACCAGCACCTCAGCCAACTGTGCCCAGCCTGCCACCTCCTGGAGCGGAGGAGCCCATGCAGATTGGAAGCACCAGACTGACTGCGGAAGAGAGGAACCGCCGCCGCAAGGAGAACGCATGCTTCTACTGTGGTGAGCAGGGACACCTCCTAGCTACGTGTCAGGTAAAAGAGCAGGCTCACCAGCCGAGAGGAGGGCGTTGGTGAGCCGAAAGCCTGAACATTATCCTCCTCGCATCCTGATTAAGGTAACTCTGTTCATGAACAATAAACTCTGTGATTTTGAAGCACTAATTGACTCAGGGGCTGATGAGAACTTTTTGGACTGGCAAGTGGCCAGGGACTTTCAGGTAGCAGTTAAAAAACTGCCTCAGCCTATAAGTGCTAGTGCGTTGAATGGACATTTTCTGTTTCAAATAACCCACTGTACTGAACCATGTGAGCTGACTATAGGTGATGATCATCGTGAATCTATCAATTTCCACCTTTTCCACTCAGCTCAGCACGCTCTCATATTGGGTTATCCATGGCTCCGCAAAAATAACCCCCACATTGACTGGGAAACTGGGAAAATCCTGGGATGGGGGGGGGGGGGTTGCGTGACAAACTCTCCTTGTGTCTCTATTCACAGTGTGAACGTCCAGAGCGCAGCAGGTGCTACGATGCCGGAGGACGAAGATGATCGGTACCCGGAGTTGGCTCGGGTGCCACGGTGCTATTTGGACCTCAAGGAGGTCTTTAATAAAATTAAAGCCACTTCTCTACCGCCTCACATATCCTCTGACTGCGCCATAGAGCTGCTGTCAGGCGCTCCCATTCCCAAGGGGAGACTTTATTCTCTCTCGGTTCCCGAACGCAAAGCCATGGATGAATACATCCAGGCGTCCCTCAAGTCCGGAATCATCAGACCTTCATCCTCCCCCGCGGGGGCTGGATTTTTCTTTGTTGACAAAAAAGATGGCTCTCTCAGACCTTGCATTGACTATAGCGCTCTCAATGATATCACTGTCAAGAATCGTTATCCTCTGCCATTAATGTCATCTGCGTTTGAACTGTTGCAACAGGCTCAGTGGTTCACCAAACTGGACCTCCGCAACGCCTACCACCTGATCCGCATCCGGGAAGGGGACGAGTGGAAAACCGGGTTTAACACCCATAGCGGCCACTACGAATATCTGGTGATGCCCTTTGGATTAACTAACGCCCCAGCGGTTTTCCAAGGGTATGTTAATGATGTTTTGAGAGACTATTTAAATGACTTTGTGTTTGTATATCTTGACGATATCCTGATCTTCTCCCCTGACCTGGATTCTCACCAGCGTCATGTCCGACTCATACTCTCACGACTGTTAGAACATCATCTATATGTTAAGGCCGAAAAGTGTGAATTTCACACCAACCAAGTCTCCTTTTTGGGCTACATCATAACTAAAAACCAGATTCAGATGGACCCTGAAAAGGTGAGCTCTGTGGCTAAGTGGCCAGTCCCAGTCAACCGAAAGAAATTACAGCAATTTCTAGGGTTTGCCAACTTTTACAGAAAGTTCATCAGGAACTTCAGTACCGTCGCTGCTCCCCTTCACGCTCTAACGTCTGCCAAGTCTGTTTTTCAGTGGTCACCAGGCGCTGACGCTGCCTTCCAGCGCCTGAAGACAGCCTTCACTACCGCCCCAGTCCTCACGGTCCCGGATCCACATCGGCAATTCATGGTGGAAGTGGACGCCTCCAACGAGGGAGTAGGGGCGGTACTGTCTCAACACTCAGCCAAAGATAATAAGATTCACCCATGCGCATATCTGTCACGTAAGTTAAGCCCGGCTGAGAAAAAATATGACGTGGGCAATAGGGAATTGCTAGCAGTCAAGACCGCACTGGAAGAATGGCGGCATTGGCTGGAGGGAGCAGAACAGCCATTCTTAGTGTGGACCGATCACAAGAACTTAGAGTATATTAAGACGGCTAAAAGACTGAATGCTAGACAGGCCCGTTGGGCACTGTTTTTCAGCGGGTTCCGGTTCACGCTGTCGTACAGACCCGGCTCTCAGAACACCAAGCCGGACGCCTTGTCACGTCTGTACGAACCGGAACCGGCCGCCAAGGAACCCGAGACCATCCTACCACTGAACTGTGTGGTAGGGGGGATTACTTGGCAAATAGAAAAGGATGTGCAACAAGCTAATGAGGGTGAAGAACCCCCTGCAGACTGTCCCAGCGACCGGTTGTTCGTACCGGCTCGTCTGAGGTCGCAGGTGATCCATTGGGCACACACATCCTTGCTAACATGTCATCCGGGGGTCAAACGAACTGAATTCGTAATCAGGCAAAGATTCTGGTGGTCGACCATGAAAAAAGATGTGTTGGAATATGTTCAGGCATGTGAAGTCTGTTCCAGGAACAAGATTCCCCGGCAGAACCCGACCGGACTCCTCCAGCCGCTGCTCATTCCCCAGAGACCTTGGACACACCTCTCGATGGACTTCGTCACGGGGCTGCCCCTCTCAAGAGGTAACACCACAGTACTCACTGCAGTGGACAGATTTTCCAAGATGGCTCACTTTATTGCCTTACCCAAATTGCCCTCAGCTAAAGACACGGCCCTAGTCATGATTAAAGAGGTGTTTCGCATTCACGGGTTTCCCAAAGACATTGTTTCCGACAGAGGACCACAGTTTGTGCCTAATTTTTGGAAAGAATTCTGTCTTATGCTGGGCGCCACTGTTAGTCTGACCTCAGGATACCACCCTCAATCCAATGGCCAAAGTGAACGTATGAACCAAGACCTTGAAACCTGCCTCCGTTGCCTTGTCTCACAAAACCAAACGTCATGGAGTGACCACCTTATGTGGGTAGAGTATGCGCACAACACCCTACCCACTGCAGCTACGGGAATGTCACCATTTCATGTTGTGTATGGCTATCAACCCCCTCTTTTCGAGGTTAATGACCGGGAGGTGACCGTTCCCTCAGCCCACGCACTGGTGAGACGATACCGACGCATCTGGGCAGCTGCTAGGAGCATGCTGTGCAGGAATCAGGCGCGGGTGAAGACAGCGGCTGATCGTCACCGCAGAGAAGCACCGCAGTATTCTCAGGGCCAGAAGGTCTGGCTGTCCACGAAGGATCTCCCCCTCCATGTACACTCACGTAAACTGGCACCCAGGTTTGTGGGCCCTTTTACCATATCAAAAATCATTAATCCAGTAGCGGTGCGTCTGAAACTTCCCAGGTCCATGAAAGTCCATCCCACATTTCATGTGTCGAAAATCAAACCTGTCCAAGAGAGCCCTCTGGTACCCCCCACCGACCCACCCCCACCTCCTCGCCTGGTAGACGGAGGACCCGTCTACACAGTCAAAAAGCTCCTTGCCGTGCGCCGCAGGGGACGGGGCTTCCAGTACCTGGTGGACTGGGAGGGTTATGGTCCTGAGGAGAGATCCTGGGTCCCCACGAGCTTCATCATTGATTAGACTCTGATAACGGACTTCTACAGACGTCATCCTGATGTTCCTGGGCCGTCAGGAGCCGGCCCTAGAGGGGGGGGTACTGTTATGTCTCGTCAAGTCTGTTAATGTGTTTTGTTCACGAGCGTCATGTCTTGTCTTGTACTTCCTGTTTTATTGTGAAACCTAACTCTCCTCTCGTTTCAGGCCCTTGACTTCCCGGTGTGTTTCCCGCCTGTGTGATTGTCTACCCCGCCCTAATTGTCTCCACCTGTTCATTGTTACCTCGTGTATATATAGTCCGCGTCTCTTTGTCCTGTGCCAGATTGTCTCGTGCCATGTCTTGTACTGCCTTGCTGTCTAGCTTTCTTGATCCTTGTCTCCTGAGTACCTAGTAAGTCTTGTTAGTAGTATTGAGTCATATCTTTTGTTGTTACTTTTCCTCTGAGTTTAAGTTTTGCCTTGCGCCTTTTGTTTGATACTTTTCTTGTAGTCTATTGCCAAATTAGTTTGCTATTTTTCCATTTTGATCCTTAGCGCTTTTGTTTGTACTTTGATTATCTTCCCTTGTTTTGTTATATCATCCTGAGCATTTAAGTTAATAAATTATTCTTATTTTGAAACCTTTCGCTGCTGTGTGGTTCTGCATTTTTGAGTCCTGACATCTCGTGCCTCCGGGCTTGTCACCGTTATTTCTAAATATGGCAAAATACTGTAAATTTATATACTTTTGGAGCCACAACCAAGAACAGACATTAACAGTAGACTACTGTAAGATTTAAAAGTAAAATACAGTACAATGGGAAATTATAACTGTAAAAATACAGGGTCTTTACGGCAATGTAACATTATTTTTAAATACAGTTTATTACTGTTTGAGGAACAAAAAATAACGGCAAGTGTAGAATTTTACGACATACTACAGTATTTTTGTGTTTGTCAAGAATCTTGAGCAGTCTGGTCACAATCAAAATCGCGTTGCATCCTGACATCATCTGACATCCTGCTCCATGTGTGGCTCACTAGCAAGGTAAATGCAATCTTACAAGATATTTTCCTGTTGAATATACTTTTTATTTTGTTAAAATTACTGCTTCATGGTATTTGTCATGAACTAGGCTATGCTACATGTTGCAAGCAATGAACATCTGATTTAGCCTACTGTAGTCACTGAAATCCCATTGTTGATGTTAGCTTGCTTGGTCATTACATTTTGTATTTCTATATTTTTTATAAAATTAGGGACTAGGCTATATTTTAACATTTTTCTGTGTGACTATTTCAGGTAAAAACGTTTACCTGAATACAGCAGGCAGATGTTCATGTTGAATTTTAAGATAACACATCTTAGCATTTTGTTCTGTTCAGTTCACTTTTATCAGTTGTCTCAATGGGGAATTTCCTTCTCTACCATAGCCTTTTTTCACTTCATTCTTCTATTGCACATGATCTTAAGTGAAGGAATATTCTATGGATACTAAAGGCAGGTTGTATACAGATTGTTCTGATCCTGTTTACTGTAACATGATTGATTGTTCTTCATAGAATGCAGTTTAAAATAATTTTATTATTTGAAATTTCCTGGCGTTTGGATGCAGTTACTTGTAATTTTATACAGTGTGGCCTCCTCGTTACTTAAATTGTTCAGTGACTGAAGATGTTTGGCATTAATAAATGTTGTAAGGCCATCTCTTGTCTGAGGCATTTCTATACAGCAATGTTACTGTAAAAATTCCATTCTACAGTACTTTGTGCATTTACAGTAAAACTGTTTATGGTAATCTCCCATAAACAGTTTACAGTAGGAACTGTAAAATAATGGTACCAAATTCCCTGTTAAATTACGGTAAACTACTGGCAGCTACAGTTGCCAGCAGGATACTGGTATTCTACAGTGGACCTACTGTAATATGCAAGACCAGTTTATTACCGTAAAAAATATTACAGTATCATACTGTAAAGTAAATATATTCTCTACAGTACACTACTGTCATATCTTTTACGGTAATAACCTGTTGTTGTAGACTACAGTAGGTACACTGTAGAATAACAGTATCATGCTGGCAACTGTAGCTGCCAGTATTTTACTGTAAATTAACGGGGAAATAATTTACAGTGTACCACAGGTCCTTCATTCTAGCTGTCAGAGTGTTTAACTCCAGCATTGCTTGATGTACCACTGGGTCTATATTCACACTGTCTTTTTGCACTGATGTGTGATTTATCAAACATAAATTACCTTGTGTCATTGTACTCTGCCTCTCATACTGGTATTTTACTGTGACATATGTATTTATGTATGTATATATATTGTAATAGCATAAATACTGTAGTCACTTTATCCAAGTGCAATTTGTGTGTGTGTGTGTGTGTGTGTGTATATATATATATATATATATATATATGTATATATATATATATATATATATATATTATGCTCATTTAAGTCAAAATTTAGCCAGCATCCCCGGGTTTCCCAAATTTCCCCAGCTGGGGATAAATTAATAAGTTTTTTTTGTTTGTTTTTTTTTTAAACCTGTAAGTAAAAGGTTTAGGTTCATTTATTACTTTGATGAGAGCAGATTTAGTGCTATGATGTCAACAAAAACCTGACTGAAATTTGTAAAAAAAAAAAAACATTAGTAAATAAATAAGTATTTTTAAACACATCAACTCTGAGTAAATGATAAACCTCTCTGAGAAATCTGGCAGGCATAAAATCTGACAGACTTGATGACAGCATTAATTTGGCCTTTAAAGTACGTGATGAAAGTGGCTGAAAGTTACTGAGCAGAGCAAAGGGGTTGAAGTACACTGAAGGAGGGTCAGTGGTGGCATGACCAATCAGGAGTTTTGTTCAATTGATTTTCTTCGTGAGCGTGATCACAGATCATTGGGGTGTCTTAGGTTTGTTGACAAGGTGGAGAGCTGAATACACATTCAGTGGTTTTTAGAGTAAACAGGTTCACCACTTTGTGAAACACGACTATATGAAGGATATGACTACATGGGCTCAGAAACGCTTCATAAACTGTCAGAGCAGGAGGTCGAAGGACAGATTTAAAAATAATAGCAAAGACGACTGTCAAAACTAAGCAAAACAAAGCTAAAAAGCTGGTTTTAGTCTTGAGTAAAAGTTTTTTGAGTCTGTAGATTAAGGACATAAAGTAAAGAGACCGCGGCATTTATGAGGAACAGTTTCCAAGTGAGTACAGGGAACATTACAAATTCTCTCTGTGAATCACAGCCAGTCCACCTCCACCACCTGAAATCCTAGGCTGCTGAAAATAATTAAAAACAAGGCCACGACTTGAGACTGGGCACGCAGCTCTGTCCACTGCTGGAGGACATCTTCGATGAGCTGCTCAGTGCGTCACAGTTCACTTTTCAGCTCAGCAACCTCCGCTGACGGGGCCGTCTGTGGAACAGGAAAAGAGGGAAAAACCACAGGCAGCAAGCGGCGAAAGTGACAGGCAGAGTCGCATGCAACCGTCGAACGCAGTGAGGACATCAGAGAAGCAGGGAGAAGAAGTCACATGCTCAGCATGAAACCAGGTAAAAGAGGAGAAAGTTACTACCGAGGACCGAGGCCAGGGCCCGCTGCAGATTAGCTCTGCCAAGTTTTGGCCTGAGATGGTAACATCAAGGTAAAAAAAATGGTGTCGTGGATGATGCCAGCGAGGGGGGGCATTAATATGACCTAAGTAATATCCAGAAGTAAAATTGCTTAGAAAGCAGAGTGGTTAGCAGGTTAGCCTAGCCACTAGGATAAAATCAAAACCTGGCCAAGCTAGGTTTGCAGTCATCGAGGCAGACCAGTGGCTGACAGCCAACTTTAGAATACCTAAAACTTCAGGTCCGAAAGTCCAATGGTTAAAGTATTATATCCTGTTAAAACCTACGGGTGAAACAGCAAGGTTATAAAAGCGTAGGGCGATAGCTGTCATTTCTGGGATAAATGGAATGCATGCCATTTACGATGTGGACATTATTTTGACATTCCTAAGCAACACTAACACTAAAAGTATTTTTCCTTTTTTTCATTACATGACAGGAAATATACTTACATAGGTAGGAGAGCAGATTTAGCGCTATCTTATAATAATGCCTTGTGGCAGTAAATCCATTTTACGCAGTGTCTTTCTCTGAAGTCCCTCAAAGTTCGTAATACCCTGGAAGATGTCACAGCATTTTTTGACGAGCAGGACATCTTCATCATTTTTCTGTGCCTTTCTAACCACCACAAATCACTGCTGAGAAAATCAAACCATTGAAGTTACGCCGCTCTTGTTCAGGTTTGGTTAAGGTAGCTCGATTATGCTGATGTCTAGGGACAGATTTTTTGGGTTGAAATGACAACTTCAGTGAGGTTATGGAGCCTTTGTTGTGATGCGAATTATATAATACTGACTAACGCTGCTTAGAAGAAACAGGCAGCAGTCTACCGTGTGACACAGTCCTACATGTTGTTGACTCATCCGACCGCCCTGACCTCCTTCACTCTGCGGACTTTGCGGCTCTATGACAGCATCACACTGTTTCCTGCTTTGCTCCTGATGTACAAGGGTCATAATTCCTACAGCTGCCAGAAGGTTTTTGTCACATCACAAGTGTTGTGTTTGGATGTTTGCAGAAATAACTGATCCAGTTATTTTCTTTTATTATCACAGAAAATTGAGCCAGTCCTCTTCATCACCAGATTATTGGAGGAAGGAGTAGCTATTATGTTGTGGTAGAAGTCAGCATCACTTTTGGAGCGGGACAATCATAAAATGGTTACTGTCCATTAACAAAAATGCTTTTTTGTTGTAATAACAAAGGTCACATTTATACAAAAAATAATTTGTTCAACTTAAAAACAACCACACCTAATATTTTATATCAATACTACAGGTATAATATCCTTTACCTCCTCAGGTATTTTCCCAAAGCTTGCCATGCAATGCAGAATTGAGGAATGCAAACCTAAAAATGGCCCCTTTACAGGAACGTATCAATCCAAAACAAAACTCCACTTCTTCAAAATCCCACCGTTCCAGGCCGGTGGGGGTACAGCCAGTCTGCTGTTGTGATGTCACACTGATGTTTGACAAAGTCACTGAGACACGTCGCTCTGCACTGTATGACTGTCATAAATATTCAGTGGAGATACTCCTCTGTACTTCTTCCTGCCACCCACCCACTAAACTGAAACCCTTTTATTTCCATAGTAACACACTCAGAAACATCCGAGTGCCCTTTGGGGAAAATGTGGACCCAGCAATGGACCCTTCTCATGAACTCCCTCAGCCTGTCTCATGCACATACGCACATACATCCGCTCAAATACACACTGGGGACTCCTGATGTATTGTTTGTGAAGATATGTGTTATCACCGTGTCTGCTAGAGTGTGTGTTTGTGCGCACAATGCCTGCATTATTCATTCATCTCTTTGTTTTGCAGGTCCTCCCATCAGACCACCAGTCTACTTGCATTTAGATAAGACTAAGCCAGGCTTGCGCACGCATACACACACATACACAAACACAACTCAGTAGGTATACATCTGAATCCCAGTTTCAACTAATAGTTGTGCTAAAGGCACGGTAATTAATTTCCTGTGGTGTGAGCACTGTACGCCTGTGAGTGTGTATGTGTACTGCCATCTACTTCATTATCAGGCACACACTTGGGAACGTGTTTATTAACGGCAAAACATGAGCGTTTCAAGCCACGATGGTGAAACTCAGTTCCTTATCTTCCACTGCAGGTTAATGGTTGTGTTTTGAGCGACCTTAATTCACACTAACACTAGATGTGTGTGAAGACAACATTTTATGCAAGTCAGTGCAGTACACAGGTACCAGGCCATGCATTAACAATAAAAACTGGCTTTCTGATGAATGTCACATGCTTCTATCAGTCACCGTGGTTGCATTAGTGCACACCTGCATGGGCCTCACTGGAAATAAGTTGGCTTAGAATCCTAAACGGTCGGTGTCAGAAGGAACAAGGAGGATAGCTGTCCTGGACCGTAGACCAACAGGATCCAGGCAGAGTGCATTATCAATCATAGAGCAATTATATTTATAAGTCATAAGCAGAGCCCAAATGTTACATTTCACTGTGGCTCCTGGGAAAACTAATATCTCAGTGACAGATGGTTCCCTGCTACCTCTCGTGTGCTGTGGCATGCACGTCTGCCCGAGCTCCAGTTTGGAATGACTTCACATGAATGAGCAGCAACACCTGAGTGTGGCAGCAAATGTCACAAATAAGTGTCATATATATGGTACAAATGGTCACATGGTCAATCGATCTATCAATCAGTCAGTCAGTCAATCAATCAAGAGGAAAATGCACCCAATGTCTCTTCAGAAATCAAGTCAGTATATGTTCAGTTACCTTTAACTCCACCAAGGTTCCACTGCTGGGCCCAGTTTTAGGGTTTTTTGCTCCAGAAACTGACAATATGTCAGTGAGCACTGAAAGATCAAAATACCAGATTCAAAGGTTCTTTGACAAACTTGACACTTATCTGTCAGATAAAGAAGAATTAAGTGATTCATCCCATTAGTCAGTTATTACTACCATTGCTTCTTTGTCATTCTTTTGTGGCATCACACAATTTGTTGAGAAAACATTTTCAGGGAGTGGTCTTATTTTCCCAAAGGACATTAAAACATTTTTTTTGTTGTTGTTTTGTTATTATTGTCTTTTAAACAGTGGGGATTCTTAATTCATAGGATGATGCAGCATTGACCCACACTATTGTATTGCCAATAGCATGTGCTTCAAATAGCTCTATCTTTTAATTAATTATACACAGCTGAGTGTAGACAGGCGTTCAGACTGCAGGTTCAACAACTACAGAAAAGGTGAGACCAGAGAATGAATGGAGTGGCTACAATGAATTGCCTCATTTACATGTAAAAACCTGCATAACTTGCAGAAATGATTAGGTTATGCTGCGGGTATATTTTGTCTGGGAAAACTGATGTTTGAGAGATCTGAGTGCATGTTCCAATCTGCGATCAAGAAGTTTAACATTAATGGTATTGGGAGAAAACCCTCTATCAACTTTTTATTTTAATGTTGGTGAGATTGCATTTGTGACAAAATCCAATCCAGTTGAACATGATAAAAGTTGGAAAATGATGATATGATATTTAAATATGTGTGTGCACTCACCGGTCACTTTATTAGGGACACCTTGCTAGTACCGGGTTGGACCCTCTTTTGCCTTCAGAACTGCCTTAATCCTCCGCGGCATAGATTCAACAAGGTACTGGAGACATTCCTCAGAGAGTTTGGTCCATATTGACATGATAGCATCACGCAGTTGCTGCAGATTTGTCGGCTGCACATCCATGATGCGAATCTCCCGTTCCACCACATCCCAAAGGTGCTCTATTGGATTGATATCTGGTGACTGTGGAGGCCATTTGAGTACAGTGAACTCATTGTCATGTTCAAGAAACCAATCTGAGATGATTCGAGCTTTATGACATGGAGCGTTATCCTGCTGGAAGTAGCCATCATATGGGTACTCTGTGGTCATAAAGGGATGGACATGGTCAGCAACAATACTCAGGGAGGCTGTGGCATTGAAACTATGCTCAATTGGTACTAAGGGGCCCAGAGTGTGCCAAGAAAATATCCCCCACACCATTACACCACCAGCACCAGCCTGAACTGTTGATACAAGGCAGGATGGATCCATGCTTTCATGTTGTTGAAGCCAAATTCTGACCCTACCATCTGACTGCCGCAGCAGAAATCGAGACTCATCAGACCAGGCAAAGTTTTTCCAACCTTCTATTGTCAAATTTTGGTGAGCCTGTGCGAATTGTAGCCTCAGTTCTTAGCTGACAGGAGTGGCAAGAGGTGTGGTCTTCAGCTGCTGTAGCCCATTTGCCTCAAGGTTTGACGTGTTGTGCGTTCAGAGATGCTCTTCTGCATACCATGGTTGTAACGAGTGGTTATTTGAGTTACTGTTGCCTTTCTATCAGCTCGAACCAGTCTGGCCATTCTCCTCTGACCTCTGGCATCAACAAGGCATTTTCGCCCACAGAACTGCCGCTAATTACATATTTTCTCTTTTTCGGACCGTTCTCTGTAAACCCTGGAGATGGTTGTTCGTGAAAATCCCAGTAGATCAGCAGTTTCTGAAATACTCAGACCAGCCTGTCTGGCACCACCAACCATGCCATGTTCAAAGTCACTTAAATCACCTTTCCTCCCCATTCTGATGCTCGGTTTGAACTGCAGCAGATCGTCTTAACCATGTCTACATTCCTAAATGCATTGAGTTGCTGCCATGTGATTGGCTGATTAGAAATTTGTGTTAACGAGCAGTTGGACAGGCATACCCAATAAAGTGGCATATGTCATAGATGGTGGAAAATGCGAGAACAAGCTTCCTTTGAATGAAACAAAACATTTACTGTGAATATAATAAAAATAGATATGTTTACATTTGACCATTTTCAGTACATTGCAGCAATAGGGTGTGTGTGAAAATATATTCTAAAATAAATACTGCACATTATCCAGTTAAATGTATGGTAGCTTTCGCATTTAAAACCTCTTTGGGTATGATTGCTGTGCAACATACCAAATCACAAGGGAAATCTAATACCAGAAGCGACTGAAATATGACTGAAATCCAAATGCATTAGTTATTCGACTTTCTACAAGCAATAAGGACTCACATATAGATTGGCTTATTTCGTATTTATACTTTGCACCATTTTTTTTTTTTTTGGCATTTAAAAAACTCTATTGCATTGAAAACAGGTTATAGGTCTGCATGAGATACTTTTGTTTTTTGATTTTTTTTTGTTTTTGTGAACAAGATTGTATTCTTTCACAGCCCTCTGGCATCATGAGCAGTGTCACCACAAGGCTGCATGATATCAGACAGAACTGCCAACTTGTTACACTTGTTACATGTCTATCTTCAGTCTGACACAGGGTCCACTCGAACCATGGGGGAGGGGGATTTGATTCGATTTTCCCTAACCAATCACTAGAGACCGGCGCATCCACCTGAATCTGATGTCATTTTAATCCGACACTGATGGGTAGCCATGCCAACATATCGATTTTGCAGGGGTCTTAAGGATGGAACCGAGCAAAATAAAAACAAACTACGACGTCGGGTGAACAACAGCCTCGATAGCAGCGTCTATCTCAGCCGTCGTCATTGCCGTCATTACTGCTTCTTGGTTGAAGCACACAGCTTGACAATGCTTGACAACAGCTTGAGAATGCCTGTGGCACTGATTGGCTAATAGTGCCCCCCCTCCCACGGTGCTCATTGGATGTCTGCTTTTTCAGCAGAGAAACTGCTGTTTCATGTCATGATGCCAGATGAATCAACTTGGTGGAGTGGGAGACTCAGCTAAATCCCACGGCGTAGCCCCCGTTTCTTACATCCAAGATTCCCTTTCTTGACCAAAAGCCAGGTGTTGTTCATCTTCCATTCATTTGTTTCGAGTCCAACTCTGTGAAAATTCACTATCATGGCCATCATTCAACACAGAGGAACTACTTTACTGTGTGAGCAGCACAGCGGATGAAATTTCTCTAAAAAAACAAACCTTAAAACACTGGAAATTGAGTTTAATTATTCTAAATGGCATGATTACAAGATATGTTTGAAAAGAATGAACATATAAATCAAGGGGACACTAAGTATATTTTACTAGTCATTTTTTAAGACTCATTTTTTTAGGCTGCATGGGTTGAACTGGCTGCTCGCTAAAGAGTGCTTCCAATGTATCATGCCCAATCATAACAAGCACGCTGTGTTAGGATTCCCATTTAAAATGCAATTTCTGTATGTGTTTCTGTCGAGATAAGGCTCATATGTCCACCCTGCAGTCAGGATTTCATACTACGATTACATATGATGGACGCTGCAGCATGCAGATTTCAATACACAATCACAAGTGAGAGAGAGAGAATGAGGTAGAAACAGAACAGAAACCTAAATAACCTCTTCTCTTAACCGAAGACGAGAGAGACATATGATAAATAGCTTGTTGATGATTTGATTGTGATTTTATAATGGTGTTTTGTTCAATGATTTATCTTTCTTGAAATTGTCCCCATGTACAAACAGATGCTGAAATATTTCATACAGATGAAGCCCATTTAAATTTGAGAAACAGAGATGGAGAGAAGCCAAGGGTTATCCGACATCTGCAGTGTCTCTGATTTTTAAACAAACACATATCAACAGATCAGCCAGATGAAACAAATGTGAAAAAGATTCAGCCACTCTGTGTGTGTTTGTGTGTGTGTGTGTGTGTGAGGCTGTGTCTATGTGTGTGCATTTTTGTTTTCACTTATCTTGCCTACGTGCGAACCGACTCCAGCGCGTTTTGCTGAATCCCCGTTTTCCTTTAATCTTCACTCGCAGTTTATGCTGAGATGAAGCATAATGCACATCAATCAGAAACACACACACACACACACACACACACACACCAATGCACATATCAAAGATAAAATTAATGATATCAAACAGAGTCATAAATATGTAGATTATGTTCTTACCCATTGCAGTCTGGAAACAAACGCCGTGTTGGCAGTCACGACAAAACACATTTTGACACCAGCACAAACTCCGAGACAAGAATCAAGTCACATGGTTTAGAGCACTACTTGAAATGGAGCATTTTTTCTGATTGAGGTCCAGTAAAGGATTAAAGATGTCTGTCTTTTTTTCCCCTCCAAAACCAGTGCTCATAAAACATCCTGTTCTCAATGTAGTTCGAAAATACTTTATCCATTATTAGGTGGTCTCTGGCATTGCAAAAAAAAAAAAAAAAAAAAAAAAAAAAGCATTCCTATGAATCTTTCTTTTTTAAATGTAGATATGTCAAATTTATTTGGGTATACTACTGCATTACTGTGAATAAGGAAGGAAAGACCTTGACTTTGAAATGAGAATATCATACAAAAGCTCAAAGATGTTCCCTATGTGCATTGCATGGCGATGCTGGAGCTGTTTGGCGTATTTATAAAGTCTCACACTCTGTCCTCCTCTCTCACAAATACACACTCATAATATGCCTGCCTCTTGCAAGGACACAGCTCAAAGCAGCTTCCACTGCAAAATCCCAGAGGGCTCTCACCTTAAAATGGGCTTGATCATTTACATTTGTGTTTTTTTTTTTGTTTGTTTTTTTTTAAACTGAGCTGGGTCCAAAAAATTTGGTAGGGTAACAGAGCTCATAAACTCTACCAGCTGTGCACAACAGAGGATATGAAAACAGATATTGCATTGGGTGCATTGCCTTCTCTCATATTTAAGAGCATCCTTTGCCCACAAACAGAAGACTACATTGCAAGATGCTCCGTGACTGAGGAAGAAATCAGAGTGTGTGTGAGGAAGAGAAGTGCATGAGTGGGAGCGAATAGGAGAATGCGATTTGTGCGTTGTGCCTTTGTCTTTGCTACATTGTGCGTTGGAGGGCGTGTTCTATGTGTGGACTTGCAGCAGAAATGTCTTCTGTTACAGGTCATGTCTTTACCCTGAAGAGCAAAAACTGTAAGAGCTCTGGACACATTTCGTGGAAAAGACATCAGTGCTGGGAGCAATGAAACTAACTCGTCATAGTAACACTGTGCACTACTTTTTCACAGTAATAAACTAATATGTCACCTTGCTAACCAAATTCGAGTAACATCATCATGTTTCCCATACTGTATAACATGGTACGCAGCAGTAATGGCGCTGAGAAGCATTACAGGCACCTCACTAATGGTTCAGACCATAAAGCAGCACAAAAATGACAAACCAACATGTTCTCAACACATGCATTACTTACAAAAATAACAGCAATATTGAATAACATAATGACATGAGTGACAGAAGTAACATTTGTGTGTTTGTGGCTATCTCTATCCAGAAAGCAGCACACATGTATTGTCCAAAAAACTTGACGTGAAGTGTCAACAAACGCTTCAGGTGGTGGCTACACCTGTGAGGCTCAGCTGAAACGTGAGTCTGCACAGAGCCGGCGCAGATGGCTGCAAAGATTAAAATGAGAGCGGATCTGTTGCACGAGACGTGCAAGTATGAAAAATGCATCTGATAACAGCAAACTGCCTGTCAAAAGGAATCATAAGGTAAACTAACTTTGTCAGAGAGACCAGGTGGTGCTGAGGCTATAGAAGATAGCGTCATTATTACAAAACATAATATAACCACAATTTTTATTGCTGGTTGTACTTCAGCAGTTATTTTGTGGAAAGGAACACAAAGTATTAAAATCAGTCACGCATTACTCCACACAGACGGTGATATTGTAATGTATCTTACTGCTTTAAACGACAGTGAGTAAACCAACACTGGTAGACATACAAATCGACATTTCAACACAATTCACCAAAGGTTAAGGCAGGAATAAATAAATAAATAAAAAGGCAAATACTCATACTAATATGGGCGATACTCTACTACAGTCTGCATTATGGCTCGTCACAGAGGGTGATTCAGTTGCATTTTTTAATCATCTGTCTCACATGCATTGACAGAAATGACATGCTTCAATTTTAATTAGTTCAGCTGTCTGCACAGGCTGCATAACGCGTCCTGTTTTACTCAGGCTTTTTGCACGTAGCTATATTTATGCTTCAGGTCTTTTCTCTCCCATTTTACGCAAGTAACTACAGTTTGTGTGTTGGGCCCTGAGCGGTGCCAAAACACACAGCGCTGTGGCTGAGCGCATCCTGTGCCGACACTGACGGAGGACCCCGGCTGCCGCTGCTGCTTTTACTACACAGCCTGTGAAGACACCGTGTCAAGGGAGCAGCCAATGTTGAACGAGCTAGGTTGCACAGAAATGTTAGCTGTATCCCCCGAAATGTTTTCCTCTCCTGGCCTCCACTAGTTTGTTTCTGACTGACACAGCTCGGCTTTTACACATTAAACGCTACTTACTTTCCTTTAACTCTGTTCTAGTTAAATGACTCCACATATGGTGCAAAAGGTTGTTAGATATTATTTCAATATTTGCATTAGCTTCAAATAGCATCATTGCAGGACTAGTGATACATTTGCACAACGTCGGCAGAATGTAAAGAATTGGCAAACTCTTGGATCCATATTTTCAAGTTGGTTGCACCTGTTGCTAGCCTTGTATTTGAACCAGATACATGCAAACTAACCCTAAATGAATTATTTATATTGTGTTTGATATTTGTAGAGGTTTGTTTGCAAACGAAACCACTATTACTCCTTCTGCAGTCAGATGAAGTACTTCTATGAGCAGTACTGTTGGATTTTATTTTGATGGAGCTGTGAGAGATTTGAACCAGTATGCATTTTGTTTTACGAGCACCCTGAAACTGAAGCAGCTGAGTCGATTTCAGCCAGCTTTAGTAGTTGTACCTGTGCTTTTCCTGCTGTGACGTTTCAAGATGTCTTCAGTGAAAAAGACCAATTCCAGATATTTTCGACTCAGAAGCTCGGTTGCTGATGTAAACAGACTTTCCACTTGGCAGCTGTCTGTACGATCTGTACAGTACAACATGAATGCAGGATAACACTGCTCCAATTTGTGGCTGAGATGGACTTCAGCATGACGTGATCCATTTGGCCAATATGTCACAGAACTCTCAGAAGCCAGCTGGCAGCACAGAATGGGCACACAACATGTAGCATCAATACCGAACACGAGGTAGTTCAATGGTCAGGTCCCAGTTTGCCCGAACCAGAAATCCTTCATACGAATTCATTTACACACGACACAAGTGATGTCTAAGCCAACTGACTTCAGTTAGAGGGACGGTTGTTGTTTTAAGGAGAGAGGAAATGCATTAATGAATACACTAATGCACTGATGGATGTTTGAAGATGGAGGTGTGCCTTGTCTGTGCCTGCATGTTCCCCCCCAGGCACCTTGACAAGCTGATCCAAATTGAGAGGGTGTTCCACAGGCAGATGGTATCGGTAGCTCTGGGCTTTGGCCTTCTGGGACTCAGTTTGGCCCATAATTGGACCAATTAGTTTGAGCCACAAAACATTATCATGCTGTAAAATCTGCTCACAACAAACCCCAAATTGACAAACTGACACATAGGCAGGGCATATGGGAATGAAAACTAAACAACACGGAACAATTAGCTGCAAGAATGTTTTGTTTTTCTCAGTCAAGGAAGGTCTTTACCACACAAAAGTTGTTGGGAGATGGTCTGCATGGGACTGCTGATACTGGAGAGCAGGGACTGGGACTCCTGCCATGTGATAAGATGAAGATGAAGATGAAGATGTAGGTTAGAAAAAAAGAAAAGATTTGGTTAACTATTTTAAAAATGAAGCGATGTCCTATCCTGTGATTGACGTCACTGTTGGCTTTTCCCATATTTAACAAATAAACAATGATCTTTCCATAACCTAAACAGTAACTTAGTGCCAAAGATTAACCACAGAGAATCCACAGAGATTTGAGTGGAATTTGGAGGGACATCAAATGAAATAATTACATTGTGGGTCAACATATCAAATATACACTAAGTATGAGTGTATCTTTGCAGATATGTTCATTAAAAACATGTCTTCATCATGCTGACAACAAATATAATTCTGGTGTCATTACATTTCTGAGGCTTTTCTCAACCTATACAGAAATCATTAACTCAGCTATAGTAATACATATGTTTGCATCTGGTTTAATGAGACATTTATATTCAGTTATCATATAACAAACTGAGTTAGTAATCTGTTTTGCAGAAACAGAAGCAGCTTCACTCATGCTTTAGGAACCTTCTGCCCGAATCTAACAAGGGAAGAAAGAGTAGAAGGTGAGAATGCATTTTGGCAAGTTTTTGCTTTCCTGTATCTAGCGAGAGAGAGGCACAATAGGACCAGCACCTAGCTCATGTGTAGAGAGGTGGAATAGGCCCTATCCGAACGGTGGATGTATCAATTTTCCCAGTGAGCTAGCGGCTAGCTGCTACTGAACCACATATTAGCATTCAGATTGTTGCTAATAACCTAACCCTCCCACAGTCTGAAGGAGACTTTATTGTTGGTTATTGTTCTCCCCATTGACTGCCCCAACACTATCTTTACGTTAATACTCATACACAATTAGAAATTTATGATTCTCCCGAATCGACTGATGCAAACCCTTTCAAGATACAATCGCAACAGCAGGCACACAACCCTTTTTAAAACTGACAATAACATTGAGGCAACTCACCGATTAGGTCTCTCAGTGACCCACAGATCGATAACACTCCGACAAAAACAGTCTGGTAACATCGACAAAGGTCCAGCCGATCCACTGCAGTAAAAATACTTAGTTCAAAACATGACAACAATCCACAGAGATGTTTTCTTTCAAATTAGCCATGTACTCTTCTTCTGCTTGTCTTCTTTTCAACTTCCTCCTCGACTAAAGACGATTTCATATTTCCCTTGGATATTTCTATGAAATGTATAGACTGTTTCATTCTGAGAGCACATTTTGGGAGCAACACTGTTGTGGTTGAAGTACTCTGGATTTGAACCTTATGGCCCTCATCTTGAATAATTTAGTCAGCCACACCAGGCTTTCTGTGAGAATTTACTATAAATTGTCAATAATTGGAAGTTTGCAGAATTTCAATTGGTCCCAGTCGGGGGTGCAATTTAGTTCATGGCCAAATGCTCAAATTCAATGATCCTTGTAACAAAATGGGAAGTACAGCGCTGTAAAGGGAGGAATATATGCAAGGTTATTGTGCTAACTGGAAATAATACAGGAAGAATGAACAATACTACGCTGCAGTTGAACAAAAGTGAATCGGTTGTTGGTGTGAGTTATTAAGGGAAGGCTGAGTAATGTCATCGTGTTCTTCACTCCTTCATCGTACGCCAGTGTCCCCTTCGAACCCGAGATACTTAGATGCTTAGATACCTGCAAACTTGCTGGCACCTGTGCCAAGTGTTATACAGCAGCAAACAGACTATTGGAACACTCAGCGAGTCTTCCTAAAAATAAAAACACTTTTACACCCCTGTAACTGTAGCTGCTAACTGAGCCTGCATTCTGTTATTATTCTATTTCTGTCAGTCCTTGTGATGCATTTTTCAGTGTATCAGTTTCCTTTGAGCAAGGTGTTTAAGTCCAACTTCCATTAATCTTGCACTGTATTGTATTATATGTTATCAATTTGTGTGTGTTTATTGCATTTCTGGAAGAATCAACCATTCTTGTTTACTTCAGTTTATGATTTTCAACATTTCCCATGGTGCCTTATTGCTATCCCAGAGGACAAGCCTGGAGCTGCCTTCTGCTGGATTTGGGGGGAAAAGTTTGTTCTCTCCCTCACTCTCACACTCAAGACTCAATACAGTATGTCTTGTTTCTGCAATGGATCCTGGTCTATTAAGGGCGCTGTCTGTGGAGAAGCCTTTGTTTTTCTGCCTGTGTGATTGAATGCTGTTTCAGTAGTGTCAAGGATTTTATGTGTGAACTGGACACAAATGCAGATACAATGAGGCTGAGACAGATGGTAAGGTTAAAGATATTTTAATGAAAAGGAGTGGAGGGGCTGGAGCTCAACAGGAGAAGGTCGGCAGGCAGCGGGGGAGAACAGACTGGAATCCAAAAGGATCAAACAGATTGCAGGGAAAGACTGAAGGCAAGTGCAGATTGCTGTGCGGAGACTGGTGACTGGTGGGTGGAGGTAGGCTACAGGGGGGAGACTGCAGGTGACAGATGAGCGTAGGCTGTAAAATGGTGAACTAAAACCCATTTTGAACAAGATTATGACATATGGATTATAAAATATTTAAACCTGCATTACCTGTTTGTTTTTTTTAGGCCACTTGGGGTCACTCAAAACAAGCTGCCAACACAACATGTATAACATCGTTATGGTGAACATGCTAGCAAACAGATATTGCTCTTTATAGACCAGCTGTGAACTGCCTGGTAGAGCTGATGGTCACGTTAATTATGGCGAAAATCAGGACCATGTGACCTACATTTTTTAATATCATTCGAGTTTAGCATGTTTGTTGTTTATTAATTGCAATATTATCGTTGCTATCATTCAATCATTGCTGGTAAGTTCATTCACTTGATAACATTTTAAGTCGTGGCTGGAGGCATTATGTTTTGAACGCCAACATTCACTTGGATTCAGGGAGGAGCTGATTAGTTTTTGGTAGTTAAAGTCTACTGTGACCTCACAAAACACATTTTTGGTCATAACTCAATAATTCATGTGCTAATTGTGACAACATTTCACACACAGGATAAAATGATGAAGTGATGACACTTTTTATTTAAAAGGTCAAATGTCAACTTTACTGCGACATCATAATGTTCTGTCAAAACACTTTTCTGGCCATTATTCGACACCATAACCCCTCGCTGTCCTCCTCACTATCTTGCTCACTGTCGCCCACTGCAGCTCCATGTATTGTCGACGATGAAGATGCACCTCCCAGTCCTTTGTTGAAACTCTGATTAGCTGTCGAGTATGTGACTGATCTATACTTGGTTTTTATTTTGTGGAGATGTGAGAATTCGCTCTCACATGCTGCACACAAATTAAGCGCCTTGTTGGTGTTGGAGTAACAATCTGGATTGCTTGTATTTACTATTTGGACCCAGTCACAGAGAGAGGACACGGCGTCTTCCTGCTCGCTTTAAGCACATCCATTCTCTCATAGTCCCTGTCAAGTTGCGGGGTGGCTTTTGTGATGTCCTCAGATCCATCAAAGAGCAGCCCCCAAAATTCAGCTCACTGCAACTTTGCACATAACTCCCCAGTGATCTACATTATCCATGTTCCCCCTTCACGTTCGTTGAATGAAATGCTTGGAGAAAAACATTACAAAGAGTTTGCCGCTGTTCTTCGTTCAACTTGTTTCGTCATTTTGAAAGTGGGTGACTTGACTGTAGAGCTTGACAACAGCTTAAGCCACAGAGTAAGAGTAAGGAGCAAACAATCTTTACCCATGTTTTACCCAAGTTTTGCATGCATAATCTGAGGGATTCACTTAAAATAAAAGATGTCTCTCTGGAAGGATCTCATATTATGAGAGGACCTAAGAGTGTGTGAAAAACCAGTACCCTCATTTGGACTGTAAGCATTGCTAGGGTGGAGGTAAAGAAATCACTGGCGTGTGTGTTTCAGACTAGATTCAAATCTCTGGGATTGCAAATACTGACACAACACAACCTCCCTTGGATAAATGAATCTGGTCCCAAAGGGGCTCCAAATAGGCTAGAACAATGCCAGGGGAACAGAGGCAGGCAGCGGATGAAACTGGCAGTCAGTCCAAAAACCTTGCAAATACTGTAAATCAGAACTCGAGGCTGTCAGACTCACAGGTTAGAACAAGACAACTTGTAAAACTGTCAGAAGGTGCCAGAGATACTGCTTGTAACACTCTGACGCCTTGAGAAGCAGCTGGAACGTAACCAGGGAGGTGCAGATGCAGCTGGGGTTGAGACATCTCAGGGAAGACTCAGAAACTGTCAATAGATGCAGAGAGCATGACATGACCATAGCAAATGTTGAAAAACAACTCTTTCTATCCAAAGAAGTGACAACAGAATGTGATGTCTGTCTCTGTTATCAAATTCGGTTGTAGCTATTCTGGAGATACAGTCCACGTTTGTCTCCAGATAAATATGAAACAACCACATATTGCCATGTGCATGACTAGCAGCAGAAGTTCTTTAAACTGCAAATGAAATGTCCCGTCAAGTCTGAATGTTTTTGGTTTTGGGGCTTCAGAAGACTAGACACAATGTGAACAGACAGGGCACAACTTTATTTAAATGTCAGCTCTGCCTGTATTATGGTATATTCACTTTCGGTGTGTTTGAGAGAGAGAGTAGAGAGAAAGTAAGGTCACGCATTGTGTAGCTCAGTCTTTGTGGGAGCTGGTGTGTCTAAAGTATTTATTTTAAGATTTCTTCCCACTTGTTTTATTCTGACATGATTTATTAAGGAACAGGAACCGTCAGTCTTTCATCTCATCCTCTTTGTCTACAGTCCTGTTCCTCTTTATCAACATTAAACGGGCATTTCCACTGTACTATATTTGAAATTCACACACACACACACACACACACACATAACTGATAGAAACAAAGGGTGTGAGACTGTGGGATGTATAACTGCCATGTACACACAAAAAACACACATATGCTACTTCCTACATGATAGCTGGTATTTCTGAAACCCAATCATACAACGATAATACAAGCACATAGTTTTCTACAGCCAGTCGTACATGAATTTGTATGTCGGCGTTGTATGTTGTTGGCTAATTGTTGCTTTTTATGTATATTTACATACACACCTATACCAATAAAGCATTCTGATTCACCAATTTATCTGATTTGTTTTTCTTTTTTGTGTATTTTTTTGTCACGATACAGAGCATTTTATAATTTTTTGTCTGCTCAAACACTTTTTAAAGTCTATTTTGATAAGAGTGCTGTAGACTTAATCCTTGACACCCTTTCTGATGTGTGATGGTGATGACTGAAATAGCACTGCTGATGGTTTTGCAGGTATATGTAATGAATTAATGATGACTAATGACTATAAATAGACAGCCATGTGCAATGGTTTTGTTATGTTGGAAACTGGTAGGGGCAGGTTTGGGTATTAGCTAATATCTGAGATAATTATTGATATCAACAAAATTATTAATAGGAATTAATTAAAGGGCACCACTCTGGGATCAGGGGCTAATAATAACTAATAAACTGATGATAAATGACACAAAGGAGTGTTCACTTATACTGTTAAAATTTGAAGTCTGTTTTAGTGAAGGGTTAAATCTGAGCACTGACTGTTACAGCCAGCTGTTATCACAATGCATATACACAATAATCACAGACAGCTGCTCCTTAAAAGGACAACAGAAACCAATCAACAATGAATAATACTTCAATGAACATCCAGTGTTCAACTGCAGCTAAACAACAAGCAGCTACAAGCACATGTAACTACAATAACAAGCATAAAGGCAGCAAGCAGGTGTGTGGCACCTGTGAATTTGTGTGTGCGTGTGTGTGAGAAGGAGAAGGGAGAGAGAGAGAGAGAGAGACGAGAGAAAGCAAGACGGCAGGCGTGACCACGTGAGTGGCTACATCATGTGAGATGGTGGCAGAACCAGTTTAACGGAGAAGTAGGAAGCACGATGGGGGGGCGTGTGGAGCACACCTGAGTTATGCTACCATGCTATCTGCGCATTTAAAGTGTGTGTGGATGTAAGTAAAGGCACGTGGATTTGTGTGTGTGTGTGGGTCAAAGTGAAGCAAAGAAGATCCTAACTGCTGCAGAAAGACATAATAACTGTCCCCTGTCATTCAGGAACCCGGCATGTGAACCCGGGTTCATCAGCTGTGGCTCCAGTCTTTTAACCAATAAAGTGCAGCTTAATGGACAAAAACAGGACTCATGGTCTGTTAGCTTCACAACAATACAGTAAAGCTTACACAATGATAAAACTTACAGGAACACACTATTTTTGTGTCTAGTTTTGTGTCTCTGCCCAGACAAAAGTCTCTTACTTGGGATTTCTTCAGGGAGCGATTAACGTGTGTTTTAATTCCTCTGGTATGTCCAGTGAAGTTTCTTTAAGCTCAGACAATGGCCGACAATGGCTGACGTATTGCTTTGTTGGGTTGGGAGAGTTTTGCCTGAGCTAGTTAACGTACAAACATTTCATTTTTGTTTTTACATGTGGGCCTCTCTTTGTTCATCCACATGGTGAGGTCCCAACAGCTTCCTTTCCTGTTCTTTTAATTAAAAAACTGTTAAACAGACAGAATTATTGATTTGAAAACAGGTGATAAAAGGTGTTTCTAAGACCAGTCCTGGCTGACTATGCAAGGGTAAATCAGGTTTATGTAAATGCTCCCATTTCCACAAGGATTTTGATTCATTGCAGAGTCATAAACCGTACAATTCCATACATTTGACACAAGGAATGAGTAATCATATTTTTGTCTCAGTCTTGAACCTTAACTTTTATGAGGACTGTGGTTGGTCTGTATTTCAGGTATGAGGATTCACATGTTTGAAAGCAGATTTTTAAAGGAGCTGCTTTCATCAGGTCTTTCTCCCTTTTCGAGGGCAATGTCACTAAACAATATGCAACAGTCAAACAAGCTTGGCTCATTCATCTAAACTAACCATAGTTACACCACAGTAAACGATTAGTCTTTTACTGTGTTAAGCAAGTATTTGCTCTGGAATATCTAATGCAACATGATGAAATCAGCAATGAAAGACTGAAATACTGAACACTGATCAGTATTCATAACACACTGACCATGTAATCACACACAAATGAACCGGTTAATGACAACCAATTAAGAACAAAATGGTACACGTTAGTTCCATGCTAACATGCAAGCCAAGCATAACTGCTGAGTAAATCACCTGCATATTAATGACAAATAACTTACATTACGTGCTAGCACATAAGTCCCAGACCACCTCTACTGTCAGTGTCACATTTTCTCGGCTCTCTTTTTATCTCATGGAAAATAAAAGCCAAGAAATGTACCACCCCCTAGCTTATGAAGAACTTAGATCTTATGAAAGCAAAAATCTGCCTTTATTCTTGTGATCACAGAAGAATCAGTTCTGTTAATGTGAACATTTCTGTCCTTAGTTTATGGACCCAGAAACACAAGGCTTTACAGTGTAGTGTTATTAAAAGACCAAGGGGGTGCTTCATTAAATGAGGAGTCATGGTCGATGCACTGTACCGCAAATTTCGGAAAATATGGTTTTAGCTGTCATCAACTTCAACAGTGTGTGACATTTATCAAATATAGAATTATTCAGAGATGCTGTCTCTGTCTTGTGTTGTGTCTGCGTCCTTTGTTGTGCCACCATTTTTATTAATAGTTACTGTTCTTGGTATTGTAATCGCTTTGTGCATTCTGGATGGATTCTTTGTTAACTAATCAGACTTAACTGATGTATAATTTTCATGTCATTTTTCAGTCTGACATCATATTTGTTTCAGC
Source organism: Chelmon rostratus (assembly GCF_017976325.1). NCBI lineage: Eukaryota > Metazoa > Chordata > Actinopteri > Chaetodontiformes > Chaetodontidae > Chelmon > Chelmon rostratus. The sequence continues at coordinate 5,173,532 of NC_055658.1, forward strand.
TATTTTCTGTAACCAGTCAGTAGTGATTGATTTATCTGTCCTGCCTCCATCATTTTCAGTCAGCATAGAAGCATGTGAATTCAAGAATTATACTGATTTGAAGGTCAAGTGTGTAGGAATTAGAGGGATCCGCTGCCAGAGATGGAATATAATTATCATAGTTATGTGTTTATTTGTGTAAAATCACAAGAAAATATGAATTATTTTGTTTTCGTTACCTTAGAATGAGGCCCTTCATGTCTACAGAGCGAGTGGCTCCTCTTCCATGGAGTCCAACATGTTTCTACAGTAGCAGAGAATGGACAAACCAAACACCAGCTTTCATGTTTTATTGTCCGGGTATGTTCATACTTATGATGTAACGTGCAGTTATTATCACAGGTTCTGACACTTTTTGGGGGGTGAGTTCACTGCTCTCCCATACTAAACCAACATTTGTCCTGATATTTCCTTTTTAATGACGTATATCTGAAGTGTTTTTGCCATTTCAGTGAAGTGCATTGCTGTTCAAAAGTTTGAAATCGGCTGCCTCAATAGCTTAACTCCGTACAGTCGGATGGCTCAGAAGACTACTCAATATTTTTGATGAGAAATAAATAACAGAAATAAAAGAAACTGGAAACTTAGCATGAAAATCTGTGGAGATTTAAAGAGCAGCAGGTTCCTGTTTCACTGTCAAGAGCACATTAATGGCTATAACAAGCTGGAATTAATGGATGGTGAATGTATGGATCACTGAATATCAGCGGACCAAATTATGGACCAACAAATTCCAGTTTGAACCAGTTCAGTCTCACCACTGAGTAATCGACAGAGGCCCCAAAGAAAAATGGCCTCCCAAAATATTTAGAGGTTCATACTTCAATCATGATGTCGGGTCACAATCGAAGGGTTACAACAGTATACTGTCCTGTAAAGCAACACTGTGTCTGCATCAAACATTAAATTATTCTTATCTAGGGCCAAAACTATTTCAAATATACAAAATATGCTGATATATATATATATATATATATATATATATATATATATATATATATAGACTTTTTATATATATGTTAAAACAGCCATTATTGAACGAAAGGGCAGAAACAAGCAAATTACACACTTACAGTTCTTTTTCTAGTACAATAGACTTTAGAATGAGAATTCGATTTTGATATAACTATGAGTAAGTGGGTTTGGAAAAGTTTTTTTTCTCCTTTTGAAAATTACACTCTGTCCCCAGTCAGCCTGTTAGAATTTGAAGAATATTTAGTATATTTGTGTCTTTCCACAGTGACTTTCTACAGTCAATTTACAGCCTACCTCATGTGGGGATAATATTATTCTGTAACACGTAAGCCCACTCGACTTTAGCACAGCGCAAAAACAGTACTCATTAAAAAAAGTTGGACTGCTGCTGTCCCAGCATCACATTTTGTGAAATGTCAGTGGTGCACATGCTAGTTCCTTATTCAAAGCTGAGCCCACAAGTCGTTAATATAGCTGCCAGTTTCCGCCTGCCAAATCCTAGTTTACACATAATTACCTATGTTCCTGCTGTGCAATCTCCATCTACTGCCAGTGGTTGGTGTGTATCATCCAATTGTTTTACATGGGGGTGTAGCATGTAATCAGAAGCATGACAGCCTGAATTTATGAATTTAGCATATTGAGATCCGGAGCCAGCAACAAACATAAAAACACATACTGTAGTTATTTAATTATAAATGACTTATTTGAATTTGAATCCCTTTTTTGAACAAGTGCCCAAACATACTACCTTTCATCTTTAATGACACACTGGTCTGTTTCTGAGATGAAGCTCTGAGTGGAGCTAAAAACAGGTCAGTGTTATTAAGTAGTGTCTTAACCTTGGCTGGGTGTATGTGTGTGTGAGGGAAGTTTGCCCATAAAGACTCAATAAAAGGGTAAAATAATAATAAACTGGTGCTCTGTCTCTCTGCTCTGTCTTCATCTGTTGATTTCCCCAGTGAGTGATTACAGGCAGATGAAGAGGATGCGCATCACCTGTTACCTTCTCTGAAGACGACTGGCAGCTTAACCGCCCTGTAACTGCATTCTCGATATTGAATCAATAGCGATCACTGCACCAACACGCATGATTTGAAACACAGACAGCATGCGTACATATGGGGAGAGAGAAGACACAGGCATGGGGAATAAAGCGAGCAAACAATGATAGAAGGCTTGTGTATGCCTCAGTCTGCGTGGCAGTGTGTTTGTGAGAGTTGCACTGGATATAATTTGCTGCAGCATTGCAGTGGTGTGGTGGGGAGTTGCTCCAAGAGCAGCCATCTCACCTCACTCATTAGCGGCAGTAATGAATCGCTGACTATAGATCGGTGTCAGGGGGCTACTCCACTCTTCCCACTGAATCAATGTGCATTGTAGGTGTGCGTATCGTCGTGGATGCATTTGTGTCTGTGTGCATGTCAGCATGTAGGAGTGTATATGTGGTATGTGTGTGTACCCTCTTTTATGTTCCTTTGTGTTTTTATGTGATTGTGTAAAAGCAAGATTACTAAAAACTGTAGAAATCTTTACATTTCCCCCTCCCTTTGCTAGATGTGTGCATGTTCCGAAACAAATCATTTCTCGTACACACACACACTCTCACCTGTGGTACACTTTTTATGAGCTTGCTTCTTCTTTCATGCCTCGTCTCTCCTTGCTGCAGAGTCACACGTACTCTGGGATGTAGTCCTGTCTGTCTCATTTGGATTTGGGTTAGGGTCTTCAGTTCAGTCCTAAAGTGCGAGACGTACTCCTCTGGGCTGCACATCGACAAACGCTCAGAGACGTTCACGCGGCTTTTCTTTCATACTTGTATGTTGGATAGTGTTTATGTTTTTTCATCTCTGTATTCAAGCCTGGGGCCAAGTAACACTATAGCAGAAAACAATGTTCTCATCAATGTTGATGAGCTCACTGTGTCTGCACATCAGAGTGCACAGCTCTGAAAAAAGAAAGCTGGGCCTGGAGCTACCTCCGCTGCAGCACAATGCTGTGTCATCAAGCAGCACGCTACGCCGGCCAGTCAAATGTAACCACAAACACTCCCTCAAAGTGTTTGTGCGTCTGTCTGTATTGGCGTGTGTGCATGTTTTGGGGGTGTTTGTGCACACCCCTGAACATGTGTGCACAAATTTCAGACTGCTGGAGATTTAATTCGCGATCTCAGTAAGCTTCTTTTGAGGGCAATCATCATGTCAGCTTCAAAGCTTCTAATAGGTCCTCTCACTTCAACTCGTTCATTTCACACACAGCTCATGAAATGACGGTTTCAGCCGTGGAGAGACATGGAGCTGGAATCAAAGGCATGGATCAATTATCCACAGTTACTACAAGAACACAGCTTCAAAGGATACATATCAGATCACAATCTCTGAGGGTTGTGCTTTCTCCACCTCCTCTCAGATTTCACAAACACACATACATAAAGAGAGGGAGAGAATACACAGAGTAGGCACACACACACATGCTTGAGGTGTGAAAACATTGCATTTTTACATCCTCACATATCACTAATGTTATCAGAGAAGGGGTACTTATTTGTTTGATTAATCACGCTGATGAATACTCTCATTCATAACTGCAGATGAAGGATTAAATGTGGTTCAGTGGTTTATGAATGTGACCCACTTAGAGCAGAAGAGACAGAAGGAAACAGAAACGGAGAAAAAAGAGGATGCAGCGATGTTAAAGCACCCTTGAAACCATATTAATGAACCCTGTGGAAGTGAGGGCAGTGTCGCACATCAACACATGCAAAACCACTGAAGAAAGGGAGGCGTACTTCTGTCTGCGATGGAAATATGAACTTATTCAAAGAAACAACCTCAAAAAAAACCAACAACAAAATGAAAGAACAGACATGAATGGGGCCCGAGCAGCGAGGCGTCGAACTCTGGCTCTCTCTGTGATGCTTTGGTTTCAGAGGAGAATAAACGAGGTTGAGAAAAGTGGGCCTCCAGATGTGACTCCTTGTTCTTACGCCCCCCTTGGCATCATCTTCTGACGGCTGGAATGTGTTCAATTATATTCATAAATATAGGATAGTCTCACAGCTGACAAATATAGACTGGATTTGTATTATTTAAATGCAACCTGGGAGGAAAATTACAGCGTGAATATGCAAATGGGTTAAGAAGATTAAAAAGATCAGCAAAAAGTAGGAGTGTATATGTGGCATGGCAAGGCTTCACAATAATGGGGAGAGGAGAAGAGATGAAAGGGGAGGAAGAGAAAGAGTGAAAGAGCGAGGTAAAAAAAAGAGGGAGTGAAAGCAGATGAGTGGAAAGAGAAAGGAGGGAGAGGAGAAGAGATCGAAGAGGAGAGGAGATTATGAGAGATGGGGGAGAGGTGGGATCAGAGGAAAGGAAACAAAGTAGGAGTGTTTGAGAAAGGATCGGGATGGGACAAGAAAAGGCGACTGGAGTTGAGACAGGACGAAAGGAGGCGATAAAGAAGAGCAGAGGTGTTATCTGTAAAGAGGAGTAAGAGCATTATGTGCAAGGAATGATACATACAATGGGGCTGCAAAGCTCTTTTCTTAAAGAGCAGAATGCGCCGGGTTACCAAACTGATGCTGATCTTCATTGTCCTTCACTTGGAAGTCTTCAGACTTCAACCACATTACTGCCTCTGCACCCACGCTGGTTCACTCTGCTCTCCCAGTTAAGGACAATTAAACTCACACTGTCATTCTCAGAATGAAAAATAAGAGGTAAAAAAAGAAACAGGCGTTTGAAAAATCCTCTGAATAAATCATAGCATGGGCAAGACGCTTCCCCCATTGTCTATTGTTTTATGTTTTTGGAATGAATTTCCTCAAAAAAGTTATTTACAACCATTTCTAACTCTCACAGCTAATAGATAAGTTACCATGGCAACGATTAATAAAATTCTTCCCCATCTTTTCTAAGTATGGATCCTCATTACCATGGCAATAAACATTGCAGAGTCGTCTGGTCGTTATCATGAAGACAGATCGGCGGGAACGATATGTTTTCCAAAAAAGCGGGTGGTGGTGGTGGTGGTGGTTGGGGCTTGGTGGGGAGGGGTGGGAGCAGGGTCGACTGAAGAACTGAGGATAGACAGCGAGACAAAGGCTGTGGGGAGATGAACAGAAGATATGTGAGAAAAGAGAGGCGCTATGATGTTCAAACTGGGGCCTTCAAAGCTTTAAACAGATGCTATCACCATCCGGATGTCATCCATCGAGTCTTTTCATTTCAAATATGTTCACCAGGTTCTGCACTGTGGATGTATAAAAGTAAAAAAAAACAGTCTGTGATATTAAATTTGCATTAAATATTAAAACAGTCTCAAGAGGATGATTAGATCCATTTTTTTAAGTGAAAGTATCACTGTTTCACCGTGTCCTCATCCCCCCAACCATGTTTATAACACAGATGCAGCCTCCAAGCTCACTGTTGGTTCAGTTGACCTCTATGGGCTAATTAGGCTAGATTTATTTATGCACTTGCAATCTGTTTAGAAAGTTCCAAGTGTTTGAAAATAATTATTTTATAAGTCCTCTTTTTCTTCCTGAAAAGTAAATTGCGCAGCCTTCAGTGTAAAACCAGAAAAAAATGTGTTAAAATCAGGCCCAGATTCTTTTGAAAGCAAAGATCAAGCAAACAGAAATCTTGCGATTTTGTCAATACATTACAGGCTAAACTCTAGAGAGCTTTCTTTTTCAATTCTCGTAATAAATCAATGTGTTGCCTCTTTTAATATTGTCTCAGAAGACTAAATTCCCATAGTGTATGAACATCAAGAGAAAATACATCTATCCAGCAAATTATGACTCACATAACTCTCACAGAAATATGAAACAGAACACCAGTAGAGACTCAACACTGTGATTCATGAGAATTTTTTTTTTGAACATAATAAAGACTTTGTGGGGTTTGTTGAAAGCATCATTTATAAATACCGAAGGCACAATCATTAAGCAGGCAGGTACTGAGGTTTCTGGCTTTAAAAAATCAAATCTCACCAGCGATAATCAGTTTTGAAACAAAATCTCCCTGCGCGTGGCAACGTCTACTTCCAATTCCTCCTCTCCACCTAATTGTATTTTTAACTGCTCAGTGATTGAAGGTGGTGCGACAAGTGATCAAGGGGGAGTCAAAACACATTTCCGCAACAAAAGCTCCAAAACTTGTTTTCAAGCCAAAAACAACAAATGACGAGATGTATTTTGTGTTTTGACAAATTATCTCCTCAGCAGATATTACTGTGGGATTTGTGATCTAATTAGTTGGCTTCTTTGTCTCTATTGTTGAGCAGTGACTTTATTATTTGTGTCAATTACAGCTGTAGCTCGGGGAGAAAAGAGCTGTGTGCGTGTGTGGGAAGTGTCTAATCGACGCTGTCATTGGGAAAAGTGGATACAGGTCAATTGAGGTTGTGTAACAGAGTGAAATTGGAAAAGCAAAAACAAAAAATCTAGGTTTTTATCCTTAATCCAATGTTGCTGTATTAATTGGTCAGTTATCGTTGGGTTTCTGCCAAATACATGTAAAAAAAATATTGTTGAATTTTGAGACTGTGCCTTAAATCAACCATGCAGCGCACTACCTTTGAACCTTCTCACATTCTTTGCATGTTGATATATTAATGTGCAAGTAGAGTGAGAATTTACATTGATATATTAATGTGATTTAAAACCACACCATCCTCCTGACAGTGACTGAATTTGTGGCAAAGTAAATCAACCCAAATTTATCATGATGCTTTCAACTTTGGTGAACTCCGCTCAGCCATGAGGGGAAAAAGAGAAGGAGTCCAAAATGAAGGGAGCGATCACAGCTTATCAGCAGTGTTTGATTCCTCCCTCCTCGTCACAGTATTAACTGTTCCACATGAATGGAATGGTTTGCAGACAGTTATGAGACAGGAGCCCATGTTAAGTATGTTCCGCGCTGCAGCACCGGGACATTTTGGCTAGCCTGGGGGTGACGTCAGTGCTTCAACTCTCTAGTGTGTTATATCCACTAAGTCACACCTATCCAATCAGTTTTAAACCCTTGTCGCCTGAATTTATTTAGAATTATATAAAAAAATTAATTCTTTGTGTTTTTGCTTTCAAATTGATCCTAAATTAAGAGGAGTTTGTTAATTTTTCTGTAGCACATACAATAGATATACATTTAGGTAGGTTCACCAACTGGAATAGGGTTCAAACAATCAGTATATGTCCACTTTTTTTAATGCTTAAATGCAGTAAAAACATCTTTTTTGTGTATTCAAAATTCATTTATTTCATCAAAAGAGCCACAAAATTGGCTTACAACCATTACATTGTAACAACAACACAACAGATGTAGTTTTCACTGTGACTGGTCCGACGAGAAACCAGTGCTTGCAAAGGTTCCCAAGTGTGTGTCGAATATGCACAAACCAGCATTAGAGGAATGCATGCACGATTCGGCTGCAATGTGGATTAAAGCGGTATGATGCGAATTCGCAACAATCGGCATTAAGGGGTTAAAGAAGCTGATCAATGCCCTCCCGCACCCTGCTCACATGGTCCGTTTCTCTCAGGAATACATCACATTGCATCCTCTGTGTGGTGCGTCCACACAGCGTGCTCCTTTCTTCCACATATAAACTCTCTCCTACTTTAGATTGTCAGACTCTTCCTGGAAATGTTGCCCTCCCAAAATGACTCCAGGTTTTTAATAAAATGTCGGTGCAAGAAATGTTTGGGATTTCAGGAAAAGAAACGGAGGGGATGTGAAAATGATCTTGATCTCCTGTCTTCTACAGAAAACAAACAGAAACCGAGATACCACACTAGGCATAAATAATGACAGTGTGGCTAAGATTCAGCATTGCCGAACATATGAGAAAAAACTGCCTTCGGTGTTCGGGACTTAATCTGTTAATGAAGAGTATAATTATGCAACACCGTCAGGTGGAAAATGAAATCCCACCCACCCAAGCTTCCTCACTGAAAGAATCAGAGGAACTGATTGGGTATTGAATTTTCTACCCTCTCCCTCCTCCCAAGAGGCCATACACAACTTCCCCCCTTTAAATGCTATTGCATTTACAAATCCATTAAAATATGGCCTAATTTTTATCTTTTAAATCAGTAATTGGAGATGCCATCTCTACACAGTGGCTTCTGCAGCAGCAGCTAGTTGATATAATTGCACTGTACGCATGACTTGAGTATAATACCAATTAGCTGTGTTACCTCCTTGAAGAGCAAACTGTGTCCAAATAAACACATCTTAATTATGCCCGCAGAGAATAGGAGTTGGAGAACACACAATTAAAGTGGCTAATTAATTCAGTGTTTTATCATCACAGTTTTTTTTTTTTTTTTACCCTTCTTGCTTTATGCCAAGAATCATGCAACTGAAAGATTAATAAACTGTTCGTCCTCTCCACAGGATGTTGGGTCAGCCTTTGTAGTTCACTGTCCTGGCAAACGTTATCCCCTGTGGACTTAAGAAAAAGGGACCAGTAGAGAAAAAAAAGTGCCACTTTCATTGAGTTTTTGCTGTCCTGACCAGACCAATCACACCACTTGGCGTGCACGCTCCGCCAGGCTTGAGGGACTCTGTACCCATAAATCCTCTCAAACTTGACAAAGTTTCATTTTGTTTGAATGAAATCTTAGAGCTACATGTGTACTCTTCTACTTTACTGGTTTCCATTCCTTCACACCTCCACCAACTGGTTTAAGGAGCCTTGAAAAACTAGTATGGCCATCTCTTCCACAGCAGTCTAACCCTATGCTTAGCCTCCACTGAATTATCAGCACAAAGCCTCAGGCACTGAAGCATGCTGGGGACTTGTGACAAGGTATCAGAGCGGCCTCATGAGAAATATAACTTACAATCACTTTATTTTACCGGAGGCACTTTAGAGGGTGGCATGGCGGTGCAGTGGTTAGCACTTTTGCCTCGCGACAAGAAGCTTCTGGGTTTTGGATGTGCCGGCCTTTCTTTCTGGAGTCTGCGTGTTCTCTCCCTGCCTGTGTAGGTTTCCTCTGGGTGCTCTACTGCGGCTCTTCGAGACTTTCCAAATGTTGTCAGACCGAATGGATCGAATTCTGGTGGTGAAACGAGTCGTTTCCTGGGGATTGTGACACTCATAAGAAGTATCCACCACTTTACAGCCACTCATTTCCCCATGACTGTGCCAGACAGTCGTGATTAACAAGCACGGATGACCAACACACACTGACTGAGTGAGTGACTTGTGCAGTCAGACCTTTAGCAGAGGGCAGGGGGCAGGCCCCGGGCTGGGACACTGAGTACCGAGTTGAAACAAGGACCACAGTTATTGTTTTTCTCACAGGGCTACGTTAATTTAATTAGCTTGAAACATTTCCACCAATTCAGTTAACGTAAGACTTGGTCTGGCCTCGTCTTAGCAGTACGCACTAGCTAGTGGCGGGCAGGAGGGGCGAGCCAGTCAACGAGTTAGTTGAGCTGAGGACTCATCCCGTGTTCATTTTGACAAAACATGACCATTCTTATTTTCAGATAAAAATACACAAATGAAAACATACTTATGATTATTATATTCAATGTTTGCCAGTAGATCCCCTTAAATCCTGCACACTGGTCCTTTAAAATCTTAGAATGTGAGCAGTCACGATATTGAGAATGTTTGTTTCTACCAAGTGTTAATGCAAATGTTCTGATGTCATTATCCAGATCACATCTCCTAGATGTTAATGGGGCCAAGATGTCAAGTGCAAAACAGTGCGTTTATTTTCCTATTTCCTAGTTACCTACCTAAGCTTTGTATGGTGTGGCCCAATAGAGATATATTATCTGCATGCAACACAAGACCTAATTCTTTAATTCCCACAGCCACGAGAAACAGCAATAATCTCAGATGCAATGTTCAGGGTACATTGAAATATCGCTCATGTGAATGAAGCAGCAATATGTAAGAGAGAGATTAGGAAAGGTCACGTCATACATCACGCCAACTCCCACTTACAACTAATCACAGCACCCAAAGGAATTTCAGAGCAGGCTATTCGACTATGTTAAACTAATAATTTATAGATTGAAGAGATTAATATTTATTACTTGATTATAGAACATATCATTTTCTAATAAGTGTTTTGATTTCTCTGCTTCATATAGCCTGTACGTTCGCCATTGGTCTGCTGCCCTCCTCCTCCTGTGTGCAGCCTGGCCCTGTGCGGTTAGCCATGGACGCAGTATCACGGACAGCTCCAGCAGCCAGGCAGTGAGAGAGAGCGGGGGCCTTTATTGATATGCTAATGCTGTCGTTCATTAGCTGTCTTTAATTAGCCAGTGTGCTGCTGTGGGCTTCTCGCTAACTGCAGCCACCAAGAGAGAAAGCACCATCGTGAAAATAAGTTGATGAGGAGCCGAGGAGGAGGAGGTGGGGGAGGGCAAGGATTTTGAGGAAAAGAGGACAGAGGAATATTGGAAAACTGAGAAGAGTGAGGAGGGGGTAGGAATCGATGATCGTGAATCGTTTAGCGAGGGAATGACAGTGCAGACTAATACATTATTCTTCCTCATTCAGTAATCAGGAAACCTATTCACATCTGTTGCAGAGCAACTTCATTATTTCGCATATTAACCGGGGCTTATGTCATTTGATTAAGGAAACCACTGACTCTCAACCACATGCTGTCAAAACATTGATGAGCCACCTATAACCAGACATGGAAATCAGCTCCAGATGCACCCTGCTGGGTATTGATTAGGTTGGGAACCACACTCTGAAACATAACCTTGTATTTTGCTCTGATTTATGACCTCTCCTTTCACTCTATTGGGTTATTGACAGCCTGCCCAGTCTTATCAACCAATGTTTGTAAATGTAAATGAGTTTGACCCCTAACCAGACTGACAGCGGTGTGGAAAGTCAGGGGACAGTCCGATGCTGCTGGGCGATGTTTGTTCCAACCTGTGGTATATCACATTAGTGAATGTGAGAGTCAGCACTATGAACTTGACTTCCATTTTAGGTCAACAACTCTTGGGAACTGCAATAAGTCTCTTTATCTTCTGCTGCAGCCACAACACCTCCTAACACCAGGGCTTCACTACAACAGCAAATCCTCCCCCGGTGTAAAAGTATACAGATAGTGATGAAAGAACATGATGTCATAACCCAAACGCCTTTCTCAAGAGTTTCGTGATGATTTTACACATGACTGCTATAATCCTGAGGGGGCCCCGGGGCAAGAATGAGCACTGGGCCCACACTGAACTTCAGTTTCTCTCTGCGTATCGTATGTTATACACAGGCTACTCAATAACCAATAACACGTACAGTATACAGAGTCAGAGGCAGTTCAAGCTAGGCTATGATGCGGCGGCACCTGTGGTTGCTGGTGGTAACATAATGTAAGTGCAGTTTAATATTACAGTGCAGCAAAACAAATGTTACGTTTTAATAATAAAGGCAATCAGTCCATCACGCCATGAACAACCGCAGTCTGATTCCATGCTACATGCGGCGCTAGTAGCTTTCAGCACCAGATCAGGGCACAGTGAGGCTATCACCCTGCTACCTGCAACCCCTCATTAACAGCTCGCTGCTCCTGACTGTTCCACCGCTCCCTGCAATATCTAAAACTCATCCACCTCTTAAATGCTCAAAAGGACGAGGTCGCCTTTATATTTTTGATAACGTCAGCGACAAGCACGGTGTGTTCCCTCTGACGGCTTCACAATGAATAGCTATTTCGGCTATATTTTGCCAGAATGCGTTTAACGTGGACCAGTAAATGTTTAAGTAGCAACTTAGCACAGCTCTGATGCGGCTGTGGGAGAGTAAACAGCGAGGCTGTTGATAATGAGACAGAATTTCAAACAGTAACACTACTTTAAATGCTGCATCGTTTCCTGTGAACGCCTTGTGCATGTGAAGACAGTTTGGATGGTGTGAAGCTGAAGAAGCTGGCCTCTGCTGCTAACAGTGAAAACTACTATACGGATAAGCAATAACAAAACCCATCATCATCAGGAATATTTCAGATTTCCTTGCTGTTATCATCATCATCATCGGTAAGTTCACTCACTAAGTAAATTGCTCAGAACATTGCTAAAAATAGGTCCTACAGGGCAAGTCTGATCTAGTCCATTAGTAGATTGGTCGATTGAAAGAAACCTATTGCTGCTCTATTTTGATTACTGATGAATCATTTCATTCTTTTTAAAGCAAAAATGTCAAACATTTGCTGGTTCCAGCTTCTTAAATGAAAGGATTTGCTACTTTTCTTTGTCATTTATTATAATAAATAAAGAGTGTTGAGTTTTGGACAATTTGAAGATGTCACTGTATGCTCTGGGACATTGTGATGAACATTTTTCACAACCCCCAAGCTGGTCAGACATATCCGGAAGAGAAAACAAAGACAGAACACCATCAACTCTAGTGATTTAACTCTACTAGAGTCTACTGTAGTTGTGTGCACACAAATTTCCTGTGCAATGATGGATTAATTGGTGTAAACAACAAATACAGTGGTTTAGCACTGCTGCCATGTTCCAAGTACATTACAGCTACAGAAATAAAACCCAAGTTGTAGTGAACCCTGGTTTCCTTCACAATTAATGCACAACTGAGGGAGACAAACATGTTTTTCACAGATGAAGAGCAGAGTGTGACAAAGTGCTGGTGTGGCTGTGGAAAGTGGAGCTGAGTCTGACAAGCTGGAGATGTTCTACCAAGGCCACCGTACATGGGGCCCAGAATTTGAAAGATTCTGTCAAATCTCCAAAATATTCTAGTTGCGATCTACCTGCGAACAACAGACACTTCATACTCAATAATTTATGCATATTTGTGTGTTGTCATCTCTCTCATCTGAGTGTCACTCTCCACAGATGCACTCTCTCGTTGTGTCGTTTTTCTTTGTCATTCACTCCTTGCAGCGAGAGCATACAGCTCTTCATTTACTGAGACAGGCTTTCCTCCGTCAAAGCTTCTCTTTTGTCTCCCTCCTCTCCCGGCACCGCTCCTCCTCGAGGCCACTCGGCATGCAGGCGAGCCGCTCTTGATGCTTTTCGCTGTGAGCCGAGGTATTCTGCGATTTCTGACTCGGCTTTCCGCGGCTTCAGACGAACGAGCCGCCATTCTCCCCGAAGCCCGACAGCCATGTTAGGATATGATGCAGGATGTGATCCGCAAATGCAGAGAAGACCGACGTTTTTCTGTCATCCTCTCAGACACCCAAACTCCAGACATCCTTTTCATCTCTGGCAACCTTGCTTTGTTATTCTCTCTACTGATTCTTCTCTTTCTCTTTCCACCACGCCCTCGCTCTATTTCCAAGAATATACATTTAAACATGAGACCTGCCTGATCCATTGTGAGGTCTCACAGTAGGCCACCGATCAGTGTGGTAATCAAAACATGTCACTCTGCAGCCTTGTTGCTCCATGATTAGAATTTCATTTCATCACAAGCAAAACTAGTGCTCTCTTTCTTTCTTTCTTTCTCTCTTTCTTTCTTTCTTTTTTCTTTCTCTTCCCTCGTCTGCCTCGCTCTCTCTTCCTCCGTCTGTTGTCAGCTTGTCCTTATGCTGTGTCCACTTTTGAAGTCAAAACCTTTTTTATAAAAAGTCTTGACTGGATGTTTTAAGAGCATTGGCTCACAGTCGATATGCGTCAGAGAAGCTCACAGTAATATTAGCATTTGCAAGATGTTTAATGAGACAGACAAGACAGAAATAAAAGGATGAATAAAGAAAGAAAGAGTGTGAAAGACTGTGCCAAGATTGTACTGGACAAAGACAAGCAACCCACAAAAGAAGTTTGATATTTCCTAGAGGCGAGATTATGCGACTGATAATATATCCAGCATGATCTGATGGTTAGACATGGAGGGCCCCCACTGTCAGATTGCTTTGGTTTAACACAAACAGTGGCTTTCCAGCTGCTGCTACAGATGTGTAAATACAAGTCCACAAAATCAAAGCAGGGTGTTGATTCAGAAGCAGGACATAAGCAAAAGACATACCAGTAACTAGTGCTTAATGTGTTTGTGTGGACTGTAAAGATTAAGAGCTAGTAATAGTTTAACCATTATCTGTATATAGCATGTCCCATGGGAATATTGTACCATTCTTTTTCACTGGTTTACCACTCTGGAAAGCACTTTGAACTGTTTCTGTGAGACAGATAAACCTGAACTTTGTCAGGAAGGTGGGGAGTTAAGGGAGCTATGGGTAGAACCCAGATGCAGACTCGAGAGGGTGCTGGGTTCAAATTAATAAATTTATCCAGCAAAAGAAAACCAAAACTATGGGCTTACACATAAAACGAGGCAATGCAGGGAAACACTACACACAAACACAAAACACAACAGGGCATGGGTTAAGACAAAGACAACACTTGAAAACACAAAAAATTAGGCTAAAGGGTCTGGGGAAAAAACTAAACAAATAGTCAATAACACATGAAATACACTAGGAACTGTGGAGAACTCTAACAAGAGACATGGCATGGGAAGGAAACAGACAAAGACAAGACTAGAAAAAACAGACACAACTAGGAAATCACACACAAGGAACGTGGCTTGACATGAGACGTAGACAACAATAAGAAACACACTTACATAGACTGTGGTGTGGATAAAGACAAAAAAGACAAGAAACAAACTTACAGGAACTGTGGCATACTGAAGACAAAGACAACACTAGAAACACACTTACATGGACGGTGGGAAGGCTTGGTAACATGGACAATACAAAAGACGCAGGACAAACATTTGCACAAAAGCAAGAACAAAGACAAACCAAGGAAACACTTACAGGAAACACGGCATGGACATGAACAAAGATAACACAACGAAGATCACTCACTATAGGGCTATGGCATGGATTATCAAAACAGCAAGGGAAACACAGACAACGACAGCTCGAGGTCAGGGGGCGGCGGCGGCAGCTCTGGCGCTAGCGGCGAAGGCAGAACCCTTCTTGAGGTCTGGCAGGCAGCAGACAACGAAGGTGGAGCCCCTCTGGAGGCCGGCAGCGAAGGCAAAACCCCTCAGGAGGCCGGCGGCGAAGACGAAACCCCCCAGGAGGCCAGCGGCGAAGGCGAAACCCCTCAGGAGGCCAGCGGCGAAGGCGTGACCCCTCAGGAGGCCGGCGGCGAAGGCGAAGCCCCTCAGGAGGCCGGCGGCGAAGACGAAACCCCTCAGGAGGCCGGTGGCGAAGGCGGAACCTTTCTGGAGGTCTGGCAGGAGGCCGACGACGAAGGCGGAGCCCCTCAGGAGGCCGACGACGAAGGTGGAGCCCCTCTGGAGGCCGGCAGCGAAGGCGGAGCCCCTCTGGAGGCCGGCGGCGAAGGCGCCAGACAAGGACAACACACAAGGGGAATCTTCAACAAAAATCCGGCGTGCACATGACAAATGACAAACTTAAGGTGAAAAATCAGTTAAAATTTGGATGCTGTATGTTTTATGTATCTCTTCCATCAAATCCTCTATTTGCACTGCACCATCCAAACCTGTGTTGACTCATTGTTGTTAATAACTTATTGGTCTCTTCTATTTGGGGCCGCGGCCAGGGGTTTTCAGGATGATGTTCAAAAAACTAGAGTCACACCAGGAGGAGGGTGACAGAAATCTGTAGCATGCTCTGACAAACAGCTGGGACAGATGTGATAGACAGACTCTCCCCACATCCTGCAATAAAATGTGACAGCTGGTAATAAGCACAGATCAGGTGCAGTGGCTGTATGTGTGCTACCTGTACCCGCGGTGAACCTGATGAACCTGTCAATGGATTTGTACTGACCTCTTCTACTTCATCATTCTCTGTTCACTATGCTGACGAGCTTCTTGCCCCACATTTAAAAGTATCTGCTCTTAAAGAGTATGCACACCTAAGATCAATACAATGAAGTTTGTACAGAACTTACAAAACCAGTGCTGCAAAGCACTGAACCAAAAAAAGAGAAAAAGCTGCAGAACAATATTAAAATAAGGGACCAAGACAGTGAAAAGTAAAAATACATGAATAAAATGTTTAAGTGCCAGAACAATCTGAAATATTTAAAATATGAGTGTTTAAAAATACGACTGCAATAATGAATGGACAAGGCATACGACACCAGTGAGTATTACACAGCATAGAATCTAAAATGAAACAAAAGCACAAAATAAAGTAAAACAAAGTGCTGCTTTTAAAAGCTAAGTGCAAGACTCGAGGTGTGGAGTCAAATTTCTAGCGGAGCAGCATGTCAGTGGACCAACTGGCCTATGGTCAGACCTGGTTGAGCTGCAGTTCATTGTGTGCTGGCAGGATGGTGGTTATATGGCTGAAAAGCGCAAAGCCAAAATTTCATCAGTCAATGGACCTCAACATCCGCCAGACCAAACCCTGCCAGGCCAAACCACAGCTAATCAAGTTCATGATTCAGTCAACACTGTCCCTCCAAGCTTCCCCAGCTTCCTCAGCTACCAGCAGCAGCAGGTAACTTCCATTTTTACGTTTTGTGTGGGTCTGCAGTTGACCACTAAATGCTGCAGTTCGTCCACATTGGTGTTTTCAGTTATCTTTTCTGATTGGACTTCTCGTCACATAATTCCCAGCAAAGCTCCACTCGGCCTCCACCTGACAACAGTTCTGAACAGCAGGTTCATGGAAAACTCCTGTGTTGGTGAGCAGGGCCCTTAATTAACTACCTGACCTGACATTAGTGAATACTGTTGCTGCATGTGTTCATAGTTTGATATGGTAATGAGCAGTGGTGTTAGGAAACCAAGTACCTTTACTCAAGTACTGTACTTAAATTCAGTTTTTAAGAACTTGTACTTTAATATAGTATCTCAGCCTTATACTACAACATTTACTCCATTACATTTCTGAGGGAAATATTGTTATTTTTACCATACATTTATTTAGCAGCTACACAATATATTTCACTGGTTTATTAGAAATTATCCATTGTTGTAGATAAAACTCTCCAGCAGTACATAAAGTACTCACAACACTTACAATCTCGGAACCCATCGACTATAATCTAACCGCAACGATCAACAGTTTCAAAATTTCAGATGTTGCATGTTAAAGTTATTATAATTTGAAAGTAATAAGTTACTCTACACTTGTTTATTGTGGAGTAATACTATTCATTACACTACTTTTGCATTATTTTCACCCGAAAAACCGCAGAAGTACCGCCAGTGTTTTACATTATGGTTGTTTTACGTTTTGCAATAATAATAATCAGCTATAGCCTCAGCATAACCTGGTCTCTACGGCAACGTTAACTGACCTCGTGATTGGTTTTGAGAGGAATTTGCTGACAAACTTTATCCGATGCGTCTCGTTTTAATCTGTGCAGCAGTCTGCACCACCTCTGCAGCATTCAGCTGTGTGCAGCAGGCGTAGCGGCAACCTGAAGCACTTGCTTCCGCTTCAAGTCTGTCGTTTTGACAATACATGCGTAAACACGAGGTTTATGCACAGTAAAAAGCCACTGAATATATCTATCTACATTTTGCAACCAAGGCAGAGCAGAGGCAGCCACACACACATGCACACACACAACTCTTTTGCACCAAGTCTTACTTTGTTGTATTAGTGTTTGCACAATAGTGTTCGTTATGTGTCTCTTCAGATCTTCAGGTTTATGTTGGAAATTGTCATTTTTGTGCTGGTTTATAGTTTTAAACGTTCGTAACGTGACTGGCACATTTCTTGATGACAGCTGTATTGAAGAATGCATTGATTAAAATATGTGGTAATTCCCGAAGTCATATTGTGCAGTTTTGATAAATTGCATTGAATTAAGAGGTAGTTCACTTGCATTTGAGTGGACACAAATTGCTTTATAAGAGCAGTGTATATATTGCATATTACATATTACAAGCCAGAAATTATGTACTATACAGGCAAAATAGAGTTATTTTGAAACTGAAAATTTATTTTGACTGAAAATAGCTGTTCATTAAAACAATGCAGGTGCTGGGTGGCTGAGGTAGAGATGCATGCAATACCACGCAGCGGTAATGGCGGCCAAACTCTCTGCTACAGAGGTGCTGCATGAAAGACATTACACCCCCCTGCTCTGCGCCTGATTAAAACTCACAAGTCTGCCTCTGCAGTCGTTGACCATGTCGGCACAAATGGCTTCAAAAAACAGCAGTCAGAAATTCTCAAAGCGGTCTTCTCATTGACACAGGTAATTACCGTGGGCCCGCTCCCCACCCCTCGTTTTGGTGACATAAAGTTCAGCCGCCTGCGCCAATTCAACATCTGGCCGAAAGGTTACTGCAGTAATACATACATCCCCTTTGTTGACAGTTCTGCTGCCTTTTCAAACAGGACTTAGCTTTTCAAACCAGATGACCTCCATCCCTGCCAGGAAGGTTCACACCTTTTATCATTGCACTCCTGTAATATGTTCACCTCCTGACGTGCAGTGAGTCCATCTGACGCTATCTCCCTGGCCTCATATAGTATTTCTGTTAGCATTATGCCGACATACTGTATAATAACCACTCCCTTATACATTTTGTTTTCAGATGCTAGGTAATCTGATTACAGTGTGCCGTAGTAATTCCAGTCCTAATACAACCCTTATTCCAGTTGTCTTTGCTCTTTTAAACTCTCAGTCTGTGTCTGATAAAGCTTTTATCCTCACTGATCTAATTACATCCCATAACCTAGACTTCCTTTTCCTTACTGAGACTTGTCTTTAACCTGAGGAGCCCTCCCCTCTAGTGGAGCTCTGCCCACCCAGTAAAACTTCCTGAATGCATCGAGGTGAACTGGCCGTGGTGAGGGTACTGCAGCTGTTTTTAAGAATCATCTCATTTGTATTCCTTGGAGTTTTGGTTCTTTTACCAGTTTTAAAATTTTAACTTTTAAATTGTGTGTGATAACCCATTTTGCTCTGTAATTATTTGTGGCCTCCCAACTCAAATATTTTCTCAGTGAATTACGTGAGTCACTGCTCTCTTGTGCTTAAATTTGATAGGGCCATTATAGTTGGTGACTTTAACATCCCCTTCACTGCTCGTTTGCCATAGATCTTTAAAACATTTCTAAATCTTTTAACCCCGTGCAGTCTTTGGCCGTAAACATAATCACGGCCACACCCTTGACTCTGAGCATATCTGTGGATGGAAAAATTCTAAACTTGTAGCTCATCACCTACATATGAGGGAACTATTGCTTAAACTAAGTCTAAAGAAACTAAGTATTAAACTAAGTATTAAAGATGTTAGAGTTGCCAATCATGTGTCCTCCTCAGCTCCCCTGCTATGATGTGTCCCTCAGGGTTGGTCCTTGGACCACTTCTTTTTTTCATGTACATGCTTTTTCTGGTCACCTTGTCCAGGTGTGTCAAATCACTGATATGCCAATGATACACAGATCTATTTCTCTGATGAACCCAATATCCTGAATGTCCCTGCAACATGATTACTTTGCTGCCACCAAGGAACGGATGTCTATTCATTTCCTCCACCCTAAACCCTGAAAAAACAGAAATTTGTTTAATTGGTCCTGATAACTTTTCCTCTGCTATAGATCACATTATTGATCCATTTCACTCAAATATCTAATCTATTGCTATGAATCTTGGTATTGTCTTTGATCAGTTCATGACTTTTGACCAACTTGTTACGAAGCTTGTTCAGCCCTGTTTTCTTCAGCTAAGAAATATCTAAAAAATCAGATGCAGGTTGTCTCCCACAGATCTTGAACTATTGATTCATTTCATTTTTTCCTCCCTTCATTATTTTAATTCCCTCTACACGTGTCTCAGTCAAGCTGCTATGAAACCTTTACAGTTAGATCAGAATGCAGCTGCCAGGCTATTAACTAGAACTGGCTTATGGTCCCACATCAACCTTGTTCTTGCTTTCTTCCATTGGCTTCCTGTAAAATTCAGAATAAACTGCAAGATCCTGTTGATTTGTTATCAGGGTCTGTATGACCTTGTCCTCATCTATCAGATTTACTGAATCTTTGGACTGCTTCAAGCGACTTCTAAAAACACATCTTTGTAGGCAAGCCTTTTTATAGGTCTCCACTGTACCCTTATTGTGCTTTTATATTATATTTCAAACCTTATTCTGTTTTGTTTTGTTTTTTTATCGTTCTCTGTGTGTAAAGCACTTAGTGTGCTTGTGTGCTATATAAATGATGCTTTAACGACTTACTTTCTGTCTAGAAGCAGAAACGCATCTAATTTTAGGCATTCTGAAAGACTTATTAACATATATATTATATCAACAAATATAGATATCAACAGGTTTTTGTGTATGACAGTGCTGACCTGTGTCAGCACTGTCATATGTGTGAATATGACAGTGCTGATGTTTCAAGATGATGGTTGTGTTAGGAAGCCTCTGCTTTCTCCTCACCTGCCTTGTGTTTCCCAGTGTTTTTCCCCTGTCCCATTGTGTCATGTTAGTCCTCTCCTTGTGTGTGTGTGTGTGTGTGTGTGTGTGCGCGCGTCTGGACTGGGCGGTTTCTTTGCAATCACGCCTCACCTACACCTGCTCCCTGTGCCAATCAGCCACCACAGCTGCAGCCAATCCATAATCACTAGCCACAGGGTAAAAACCCAGATCGTCGCCAGATTGTTGTGCTCATTAGTCTGGTAACACGTGTTGGCCACTCACCTCGTCTTGTGTTTTGTTCATGCTCAACTTTGTCTGACTGGTTACTGCCCCAGGTTACTAAGTCTGTTCTCCTCGTGTCTCAACCTGCCAGGTCTGCCCAGGTCCAGTCCACCGCCTGACAACCTTCAGACTCACCTCACCTGCCTGCCCCTCATTCCTGGAACACAAGGGTTGTCTCAATGTGTTTAAGATTATTGTTGTGAAAATAAATCATTTTATTATTCAAACAAATAAATATTGAATCCAAGTGTTAAATGCTCTGAGAGCTCTCCGATTAACATGTCAGGCACAAGATTAAACAGGCCTTCACAGGCATACATATCTACCACAGTATGGCAATAATCATGCGAAATTATGCCACCTTGTCTCCAGGCTTCACTTGTTGCATGTACATTTTAAAAGCCAGAAACCTCGATGTGGAAGCAGCATCCATTTCTGAGTAAGAGTCCTTTTCTCCAGTTTCATCCTCACTTTCATTGTGTGTTGTGTCAGATAAAGAGGCACCTTCTTTGATCTTCAAGGAGACAAAGTGAATATCACACCCAGCTGCACAGTACTTACCATCTCTAGAGCACTGAGGTGATGTGAAAAGGCCACAGAAGGCAAAGCAAGTTTACAGTATATACATATTTCACACGTTGTCCAAAATCAAAACACAAGGAAATATAAGATAGATGAATGCACTGCCAGTCTCTGATGACCGAGGTTGTTCGTATTGTAAAAGTAGCTATGACATGCATTTTTACCCTAAACCAGCTGTTAAAAGAGCAGCAGTATTTTAAATTCAGTCCAGTGACACATGAAAACACAACTGGAGGGTTGTGTTCAGCTGTCACGGGCTGTAGCTGTCTGACAGGCTTTTTGGGGAGACCTGAAAAGCTCCCTGGTGGTAACTCTCTCGAGGTAGAGGCATGAATATGTTTTTAAAGGACTCATTTAGGCGTGAATCCTTAAAGTCTTACCATGGTTTTAAATGATAAAGGCTGCATTGTTAACTGCACCAACTATACACTTTCCTGCTTCCCTGTTTCCAAAAAAGCTGGGACGCTGTGTAAAACAAATAGAAACAGAATGTGACAATTTGCAAAACAGTGAAACACTATTTCCGATTGAAAATAGCACAAAGACAAATCTCATTTTTCAAATCAAATGTTTCAAAATGTCATTGTTTTTTGAAAATTAAATCCTCCTCTAGAATTTGATGCCAGCAACACTTTTCAAACAAGTTGGGACAGAGGCAGCAAAAGACTGGGAAAGTGAAATGCTAAAAGAAAACAGCTGGTGGAACATCTCACAATGAATGAGGTTAGAAACAGGTTAGTAACATGATTGGGTATGAAAAGAGCATCCCACAGAGGCTGAGTCTCTCTGAAGTAAAGATGGGGACGAGTTCACCACTCTGTGACAGACTGCGCTGGCAAATCGTGGAACAATTTAAAAATGAATGCTTCTCAACATAAAACTACAAAGAATTTGGGGATTTCATTGTCTATAGTACATAATGTGTCATTAAAAGAATCAGAGAATCTGAAGAAATCTCTGTACACAAGGGACAAGACCAAAAACCAATGTTGGCTGGCCGTGATCTTCAGACCTCAGACGACACTGAGCATTGAAAACAGACAGCATTCTGTAGTGAACATCACTGCATGAGCTCAGAAACTCTTCCAAAAACCATCGTCTGGGAACAGAGCTCAAATGCTGAGCTGCTGAAATCATACATCAAGCAAGAATGGGAAAACATTCCACTTTCAAAATGAGTGTGGACTGTCTGCAAACACAGATATATGCCCATAGATACCAATGTGCTGGCTGCATCACTCCAATGAACAGCAGCAATTTTTTCTGCACATGCTGTAGGCTGTTGCTTGGACTGTACCTATTACATCCTGGGCTAAAATGTCTTCATCATTTCGCACCAGAGTCAACAGCAGCCAGTTTCAACAGCAGGTGTTGATGGAGAGCAGGAGAAAGAGCCAGAGCGTTTAAAGGTGAGATTTACACCCTGAAGAAAAAGTAATATAAACACCTGTAGCAATTTAGAAGTGCATCTTATGCTTTAAAAGTATTAGCCATTTTAAGGGACAGGACATTAACATAATTTCAACAGGATCTGCAGCAGGTAGTGGTTGGTGCTGGCACTGATGTCCCGGAGGAAGGGTCGAATCAGAACAGTGAGGAAGAGGATGCAGAGCAGGCAGACACTGTAGAGAGGAATAGGGGGATTTGAGCAGAGCAGAATGACCCTTTGACTGAGCCACATGAGTCTCATCCCAAAATCATTGAGATGCAGTAGTTGTTAAAGATGCTAATCGGTGCCTGCACAATTCTGGCTCATTTTAGAATCAGTAGCCTGGGGGGGGGATTTTTTTTTAACATAATTATTTAGACAGTATGTATTTTTAGCTTCTGTACTTCCATTGCATTGGATGTTTTATTCTCAAAGCATTTAAACTTGCTAGCTAAGATTTCTTTTGTGCAAGTTATCTGCAGCATTCCCAGTGTAAGTGACACCTGTGGAATGGAGCAGGTATTCTGAATTACAGCTCAAAAGCTGCATGCTCTCCCTGCAGGGGCTCTCAGGTAACCTTTTTTATTACTGCTGGTGTTGGATGTCAAGAACACAAAACATATTAAAGGATGCTCTCACTGCAGCAGTTGCTGGTACTGTGACTGGGACCATTAAACATAATGAAACAGATACATATATATATATTCTATATCACACTATGCCCACTGATTACATTGTGTAATACCGAATGTCATATAAGCAGTGAGCCACATTCCTAAATATGCTTAGTGAAGTTTGCTTGGCATGTTGCTAGTCTACAGAGGTTAAAAATGTAGTTCAGGACAGTGGTATTCAGATCCTTTACTTAGGTAAAAGTAGCAATACCACACTGAAAATACTCCACTAATGATATTTGCATTCAAAACTTAAGTAAAAGTATCTAAGTATTTTCAGGAAAATGTATTAACAACAGTCAGAGTACTCATTCTGCAGAGAAATGGTTGCAGTCATACAGTATATGATGCATTTGGAATGAATTACCGGTGCATTAAAGGTTTACTGTGCAGGAATTGTCTGTAACTGTTTGTACACGCAACAGTTGGCCCCTCACTTATACGTTACTATTGTCGGATCATTTGTTCAAACGTTTGTTGTAATAGAACTGCTGATGCTTTAGCAAGCTAACTAAGCTAACTGCCAGCACCCACCTGTCCAACAGAAAAGAGGCCAAATCTGCGTCGGCCTTCATCCCCATCCCATCCCATCCCATCCTCTCCTTCAGTGCTCGCCGGCAGGTGAAAGCCAGCCTCAGATTCACTCTCACTTTGTAGCTAGCTTTCTCCACTTGGCGCTTCCCCTCGTTGTATTTGTATTTTTTCAGCACCCTGCCGCTTGTGTAGCTTCCCCTTGGATGCATGTTTCTGGTCACTACCTTTCTTATAAAATCCTCACCTGTGTGCTGTTATTGTGTCGGGGCCCAAAGGCTGCAGCCCAGAAACGGTTGTAGTGTTGCTGTCCTTTGTGATAATGTGTTTTCCACCTAATACAAGGTTGTGTAGGTAAATTTATTTATCATAAGAAGTAGGAGAATTGTCTCAAACCATGATAATGTGTGATAATGAATCTGCATGACATCATACTTGTTTGTGTATATTCATTATTGATTTTGTCTTTTCAGATGATTCGGTAATAAGAAACAATGATACAAAATTCAATTTCTTCAGTCAGAGTAGCTTCATTTGTCTTTAACCTTTCACCATTCCTGTAAAATTAGCCTCAAAAAGCGTATCCGAGGCATACCCAGAGTAAACTGAAAGCTGTTCTTGAACCATGCGGAGTACATGCATGGTTTTGCTCTCTTTTGAAATGTAACACTGTTTTATCCCCAGCAGTCAGAATCACTGTAAGTGCTTGAAGTGTTTGAAGTGTTTGAGCACGCTGAAGTAGAAAGGTTTTATTTCCTCTGGAATATTTTTTTGCAAATAGATGCTTGCAGATGTCTATATCTGGGCCTTAGTTGAAAAACACAAAGGGACCACAGCATGAAGACTTCCCCTTGTCCAAGCTCAATACAAGTTGATAACAAAACCACAGAAAATGAATATTTTCCATATGTTTTTGGTGTGGTATGTCTGGTATGTCTAGATCAGGGGTCGGCACCCCGCGGCTCCGGAGACGCATGCGGCTCTCTCATCCCTCTGATCCGGCTCCCTGTGGCTTTTGAAAATCATCAATGAGTGTTTAATTAAAACGTATTTTATTTTAGTTCATTCATTTTTAAAACAAACATTGCGCACGCCTCACAGACGACAGCTTACGATCCTGTGTGAAGATGAAGCTGACAGCACACAGCCCTGATGTGCAGACGCTCTGCGCTGAGGTTCAGGAGCAGAAATCACATTAACCACGTTTTATAAATATTTTAATATTATTTTGCATATATTCATATTTTTTCATTGTTCAGTGAAATAGTCCTTTTATTGCATTGTCTGCAGAAGACGGCATTTTTAGTTTGCGGCCGGTGGAGAATTTAAGTTCTGCGTTTTTGTTTTTTTTTCATAAATACAAGAAGGAATCAAATAGACACTGAGTATTTTACTTAAAAGTAACCTTCGACCCAACGTCTTTTTTTCAGAGTTCAAAATGTTTTTGATGCATGCAGAAATGTCATTTTGTTTTCTCAGCAGTCGTTCATTGATTTCATATATGCAACACATTATAGTTTGTTTATACAAATAGCATAAAGGCAACACATTTTAAATGTCAAAAGGGTTTTGTGGCTCCCAGTGTTTTCTTTACTGTGGGAAACGGGTTCAAATGGCTCTTTGAGTGGTAAAGGTTGCCGACCCCTGGTCTCGACATTCTCCAAAAAAAGGGTATTCCTGATATTTATCTATATGAATATCTATATTTATATTCAGTCAGTCTATATTTAGGCCATCAATATTTATATTCTGGGTATCTATATTCATACGTAGGCTATAAATCTTTATATTGACACCGGTTACTATATTCAGAATTTCACACCCTGAGTAATATTCTTATTTGCAATGAATTGAAAAATTAATTTAGCTGTAAAATTACCAGTTATCTGCACAACTGGTTGCAACTGGCTGGATATTTACACTAAAGAAGAGAATGAGGCCCTTCCAGCCAGCGTGGACCCTCGTTGGCTCTTGTCGGCTGTATAGATGAAATCCTAATTGATGTATATATGTATAGATGGATCCTAATTGGTCAAGTGAGGTGTCAGTCGAAAGGTCAGAGTGCAGTGGCCATCTTGAGGCTGACATGTCGCCCACTGGAGAACATTTTTGCATATTCAGCCACTTATTTCTTTTCTTTCTGTCACAGATTATCTTGCATGCATGTAAGTGTCACCAGCACAGACATGACAGACCTTTTATTTGTAAAGGTGGAGTAAAACTGATCTGGGATTTGAGCCTTGCTGCTTTAATATATTTGGATACATAATTTGCCACTAATGGACACAAAATAGTGGAGTACGGAGAAACATGCACATATCCGTTTGATTCACAGTGCAGAGAAAACTTGAAAGGTAATAAAATGTGTTGTTGATGGTGCGGCATTATTGAACGTGTCCCCAGTCTGTGCCGTGCTTTTCTGCATGTCACCCAGCATACCAGTGGTGCTCACACTGAACCATACCACTTAAACATTTAATTAGAGTCTCAGCATTAGGAGGACAGAGCAGCAGAGACATTCCCACTCACTTCTCTACAGTTTCAGCCGAGTGCGCACACACACACACACACACACTGACACAAGGCAGTACATCAGGCTTACAGTCTCAAGCTGCTGTGAGTTTGAATGAAGCGTGCCTCCCTCAGATTAATTGTGGCCCACTTATTTTAATTAAAGTTCCTTTGTGTGGTTCTATGCTGGTAGCGTGGGAGTAGGTGTTAAGTAATAGAAGTCTGTCCTTGTTCTGTCAATGTGGTTTAATCAAGACAGGCTGACAAGAGTTGGTTCAGTTAACTTACAGACTTTTCACCGACGGTCAGCAGACGATGGGCTGAGCGGCTTTTACTGCTTCTTGTTGGAAATTGAACATAAATCTACAGAAGTAGATATCCAACAAAAGAAAAGAAATCACAAATTTAGATTACGTGCTGCTTTATGCTTGGGGAGTTTTTTTCTCTGTCTAATATTGCGACCACACTGCAAGTCCATCCATTTCAGAGCAACCAGAAAGTCAAGCAACCTGAGGACACCAGCTGACAAGCCGGCTGAAGACAGTGCAGCCTGGCTGCCTGTCTGACTCCCGCCTGAACAGTTCAGGTGTGTCTGATGTATCTGGATGGAAGTGACCTGTCCGTTTATAAGCAGCGTGTAAAATCACTGTCTGCCTGCCTCAGACTGGCTTGGCTTCTAACACGGTCGAGTTACAGGTCTTGGGCGCAAAACTCATCTATTTTCACCTCACTTCTCTCATTTCCGCCCTCGCGAGTGATCCACGGCTCTTGGTTGTGGGCAATGACCTGGAAAAAAAGCAAATGAATTGAAGCTTTCACTTACGGAAACTGTAATATCCACTAAGGTGTGAGCAGGACCTGGTTTAGTGTCTCTATCCTTGTCTCATCTCTGTGTGGTTGGTAACTTTCAAAATATAGTTGAACAAGGCTTTTCTGACACTGTCTTTTTAATGAATTGTTTTTTTGAATATTCAACATTAATCATGTAAGCCTTTCTTGTTTTACATTTACGCTGTCGCTCTTGGGGGATTTCAGTATTAAGGCATGCAAATAAATCCCTTTGATTCAAGTGGTAAAATAGCAAAATTGACTGTTTGAGATTTAGTGAACTCTCCTCAATTACAGAGTGTCTGATCATTAAAGTTACAGACTATTGCAGTAGTACAGTGGTACTTTAACACTTTAACACCACCACTTTTTCAAACGCATTGAGTGTTCACCCTTTAAAGCAAAGCAATGTCTATGCAACCTCTTGGCACATGTTGCTTAATGTCTGTAAGTTGTGACCAGAATCGTGTTTACTTCTCACACAGTTTAGTATTTAGTCACCTGAAGATGTAAATTGGTAATTTAATTGCCGTGTTTAAATATTTGAATAAATCTCCATTAAACATGTCGGTGCCGAATTAATGCGCTTCGTGGTTGAGCAACACCAGCTGAAAACATTTACATACACATCGAGTTATTGATGGCTTAATGCAGCTTTCCATCTTTAAACTGTGGCATACAGCACCGTTTATTTCATCCAGCTCTGAGAAGCCACGCGCAACAACGTGCAGATTAAATAGCCAATCTTTTCATTCAGGAACTAATGGAATAACCTCAGCTGGTGGTGCTGCCGCATTCTGCTGGAGATCATGAAGAAATAATGAGTATTTTTATTTTTTCAAAAATAACAGAAAATAATTGGAAATTTTGGGGGGTGAGACTATTGCTTTGTGCTGGCAAATAGATATTCAAGCTTTTCGCTGACTGGTACAACTGTATTTATCAAATAATAGTCTGAAAAGATGTCTGCAATTTTTTTCATTTTTGCATTTACAGTCAGTTATATTTCTCTTGTCAGTTTCTGTACCATCTGGGTATAGAGTATGTTTTTATCATGAGTGATCAGTGACTGTATACTGTAAAAGGAAACCAGAAACAACCCCAGACACCACCCTGATGAAGGCAACATATCCCAAAAAACTGCACCAAATTCTTATTAAGTAAGAAATTAAAACAATGCATGGCTTCCATTCACACTGATTTATTTTACTATTGGTGGTCGTCATTGCATGATATTGAGCCATATCTTTATTTGCTGCTGCAACATTAACTCTGTTTAAAGTTATTCAATTGCATTATCCGATTTTACTTAATATTGCCGCTGATAAAATTACAGCTATCCTATCACATGTAATTTCTTCCCAACCAATTTTATCACACAACCTATAATCTCCACAGTGGAAGTATTAGTGTCACGCTATTAGTAATTCTTAGGTTCATTAACAACACTTAGCCTCTCTGCTCCACAGTGTCTTCAGAAGGCATACAGATGATTCACTGACCCATACTCATTCACTTCTCTCTGCGCACGCTGTCCGCTGAACTGTGTGGGTTGGTTCAGGACCTTCACCTTTCTTTCTGGAATAATAAGACCTCAGCACACAGCAGCGCACAGTTTAAGTACAACTTTTATTAATACTGGAATCATCACAGTGCGTTTTGTTACATTAGCAGTGACTAAAATGAACAAAAAAAAGGGTCAATTTTACAAAAAGGAAGACAGAAAAGAAAACCTTATCTTCAGCGACAGAGGCGAAACAACCTTAGAAATCAGTTCACAATAAATTAAAGAAGGAGAGCAGAAGAGGGGACAGAAAGAAGACAAGACCACAATGCCTGCAGGGCTACTCGGGAGGGAAGAGGGGGGTAAAAGATCGGTTTGTACAGAAAGATGAAGCAGATGTTGACAGTCACAATGATCTGTCACAAGATTTCCCCATAGATGTGATAGCAACGCCTCGATGGTGAGCTGTGGAGAGATTTCATTGCAGAGTTCATCTGTAGAGGACGAAGAAGAGAAAGAGAGCGAGCGAGCCAGAGACACTACCGAGAACGGGAGGACTGACAGTAAGACATTCAGTTTAGTTACAGTGGCACCAGGAGGCCACTTCGGCCACTCTGTTCTGCATGGCTGTATGACAGGAAGTTGCGACGTGTTTCATCATGATCCTCTGGAGGACTTCAGTGGACCATGGTGTAGCTTCGGAGGATCTACCTTAGTCATGTTTGCTTCAGACGAGTGTGTAAGTGTGTGTGAATGTGTTGTGGGTTTCTCCAGCATTAGACAGCAGGAAGGATTGACAGACTGTGAGTGGGAGGTAGGAGGCAGGAACAGTAGGGGTCTTAACCACATGTCCTTGTTCAACACACACGTGCACACATACATAAAGTACATATTCGATATAACCCGGGCAGATGGCTAAAGGAGTGGGTTGTACATATAGCGAATTCACAATGCTTCTTTTGGTCTGATCAGAAATCAGAAAAACACAGTCTGTCCTTCAATAGCCAGCACAGCGTCCTTCTTATCTGAATCAAGCAGACGGAGAACTTCAGCACGTCCTTTTCAATTTCTTGAAATTTAATTTTAAAGTTGTGTCATTTAATTCAATTTTATAAATCTAAGTTAGGACATACAGCGACATTTCAAATGAACTAGAGGATGCATTCCAAATACAAATAAGGCTGTCGTGCACGCAATTTCCACATAGATCTCTAATGCTGTGTTCATGCTGCGAGCAAATGCTCACAGTGGAAGTCTGCCAATTTCTTAGAAATCTGAGTAACCACGGAAACTCAGCTGAGGTGCGGACGGTCAACAAGTTTGCTGGCTGAGGGAAGTTAGAAGTTGGACAAGTTTTATGGTCATCAACCAGCAAGGGGCAGCCTGAGCTTCTGTTTTACCTTACATTCAATTCCATTACGTCACATTTTGCTGCAGCAAAATGACAAAAATGTCGACTGCGGCGGCTCAAACCTTCCTTCATGTCCGTGCCGTTACTGTAGAAGTCTACAGAAGGCAAATTTCAAACAGTGGTTGGAGAGTATAGCTGATTTCTTGACGCAGTAATGTGAGTCTTTATTGGCTTGCAAGGAATGTTATGGCACATACGCAAGTTATGGATTATTATCAACACCTGAGCACTGCCAGCATGTAGTACTGAGACTGAGACCCAAAGCCAGCAGAGAGCAGTGGAATCAAAAGCAGAAGTTCTTTGGAGCCTTAAGGCCCTTTCTGCAATTGTGAAAAGTGAGTTGGAAATGTATAATTTGACATTTCCAGACTCTGACGATATTATATCTATTATTGTTTTTAACGTCTACTTGAGGCTATGTAAGTTTTGAAGAACTTTTTTTTTCTATTACAAATGGAAAGTTAAATTCATGGCTGATAAAACACTGAACATTGGTTTATTGAACTCTTGCTCAGGGATTCAGGCAACAGCCTTGTAGTCATTTTCTTGACTTTTCAATTGTGCCAATGTCAACATTAAATCTTTTACCATGAGGCTGTAATTGTCACTTGTGGCCACAGTGGCAGCTGTTCAACAACAGCTGCTTCGTCTCCCTTTGGGTGGATTTTCACTTTAGCCAGTTTAGCTCAATTTAATGGGAGTACCAATACTCTCTATTGATTGAGATGCAATGTTTTGGTGGTCTTACCACCCCTGTGCTTTACACACCAGCAGGTTTCCCATGCCCACTGCATGTCAAGTTGCTGCTAGCTCTTCAATCTTGTAGGTTTCTTTGACAGAATCAAAGCAATATAAGCTGCCTGTGAGATGATGCCAAAAAGATGTCTTAAAAAGCCTGATCAAAATTAATTAAAATATAATCTACACTGAGATGGAGCATCAGACCTCCAGCTGCCTGCCTTCAAACCACCTCATGTTACTGTGTACAGCGGGGAGAAGTTTACCCCTGCTAATGCCTCCAGCCCGTCTTTGAACAACACACCCAGGAGCCGTAATGATACCACCCGTTAGCCATTACCACACACACCCACATCTGAAACACAGCACACGTGCATACTGACACGCAGTATGCAGACACACTCATGGAGAGGGGGGAGGGAAGAGGGTGGAGGGGGAGATGGACAGAGAGTGAAACAGAGATGAGCTCATATTCACTGTGGACTGTGGTGAAAATAAAGACTTCATCAGAATTGGTTTTCATTAGCTTTGATGGGCTGCGAGGCACAAAGAGACTGCGTGCAGCCGACGGGACTCTCATCATGGCAGGTGTTGATTTCTAACTTGTCAGCTAGACGGCATCCCTGGGTATACTGCGCTGATCAGTGGATGGAGGATGAGTGGAGGAAGAAGATGACAGAGAGGAAAGAGGAGAGAGCAATACACAGGTGTATGTAAGTCTGGAGTCAGAGAAATATGTCGATTCAGCTTTCTTTGCTTCCTCCATACTAGTTGGTCAAAGACGTGAGTGTTGAAACACAAATTCCGTAGTTGATTAATTGGCAGTTTTCATACACCTTGAAGCTTTTCAGACAATGGTGCTGTTGAGTGTTTACATCTCAATCCTGCTGTGGTCCCACATCTCAAAAAACGAGGCACCGAGCTAATCATTAAGTTTTCATTACACGTTAAAGGAATAGCTCGACAGAATTGGCTTTTCATCCTGGGTTTTTTTGTTTTGTCTCGTCACCGGGAGCCAGACAACCGGCAGGGACATCAGGAAGTCACTGCGCCTGGCCAAGAAATAATCCATCACACTGCTCTCCGTGAAAGGACAACTTGTCATTTTCACACTTTAAACAAACTAGATATACCACAGCATGTTAATCTGAGAACTTTATGTTGGTAGGTGGACAATTTAACTCTGGGCAAAGCCAGGCTAGCTGCAGCTGGCTGAAACATGCTTGTATATGCCTGTACTTACAATTTTTATGCAGTGTTAAATGAAGCTAACCGTAAATGCGTGAGAGTGGTATCGATCTAAATCTGCAAGAACGCCAATAAGTATATTGTACAAAATGTCAAACAATTCCTTTAACACTTGACAGTCTGTGTAAGCTCATATTAGTCATAGGTTCATACTGTATCTAATACTCAACAGCACCATAGTCTGGCATGCTAGCTGTGTGTACAGAATCACAATATTTTCTGAAATAAGTCATTATTTCAGCTTTTAATCAAGTATCCATACTGTAACTACCTGTAACATGAAAGAAATGTACCATGTTCGTATTGATCTAGATGTGCAGCTCACACGCTGGCCTTGCTTGACAACAAGACAACTAACATCCAATTAAATTCTAATGCAGAAATGCCACTGAAAGTTTAGATGAGATATTTTCAACCGTTTAGCTCAACCAGATTATGAAACCAATGTTAAATAAAATGTTACTTTTTACAGTGCTAGCTCGTCCTCTTGACGAAAAGGGAATTCTTACTTGAGTGTCTCCAACGATGTGCATATGTGTGTGTCTGTGTGTACGCACGCATGCCCGCACGCATGCCCGCACGCATGTAAATCTGGCTCTGTGTCTATGTATGTTCCTGCAGAACGTCCTGCTTTCATCGTAGCGCCTGCTTTGCCCGTGTGCCAGAAGGCCTACTTCTACCCACATACACATACACTCATGGGCACATTGACACATCTGCAGCGGAGTCGTCATTTCAGCTTGTTCAGACAGTTAGTTCAGTACACAGTTAATTCAGCATGTTAAAAAAAAAGACTATTATTGTTTAGTTAGATCACTTTTTGTGCCGTTGACTGGGCATTTTAAAGGAAAATAGCAGTGTTGTATCTGCCGCTCACCTCGCACTCATCCATCATCATTTGGGATTAAGCGGTGTGTCTATACTGCAGGGCATTATAAACCTTTCAATCAAGCAGTAACTTGCTGTAGATAACTGGCAGTGAATCAGTTGTTCAGTTTGAACTAGAATTAATGGACACACAGTTCATACTCATTCAGACAAGCGCAGTTGGCTCTAGCAGTGTCCTTGGACGTATAGAAACTCCAAATCATACCATCAGAGCGATGCGTTGTGGAATAGCTTTTATATGGGGAACACAAGCAGAGTGATCGACAGTGGTATTTTCCTTTAACATGCCCACACTGGAACATCATTGTGAATGTACGCACATGCACACTATCACTGTATTGCTTTCTTCCCGCTTAAACTGGAAACTTCATTCCTTTGTGCGAGAACAAGGTTCCGACATTGCAAACGTTCAAGCAAGTCAAAAATGTACAGTTCCGTGTCCCCCGTCATCTTGGAGTACATTCACCAGACGTACGTATATTCATGTACAGTGTGACCCCGACGGGCGGCCTTGCACAAACTCTTCAGATGAACGCTTTCTCGCCCAAAATCCGCTTTTCAGGGGGGATGGAGTCCAAGCCCGCTGCTCTCCCCTTCCACCCTCTCACCCAGTCAGATTCAGCTGACAGAACACACAGCATCCACATGTGACAACACACATACAGCAGTTCCCCCCTGACAAAAAAATGAAATAAAGCATCCCCCTGCCGAAGCACTGTGTCAAAGTTCAACAAAACAAAAAGTGTGCCGGCAGGTGGCGATGTTTAAAAATGGCAAACGCTCTCCTCTCTGTCTCTTTAAATGAAATCACCTTCATTTTTGTTTTAAACAGCCACAGATATGTTTAAAACCGCTCTATTCAAGAGGAAAACAGAAAGAAAACAAGTCGATAAAAGGAGCATGTACGAGCTCGCCGGCCATGTTCAGGTCACTGCTAGAAGAGCGTACAGACATGATGATGGAGAGTTCACTAGCCTACAGTTCAACAGCCAGACAAGGACACACTCACTCTCGGCCCACACATCCTACACCCATATGTTACACAGCTTAGTCGTTTGTGTTACAACTGGAGTTTTTTCTTCTTTTACATTAATTAAAAGTATGACTAAATATTCAAACAGTACTGCAGAATGAAAAGTAAAAATAAAACGGAATATTCCATGTGATATTTTCTAACAAACCTTTATACCAAATCTGTGTGCCCCATTCTCATTTACAAGTACAGCACAGAGTAAATATTGTTTGAACAGGCAGTGAAATGCTCATTCCACGTGTTTTCCTCTCTGTCAGCCGCCTACCTGCTTCTTTGCAATCCGCGAGCTCATCAAACAGGCTTCACCTTTTCGCACACCTTAATGTCCATAAATAATCCTCTCACACAGCCGTGTCCTGAGCTGAACTGGGTTATTCGCACTGAACTGAGCTGAACCATACTGGGTTAGTTTTAGTTTAGATAGTAAAGGAGGAAGGTTTCAACTAGAGTGAATCTGGAGCAAAAAACTTGTTCAGCTATGTTCGAGGCCTAACTTTGCTTTCTCATAATGCAAAAATATGCAGCATTTATAGGTAAGAATATTTGCAGATAAGCTGGTGTGCTGATATGTATTTGCACTTGGACATGAGTGAAGTTTACTTTGAAATATTTACTATTATGGACATAATATGGAAACACAGTCCCACAGCATTCAGTATTGAAAACTCTGGAGTACATTCATACCACTCAAATGTAGATCCGATGATCATACATGTACATGTGCAAACACATTTCAGGTCCACTTCTGATGTAAGTTTGAGCGTCATTGAGCCGAAATTACAAATAAACATATTTCCTGCTCTCTACCTCTGTAATATCGATGTGTGCGGGTACTTTTGGTTTTGTTTGCCCAGGTTTTCAGATTTCTGCATTCACCCCGAGATGATGGAGGTGAACAGAATTCCATTTTTCCTGCTCATATCAATACATCGAACATTAATGTGCTCTGAAACTGTGTCGTTGCTACTCTCGATAACCCTTTGATGTATTTTCAGCTGCTGTTATCACTTATGGCTGGAATAGAAAGAAGTAATTAAGTGTAGGTCTGTAAGACGTGTAGCTGTTGACTTTTTTAAATGTCATTTTTCAATGCTGTGAGCACCTCAAAAAGAATTACATTCACCTCCATTGTTATGAGGTGGAGGCAGTAATCTCAGAGAGAGATATCTACTTGAATGGCTTATGAGAAATATGTTTCTTTGTCATTTAGGCGAACCAATCTTTTACAGCCTATATCAAAAGTAGTCTGACCTATCTGTGCGGTGTATTTTTGCAGTATGTGTTCAGTCCTTCGGATTCCATTGCAACCACATCATAAAAAGCTCCAGTGGCGTTCACAATCCACAGCAGGCGATGGCTTGCAGAACCCCGAAGAGCACTGACGTCCAATCCATTTTTAGATCAATATGTTGCTCTACTTTCCTATCCCATCTCTCATTTGACCAATCACTCCAATTCCACCAGTCTTCTTCACTTCCTCTTTGTCCCTTTCTGTCTTCTTCTTCTTCTACAAATTAAATAATTTCCTCAGGACGCAGTCTCATTGGCAACTGTCTCTCTCACTTTCACTCTCCCTATCATACAGTATGACTACAGCAACACCTAGTGGCTACTGCACACACTCTACCGCCTCTCAAAGTGCTTACAGTTGTTTTGTTTTTTTGTTAGTTTTTTTTGTTCATTTCCTCCACCAGAAAGAGACAGGGACAGGGAGAGAGACGCACCAAAATGAATTCACAGTCAATGTGTAATTTAGCATTCCTGATGATTGCCTGAATGTGACAAAGGAGAACCTACAATCCTCCATCGATCCTCTTCTTGGAAACAAGAAAATAAAACACATTTATTGCTCCATTTCTGATTTATCATTTTCTCTCTGGTTCTAGAAAATATATATGAATATATCTATACGCCTGGATTACTTCTCGTAACTTCTTGTACAGTGGTAACAAGGTAAATGACGTCACGATAAAAACAAGAAAATACACGCACAACACACAGGAGAAAAGCCCTGCCCTCATTGGGTAACCAGCTGTCCTGCAGCAGAGCTCTACCCACCCCCCTCACACACACACACACACACACAATCAACCGCATGTGCACACACGCTCGCGTTTCACATTTGCCCACATGCACACACATGAATGCACGCACACACTACACGCACAGAGAGAGAGGGGAAGGGGGCACTAGCACGGTTCAATGCCAACAGTATTTTTTTTTAAAGACGCTTTTACATGAGGATGAACCAGAGGAGGCCTCTGGCTTGTTAGCTCCCCGTGCTAATACCGAAGCTTCAGTTCAGTGGGCTAATAAGTACAGTATGTTGCTGCTGAGACAGCCTGGGTTCAAATCCGGCTGTTCACATGGCACGCTGACCCCCCTCTCTCTTGCCCCCACTGGCCCCTCCTTCAGTCCTCAGTCTTTCATCTGGGATTAGACAGTCGGTTAGTTGGAGAAGAGGATGGGGAAGGGTGTAAGTTGGCAAACAGAACCCAGTCTTTCTTTCTTTGCCTTTTTTTTAATCGTATCTCTTTTTAATGTGAGTCTTTCCATCCCTGGGTGAAGGTGTAGAGAAGACAAACATGCGTCCAACACACACTAGTTATAGTGGCCAGCTAGGAGCCTGTCAATATTTAACTTTTAATTGTCAGCATGGGTTAACATTATTAATGTTATTATTATCATTATATTATATATCATTTACTCTAATGACGTCTTTAAACTTGTTTTTTGTGTATGCTTTTGTTTTTATTCATCTTCTGTTATATTATAGCTTTCCCTACATGGTTAAGTTTTTGTGTATGTACTAGGCGGTTGGGTTGCACCACACCAACACCTGATTCCCTACTGGCTGACAAATATCATCCTCTTCCTGCTTCTCCTGCAATCACAAGATGCGTGGTGCCGAGCGGTCATTGGAGACGGTCTTGCGAAGGCGGACTCCTCTCCTGATGGTGGTCAACATGTCACCGGACCCTTCTGCCCCCTCTGTCCCTGTCTGAGTGTCGCCGGGGCCAGTTGGCGGCAAGGTCGGGTCATCGGGGAGGGCGGGGAAAGGAAACTGCCCTTCTCCAAGGGCGTGCGCGCTGGCTACCAACTCGCCGATCTTCTCCACTAGGCTGTGCCGATTGGCCGCGATCATCTGATCCTCCTCTGACCCAGCCCCTGAGCCCGTTCCCATTGCAAGGCCCCCGTGCTGCTGGGCGTAGACCTCTAGTGCCGCCCCTGATCCCCAGGCAGTGTTAGGAAGGCTGAGGCGCTTAGGTGACGCCTTCACGTAATCAAGCGCCCCCTGTGCATCCTCGACCCCAGTGAAGAACACACACTCATCGCTGCCCACACGCACAGGCCCACCACCCACGTGCCCTCCACCTGCATACCCACCACCACCAGCGCCAGGAGAATGTGAGTCTCCAGGAACAGTGGGTGTCTTGACAGGCACAATGGGTGGTCGGATAGGGATGGGCCCCGCGTTGGACAGCGTGCGCCTCACACCCGGTTTGGTAGATGGGGTTCGACGGATGGTGGCAGTGCCTGGAGTACCTGCTCCACCTCCACCAGCTCCACCAGGTTGTCCTGGTACCCCATGAGCCCCGGGACCAAGAACCCCACTGGGCAGTCCGGCTGTGCTGGCTGGCCTCTTGGTCTGGATCATGCGTCGGTAGTTCTGGGCGATGTTAGAGTGGCGAGGAATGGTGGAGGACTTGTCGAACTCTGTCTGTCCATCTGGACCTTCAGCATCACCGTTCACTGAGTAGCAGTCATAGTCTGAACCTGATGTGGCAGGAAAGGAAACGAAAGAAAGGAGATGATGATATTTGTACTGTGACCACATTACTGAACAACACAGGGGTGGCTACATTACTTGGGTAGGGTATGTGAATAAATACCGCCACAGTGATGCAGGAGCACATTTAATATTCAGTTTCCTCTTTATATTGTCGACTTCCAGCTGCTTTCATGGAGACTCACATAATGCATCTTTCATACACTGTGCTTGCTGCT
The DNA here is from genome assembly GCF_017976325.1 of Chelmon rostratus. NCBI lineage: Eukaryota > Metazoa > Chordata > Actinopteri > Chaetodontiformes > Chaetodontidae > Chelmon > Chelmon rostratus. Next base: position 5,211,536 of record NC_055658.1, read on the forward strand.
TGAATGATTAGACAATTCACTCTGTTTGATTTTGATAACTCTGTACATTAAAGACAGGGGTTCTAGTGAAAGTGATGAAGCTGAAGTTCATTGTGCACAGCTTTAAATATTGATATTTCACTTAAAATATACATAACGCCATCGTTTGCCAGGTCAGCTTTCACTTTACAAAATATTCACTGATGAATATCAGCCAGGAGAGACTGAATAAATGAATGATGAACAAGATTAAAAGCTAGTAGTTAGAGTAGTAGAGAACAGCAGAGGTTCACCTTGTGAAGGAATCGTGTCCTCAGAGCAGGACGGGGTTGTGGTCTCTGTGCTGTAGCCACTGGAGTACTGCAGGGAGTCTCTGCTGCTCTTCTGCTGCTCCATACTCAGTCCTCTGGTCAGCACCATGGCCAGGTCACTGGCTGCAGGAGAAACCTCTTCTCCATGCTGAGGACACACAGAGAGAGGCCGCTTTACACTCTTGACAGACAGCCTATATTATTATTCATAACTATCCACTTACTTGGCTGGAAAAGAGTTTTTCCATGCCACACCCTTCCCATAAATGAAGGCATGTGATTTTTCTTTGGAAAAGATTCTTCTTTTTCCCTCCTGGACACTGGGGAGTGTTCAGGACACCAAAGGTACTAACGTTTGTTTTCCTTTTCTTTATCATATCAGTATTACCTGGCAGAGAGATTGGTTGAGTTTTTAGTTCATCAAACTTGTTGATCAGTCATTAGAAGATATATTGCTGCTGCAGTGATCACACAATGACTAGCATTGCTTATTATAAGCCATCCACACACCTAGCCTAACCTATATCCTTGGTTTGTCCTACTGTAATTCTCCTATAACTTTAGCGTGCTTGTCAGCATCATGGAAGCATAGAAGCATCATAGAAGGTATTTTATACTCTTTGCCATAGTTATATTATATTATTGCTAAGCAAAACAGCTCATTGTACATAGGATACCTTATTTTTACATTTTTTTATTGTTCTTATTTGCACCTTCCGTACTATTTGCACTCTCCCTTGTGTGTTCTAAAGAGCTTCTGTAACAGTGAATTTCTCCGTTGTGAGATTAATAAAGTCTTATCTTTCTATCTATCTATCTATCATTCAGCGTTACCTTGGCAGCGATAGTTGCGGGAGTCATCCTGGATCTCTGCGCATCATCAGGGTGTGATGGCCCAGCGTATCCCTGGGAGCCTGGCGACGCCTCGTTCTCCCTCAGTCTATCGAGAGGTTCCTTCCTCCTCTGAACTGCCGCTGCAGCGACCGGCTGCTCATACTGACCTGCTTTGGACCAATCCTGAGGAGGTGAGTGAAATTAATAAACAGGAAGTAGCAGGTAGGATTAGGGAGGGAGGACTTGTCCACTATCCAGCAGTTTGAAGCCCTTCATCTGAGTGCAGAGAGAGGGGGCCTTTGTGGGCGGATTGTGTCAGGGTGCTTGGAAGAGTGAGTGTGCGTGGGCGCAGGTGGGCAGGGGCCTTTTTGAGCGTTTGAATGTGTTCATGTCGATGAGCTTGATTGGTCAGCTCTCCACAGCCTGCTTGGTTTTGGCCAATCTCCAGTCGATTGCAAAACCAACAAGTGAGACAGGGGAGGCCAAAAAAAAATATGCATGCACACACAGCAAGTGGGGATGAACACATTAAGGAAGCAAAGCAATGTGGTTATGAATGAGTTAATAAGGTGATGAAAATTAAAAGAAAATCAACCCTATGCATGTGAAACTTATTAAACAGAAACAGAAGAAACGATGCAACTGAAGAAATGGAAGCAAATGGAGAACAAACCTTCCAGATAGGAACCTTTGATGTGGGAGAGGAGGAGCTGGATCCGGGGGGGCGGTTATAGGGTGGGGACGCAGGAACAGGAAGAATGACAGAGAGAGGCCTGGTGGAGCCAGAGTGAGAGAGAGCGGGGCGGAAGGTAGCGAAGGACGTGCCAAACTGCGGGATGAGAGACATAGTCACGTCATCAGAGAAAGAATAAGACAGGAGACATACTGTAGACAGAGAGAAACACACACAGAGAGAGAGAGGGGGGGCCAGGCAGCTGTGGTGGGCCACCACGGGCCAAACACACAACAATAAAAGCAACACATGTACTTACACACCTACAATAGACACACACACACACAATAAGAACTGTGTGTGGAACAGAGGAGCAGGAACAGGTCTGACAATAGATAAGGCCTATGAAACAGAATTAGTTGCTTCTGTCCATGCATCCAAATGACTCTATATGCAAACTAGGTGTAATTAGTCTAGGAACGCCTAGTGAAGCCTAGAAAGCCTACATTTCACTACTTCATATGTTTATGTTAGACAGGTCATGTGATGTATTAAAGCAGCCCCAAGCATGCATTTAAAATTTAGATGGATTTCATTCCACGATAATTCTGCATCATTGTAACACAGAATATAGCCTCTGCTTTTGATAAGCTTGTTTCTAATGTGCTTGTAGAAGCCTGTACCATAGTAGTTTGAACTGGCGTGTCCATCTCATCCACTTCTTAGGAAGCGGTTGTGCGCCGGTCTTTATCAGAGGTGAGGAAGTTAAGCAGATGTGCATTTGCAAACTGATCGGTTAGCCTCCATCCTTGAAGTCTTTGCTATAAACTTGTGATAAAGCATAAATTTCAGCAAAAGGGGCAGCAACGAGCCCATTCCAAATTCGAAATCAAATGGACTAGCCACAAGAAATGTTTGCTTTATCGTTTTATCGTTGCTTTTGGGAAGCATTCATGACTGTGTCCCCAAACCGCAGGTGAGGCCCAAACAAGCTAGTACTGGTGGTGCTGGGACTGGGACCAGCAACCCTATTCTTGTGAATCAAGGTGCAGGGAGCAAAGTGCAGTTACGCGTGCATGCACAGTTTGTTTTTACTTGCACTGAACTTCAGTCAGTCATCATTAAGGTTGCATACCGTTGAAGTTGGCAGTGTAAATGCAGTACCTAGTCTGTCTAAGTCTTTAAAACCAACACAAATAACAGCCATTGTTGCCATCATGTTACAATTACTGTCAGCTCTACTTCTGTCGCAGGCACATGCAGCTGTTGCACCAGCTACTCAGCGTTGTTTGATGTGGCCACAGGGAGATGGCCTGTTGAAACTGATATGAGGAGTTTCACAGATGGGAAGAATCATTTCATATTCATATCAAGTGTGTGTCTTGTATGCTTAGAGGATGGCACCATCTCAAACTTCCTGATAATCTAAATAAAAATACCCAGATATAAGCAGCAAGTTTGTGTGATTGATTTGCAAGGTTTAATCGAGGTGGATGTGGGCCATGCAATCCATCTTGACAATGCGTGTCACTCATTTTAGAGATGGATCACGAACGCGCTGCTGTCTGATGGCTGTAAAGGCTGTTATTCAACTGAAAGGCAAGGCAGTCATATATGCAAGCTGTTGTGGATGATAGATGCTGCTTAAAATCAGACATGAATATTTACTTTGCCTCATGAGCATCATTGGAATTGTATTTTTCTCTGCGAACAGATGTGCACACTGGTCAAAGAATGAAAAATGAAAGGGAAAGAGACAAGCTCTCAAGCATAAATAAAAGGGGTTTATGTCAGTGTGCCTCCACCAGTGGTGATAACAGCACACAAATGTTCCATTCATAGTTTTCTGGTGACCTGATGTGAGTTTAAAATGAAATTATTATTGCAGCTGAACTGTTTGTGACACTACGCCTCTCCTACCACTGCAGAGATCACAACACAACAGAACAAACCAGCAGGTGAGGAAAATATTCCCATTATGCTTAGGAAGGAACCACTTTGCATTATGTGCCTACCAAAAAAGTCCTTTGTGTCCAATTCCGGCAATAAAATAGCTTTCATCTGGAAAGCATGGAAATATATTAATAAAAAAAAATCCTCATGTCTGAGGTGCATTTTTACTCATTGTTCTCTCATAAAGTTAGTCGATGGTGTTTGATTTGATGTTACTGAACCACCAGAAAGCATTCTCAGCTTGAAGCCCATTAGCACCCAGAGAGCTACTCTGTGTTCTGTTGCAGGTTAGCTTTTCCATCCAACAGTCAAAGTTTCCCACTGGTTTCAAAAATCCATTAAACACTTACAATACAACTCCTGCTACCTTGGTGCATGTAACGTATCATTTTAAACAGCATGTATTGTGTAATTCTGTTCTATAATGACTTTGTGCCACTTAATTGCTCATTTTTTTTACCAGAAATTAAGTTTTGTTTTTGCTCATCTCTGCCACCACAAAACAGCATTGGAAAAAATCAATGAAAAAAAAATGCAATATGTTGCTTGAATGGATTTATGAAACCACTACAGACTTTTTGGGTATATGAGCAAACTTGCTGCAGAACAGATGACAGTGTCTTCAGACCATGGCATATAATATCAGATGGTTGAAACTTTCTATGGACACTGAAGGATGGTGATGATAAAAACAAAACTGGCATTAACCTTTAGGTGACAAAGTGGGCCTGCAACAGAGCCCGATCATCACCAGTAACTAATCATTTTACCATAACCCAAATCAAATTATTTTCTCTCTGAACTTGTTGCTTTATAACATCAGTATCTTAGACTGGCCAGGCTGGTAAATATGGGAAGGCTGTGTACAGTTTACTGGACTTTTAGATATGAAAGTCTCACGCTTATCTCCCTCTGTTGCTGATGTGGTTCATGAAATTCCCTTATGGATTTTTAAATCCATGTACAACAATTTAAGAATGTTTGTTTATCTACTGGCTTCTGTTACGCAGTAAACGGCTCTGATTATAAAGACTGAATGATAATTAAATGTACCCGTTCTTTTCCATTTCTGCCTCACTTGAATTGCTTTTAACTTTTCATTTAGTTTGAGTGCTATGCTGATGAGGACTCCATACTGCCCATTATGAATGAGAGTACTTACAGTGGTTGGGGAGCTGCATTCACTGACTGACTGGCATGTTTCTGAGGCCTCTGACGACGCTGAGCTGGATGACTTCTGCAGCAGAAAAACAGAGGAAAAGCTGTATTTACCGGTTTGCCAGAGAGTCCATATGTTTATGCTAGCATTGTCTGTGTGTGTGTGCATGAGGCTTAAATATCCACATTGTTTCCAAAAGCATGTTAAAAATGCTAGTGAAGTGAGATAATTCTGTTAATTTTCAAAGTAAATCAATTAGGAAAATCAAATGTTGACTTATACTAATTCAGTGGCACGGCAGGATACCAAAGTTTTAAGGCTCATTACCAGAATACCAAGTGTATGTATTTCAGTTTGTGCGTCAGGCAATTGTACCTGGCTAGTGATGTCTGAGGGCATGGGCGAGGGGGGCTTGGAATAGATGTTTGCATCCTGGGACACAAAGCCCGAATCGTGGGAGGAGACGCTGCTGAGGCGGTGGGCGGCGATGCCCCCCGGTGGAGGAGGCTGGTGCGGCAGGCTGCTGCGGTAGCGATAGGAGGAGGAGGATGATGAGGTGGGTGAGTGGGGCTGGGAGCCCCCACCACTTCCACCAATACCACCACTACCGCCTCCCCCTGACGAACGGGAGGCACTACTGTGGGCACTGTTGACGCTGCTGCAGGAGGGTGGAAGGGAAAGGTGCAGAGGAGCAGGGGGAGGGTGGAGTGACAGAAGGGTGAGGAGCGTGAGGGGAGGATGAAGGTGATGGTTGCCAATGTGGAGTAAGGAGGCGGAGAGAGCATGATGACAGGGATGTGTCAAAGTGATGGTTCAATATAGGGAGAGGAAGGTGAAAGAAAATCGGTGAGATATGAGGGGTTGGTTTTGGCGAAATGGCAAATAGATGATTGGATGATGCATTGGAGGATTTTGTGATTGGTTTACGTGATGGGATGAAGTTCAGGAGTCGTTGAGCAAGTCATTGGGTTATCAGGTTAGTGGAAAAACGCGATGCGATGACGCATTTAGGTCACACACCAGTCACAGTTAAAGCAGAGACCCCGAGATGAAAGGAAACCAGGTAACCAAAATGCCCCGCAGGAGAGAAAGAGGGCAAAACCACGTGAGTGCACACAAACAAGACCGAAAAAATAAAACACAGACAAGATGGAGACAAGTACAGAGAGTGATGGTTGTGGTGAGGGAAAACGGGGGAGAGGCAAGGGCAGGAGGGGGAGGAGGGGGTAGACAGAGCGCGTGTAAGCTTATGAGGATCTAAGGAACACACACACACACACAATAAACACTACAGGCGAAAGGCTGCAAACTTGCATGCTGTAGAGCTTCGCCTGGAGGGTGACGACTACTACATGCACACACTGACAGAGACTGATTCACACACTTACACCAAGAGATTATCTTTTTTCAGACAAAGAACTCCAGGAATCCATTTTCAGTTTACGGTCTGCTTCTTGTGGGATTCATTCTGCTTTTCAAAGTCTCTGAATCTGAGTGCTGTATGCATTTACAGGTAAAGAAAGCAGAGCTTGTGCATACTCTGATGATATCTCCCACTTGTGCCAAAATTCAAAATCATCTTTCGTTTCGAAGAAAATCCACACTTCTGCAGAGGGTTTCTCTGTCTGAAGGCTGTGGCTCATTTGTTTGGAGATTCCACTGAAACGAGGATGACTGGACAAGCAGTAGTGATGGACGGACACGCAGGCAGACAGACTGACAGTCACAGTGAAACATTAACATCAGAGAAGGCTCCTCTTTCCGATACTCAGACACTTTATAAGGCAAAGTGCTGGTTATGTCTGCGTGTACATGTGTGTGTTTGAGTGTGAGTACCTGCACATGCTGCTCTTGCGGGAGCCAGAGCTGCTTGGAGATGAAGGAGGGGTCTGATAGGACCAGCTGTAATCTGACCCCTTCAGATCCTTAATCACCTGACATAGAGAGAGAAGGAGATCGAGCTTTAGAGGTTTGCTTATTATTTGTCTCTTTCTTTCAAGGTGTTCTGCATGTTGCGGGTGTGGTTCACCTGTTCACTAGCTGGGGGCAGTTTGTGAGGATCGGTTGTCAGCACAGTGAGGTCATCGATGATGGCCTGGAGGTGGGTGATCTCTCCCAGCATGGCGATTTCTCCATTCTGAAAAAAAAACAAGACAGAAACAAGGACTGTTATTTCCTGCGAACCTCCGTCTCTCAAGCAGATCACAACCGAGGAGGATGACGTGCATGCAACAAACGAGACATCAAGTAGCTGGGATGTGCAGGTCAAGAGATTGAATCTTAAAATCTCAAAATGACATTAAAAAACTGTTATTTTCCGTCATCAGAGAAGGGCAGTTTTGCCATTGTGTATGTAAGGGATTATGTATAGTGAGCAGGTTCCTATGGAGAAACAACCCCAGATGGAATGACATAGAAGCCTGATGCGAAGTGGAGGGCTTCCATTCATCCTGAAGGGATGAACAGATACATTATCCCGTTTGGAACATGGCTTATGAGAAAAGCATTCAATAATATGACACAAAATAGTGATTAAAACATAAACATTAAAAGTAATGTCCGGAAAATGCTCCATATGTTGCCCCTCAAATCAGCTGGCAATTTGTTTTTGGGCTTGGTCCATTAATGGATTGCCACTTTAGTCTATGACTGTTAGGAATTCCTGAGCAGGTGGTCGTCTGTCGGGAAATAAACACCGCTGAATTTTGGCAATTGACCAATCAGAATTGAGTATTTAAGAGTGCCGTGTTCTAAATGTAGAGAACCATTCGCCCTCATGTTGACGTTGATTTATCATCCAAGCTGCTTTTTGTTGTACGCTACACGGATTCGTGTGTGATTGTGAATCAACATCAACGTTAAGCCCAGCGCTATGTGACAGAAAAAAGAGAAAAATGTTAAATTATATCAGTAACACATAGTCAAACCAGATCTTACTTGACAAATATTATAAACTTTTCAGTGCAGACAATATTTTGCTTAGTATTGAAAAACTTCAGTGAACCTCATTTTTAACCACAAAGATCAACATAAGCCAAGGATTTGCTTGAAGTTAATTTTTAGATCAAATTATATGAAACAATATAAAATTTTCAATGATGTAAAATTCTGGACTCAATAATACATGAAAAATGTTAAATTAAATCAGTAACACATAGCCTGATATGGTTGCTGTCAGTGTTACCACCATGTTCGTGACCCTTCACATTCTGTGACCTGATTTGGGAATTCAGCCTTATTACAACTGTAAACATTAAACATTGTAAGCTACCAGGTTACACCGGATGTTGTTGGCTGCTATTTAACACGGTAACCTCACAGTTTTTAGACAGGGTCACACATTTTGGCAGCTGTGACCTCAGAACTCCTCCACGTAATTTTCAGCCATAATCAGTGGGGAAATTTAATTAAGTAGATCTAATTAGGCACTGTAGTTGAGAACCGTGTTGAGTTACTTGTACTAGTATTTTTTTTGATTGACTGATTGAAAAAAAACATGTAAAAAACAAAGACAGAGCAAACAGACAAAAAGTGATAAAAAATAAAGAAGAAAGAAGAAAAAAAATGTCACTTTCTTCAGTTCATGCTGATCTCAGATTACATGAGCGAAAGGGAGTAGGAAGAAGTGTAAACTTATTAAACCCTACCCCTAAAGTATCTCTATATCTACACCCTCTATCTGTACCTTTACATGATCATTTATTTTACATTTTCCAAATATCATGATTTTTGTTTTACTTAAATTTAGCGATAACTTATTTTTAACAAACCATGACTTAATTTTACTCAATTCTGAAGTGATCAGGTTGAAAAGTTGCTGTAAGTCCTCACCAGTTACTAAAATATTTGTGTCATCAGCAAATAGTATAAATTTCAACAGATCAGACACTTTACATACATCATTGATGTACATCATGAATAGTTTTGGTCCCAGTACTGACCCCTGGGGGACACCACACACAATATCCAAACACACAGAGTAATGATCTCCCATCTTCACAAATTGTTTCCTGTTCTCCAAAGAGCTTCTCACCCAGTTTAGCACAATTCCTCTGATTCCATACTGTTCCAGTTTATTGATTAACATGGTTTATGGTATCAAATGCTTTTTTTAAATCAATGAAAACTCCAACTGTGAGTTTTTTACTGTCTATGGAATTTGTAATTTCTTCAATGAGTTCAGTTAATGCTAGGGATGTTGACCGGTTAGTTTAAACGGTGTCAGATTATTTTCTATTAAAACCTCATTATCACTGTGATATGTGGCTGGAACAGGAATTTTGTCTGCCAGGTCTGGTCCTACATTTACCAAAAACTCATTAAACTTGTTCACCACCAAATCCATGTCATCAATATTGATATTATTTTAATAAAATAATTAGGGTAATTAATCTGTTGTGGTCCATTTCTAATAATGTTGTTCAGAATATTCCAAATACCTTTTATATTATTTTTATTGCTTTCTAATATTTTATTATAGTAATCCCTTTTACATTTTCTCAAAATGTGAGTTAACTTGTTTTTATATTTCTTGTACTTCGCTTCCTGCCTCAGGCTGCACAGTGGCTCAGTGGCTGCCTCACAGCTAGAAGACCCCTGGTTCAATCCCGCCTGGGATCTTTCTGTGTGGAGTTTGCATGTTCGCCCTGTGCAGAGTGGGTTTTCACCGGGTTCTCCGGCTTCCTCCCACAGTCCAAAAACATGCTGAGATTAATTGATAACTCTAAATTGTCTGTAGGTGTGAATGAGTGGTGTGCTTGGTTGTCTGTCTATATGTGTAGCCCTGTGGTAGGCTGGCGACCTGCCCAGGGTGTCCCCTGCCTTCGCCCGAGAGACGGCTGGGATAGGCTCCAGCCCCCCCCGTGACCCTGCAAAGGATTCAGCGGTGTATAGATAATGAATGGATGGATGGCTTTCTGCCTCTTTGGTTCTATATTTTATAAATTCTCTATATAGTGTATGTTTCTTTTTACATGCATTTTGTAGTGCCTTTGTGATCCATTGATTGTCACCATATTTTTGTTTTCTGCTATATTGTTTAATTGGACAGTTTTTATCATATAACAACTTAAAAGTACTCAAGAAACTATCATATGCCTTATTTATATCCTTCTCTTTGTAAATTGGTTCCCAGTCATATGATTGTAACTCATTATTTAGTTTATCCATAGATTCCTCTGTTCTGATTTGTCTGTAATATTTTATGCTGTCCCTGTTGCTATATTTGTAGTTATTGTTGTAAGTTGTAAAATAAACTGGGAGGTGGTCACTGATATCATTTACTAATAATCCGCTCACTTGTTCTCAATGACATTAGTGAATATATTGTCACTTAATGTAGCACAATGGGAAGTAATCCTGCTGGGTCTGGTTATTTTCGGAAATAAGTTAAAACTGTACATTGTATTGATGAATATTTCTGTCTTTTGATGTTTGTTTTGGTTCAGCAAGTCAATGTTGAAATCACCACAGATGAACATTACTTTTTGATTTGCTTTTGTCAGATATTCCTCCATCCATTCCTTAAATAAATCAAGATTAGTACCTGGCGTTCTGTACATGGCGTTCTCACAATGACATTTTTGTTTTCTCCATTAATATTTCTATTGTAACACATTCAAGTAAGTTATCCACCACTGTTGACATGTTTTCCACCATCCTGAATTTAAAATTCCTGTCATTTTCAACGTCAGTGATGTTCAGTGTATTGAAAAGTATTTAGCTGTAGATCATCGTGGTCCGTAATATTTTGTAATAAATTATTGACTCCAGTATGTGTGTAAGTTGTTCCTGTTGACATAAGGAGTGGCTAGCATCTGCATACTTGGTTGATGATTACATGTGTCTAGGTTGTTTTGGCGTGCTGCTGCGTGGATGAGTAATTAGTTTGTCATGTCGTATGTCGTATTTCACTTGATACTTCTACTTCAGATGGTAATATTGTACATTTTAGTCTGTTACATTTATTTGAAATCTTTAGTTACTGCTTCATTTGCAGATAATGATTTTAAATATGATACATGTGAACAATTTAGAAAACAGAATAGAAGTCAATCAAGTTGAAATTGGCTCCACCACAACCAGCTTCAACCAGATATTAAAATGCTTCCTATGTGTGAATGCATCAGAAATACGATACATATGATCAATATGCATTTCATATCGCATTCAAAGCGGCTGCTCTGCCCCTCTGTGTGTACTTTCACTCTTGATACTAAAGCACTGCTATTACTGATAATAATATTTTTGATAATAAAGTGATATTTTGAATGCTGGAATTGTAACAGAGTAGTTTTTCAGACTGGCATTGCTTCTTTTACTCAAGTAAAGTGTATGAGTAGTTCATCCACGACTTCCTCTAACACATGTTATTGTCAGCTATCTCACCTCGGTGGTTTTTGCTAAAACTTAACGTCACAGCTTTCCCTCCTTGGAAAGACACTGTAAGGTCCTATCTGACCTGACCCCAGATGATAGTGTAACTTTTATGAGAGCAGAAGAAATACTTATAATCAATTTGGGATTTTAAATTGTCAAAGAAGCTGCATGGTGGTTCGGTGGTTAGCAGCGTCGCCTAATAGCTAGAAGATCCCCCGTTTGATTCCACCTGGGAACTTTCTGTGTGGAGATTGCATGTTCTCCCTGTGCAGTGTGGGTTTTCACCGGGTTCTCCGGCTTCCTCCCGGAGAACCCGGTTAATTGATAATTCTAAATTGTCTGTTGGTGTGCATGGTTGTCTGTCTATATGTGTAGCCCTGTGGTAGGCTGGCGACCTGCCCAGGGTGTCCTGCCTTATATAGAAATACAGGCCTATAGAATGAAGGCTCTGCAGCATAAAAAGTTTGATTCTTGAAGGTCCGTGATGCAATAATGTGTGTGTAAAAATGAATACAGCTGCCTGAAAGAAGTGAATTACCAGCCCTTAACAATATAACAAAATAATATTTACAAGGAATTGCAAATACACCTTTTTTTTTTTTTTACCTTTTATCCAACACTGTCACTTTCATGCTGTGTTTAATGTTGGAAATATAGAATTCAATACAGAGAAACTGAGAAATATCTAAATAAATTCAGATTTACAGAAAATTTATTTTTAAGTGTTTGTTGTTATTTTTATTATGTAATTGTTGTATTTGGGGGAGTGTTTTTTTTGGGGGGGGTGGGGAGAATTTTTTGGGGAATGTTTTATTGGGGGGAAGCAGGGGTGGGCAGGTGGTAGTTGGGGATGGGAATTTGGAATTTGGTTGGAAGGTCAGCTTGGAGGATGAGTGGGGGGGCAAATGGTCCCCCAGTTCATTTGAAGAACCGGAGGAATCTTTTTCTCAGAGAGAGCTTTTTGGGCTTTTTGTCTGCCGTTTTCATTTGCTCCTCTAGGTTGCCAATCCTGCTCATCACAGCATCCAATGCTGCCTCTCGGGCGGTCACCTCCTCCTCTGTGGTGTGTTCGATGTCACTCATGGCCTCCAGGAAATGGGACATCTTCTGACACTGCAGCTGTTGGCTTTCCAGCTCACTCTGTGTCTGGGTCATTTTAGCCATCAGCCTGTTGTTCTCCTCTATCAGCTGGGCCAGACGCATGTCTTGTTCTTTCTGGCTCTCTTTTTGCCTCTGAAGAGCTTCCTCCAGCTGCTGTACTTTGGAGACAGCCTCAGCTTCAGTGGCCTTCTTCTCCTCAAGCTGAAGCTCCAGGTCCTCGATTTTCTTGACCATGTTCTGCTCAGCCTCATCCTGGAGAGCCTTGTCTGTTTGGAGCGTCTTCTTTAACTGCTCCACCTCAGCTGCCAAAGCCTCATTCTGCCTCTTGAGCTCAGTGGTCTGCTCCGTCTCTCTGATGGCGAGCTGCTGGTGCTGGGGCTCAGGGACGGGAATCGTGGCCTGCTGGGGGGAATCCTCAGCCACATCACAGGCCTTGGCCTGCGTTCCCTGCAACTGCTGCTCAAGAGCTGCGCCATCCTCTTCCTCCTTCTTGATATTGATCTCCTCCATGACTCTGGTACTGGGCTGCTGGTGCTGGGGCTCAGGGACAGGAATCGTGGCCTGCTGCGAGGAATCCTCAGCCACATCACAGGCCTTGGCCTGCGTTCCCTGCAACTGCTGCACCAGAGCTGTGACATCCTCTTCCTCCTTCTTGGTGTTGATCTCCTCCATGACTATGGGACTGGGCTGCTGTTGCTGGGGCTCAGGGACGGGAATCGTGGCCTGCTGGGAGGAATCCTCAGCCACATCACAGGCCTTGGCCTGCGTTCCCTGCAACTGCTGCTCCAGAGCTGCGATATCCTCTCCCTTCTTCAGGATGTAAATCTTCTTCATGACTCGGGTACTGGGCTGCTGGTGCTGGGGCTCAGGGACGTGAATCGTGCCCTGCTTGGGGGAATCCTTAACCCAGTCACAGCTCTTGACCATGTCAACATGCTGTGGTTTGGCAGGTGCACGCTGGGGGGGGGTTTGGCCTGGTGGTGTCCAAAGCGTTTTCCTCTGGACTGGGCCCCTTGTGAATTCAGTGGCCTCACGAGGCCGCTGTGTGGCACCTGAACGTGTGACCACTTGCTGTGGTTCACGATCAGGTCTAGCAGGCTGCTGTGTAGCTCTTGAGGGTGTAGCTCTCATCTTTGGTGCACCTGAGGGTGTAGCACACCTCTGTGGAACATCCTCAGGTTGCTTTTGATGATTGCCATACCTGGGCCCTGGGCCAGACTGCTCCCTGTTAAAGTTCCCCCTCCCTGCCTTGCCCGTTTTGGTGAGGTGGGTTTTATCCCCTCTCTCTGCCTCACCGGTCGGGGTCTTGACAGACTGCTGATGTTTCACAGTCTGTTGATGATTTTGCCAAGATATAGCAGCGCTGTTCTGTCTGCGGATCTCAGCAACCCTTTCAATCCAGGCATCTGAATTGAAGGGTATAAAGTTGATCTTCTCCATGTTCTTGCCTTTCATTTGCTTTCTCTCACTGGTTTGCTCCATTGGGAAAATTTGTCGTTCGCTGTTCACTCTGTAAAAACCTGTTTTGCAATTGTGACTGCTCTGACTGAGAGTGAGAGGGTAGTCATACTCTATAGATAAGGTAAACTCCTGGAAATGTGACGTCAGGAACCAGATGTGCCTTGATGTGTGACGATGGTCGTTACTATGGAAACCACAGAAGCGATTTTGGAGGGTGGTAAATATAATCTATGCAAAACGTATAAAATTTACTTTATTGTAGTCTTTCAAGGAATTATAAAGTAATGGGTAAATTTTACACACACTACGTATTCGTTAACAGTAAAAACTATCACACGGAAAGCCGTGAGTCCTGTGCTCCAAACTGCGCATGCGTCAGACGGCGTGTTTGCGCGAGCGGGACAGGAAGTCTTCCTCTCACTCCGGCTGCTGTCGAACCGCAGAAGTAAAGGTGAGGTATTTACATGGGGCTATTGCTGTGTATAGTGCGAATGCAAATGGTAATTAATGAAAGGATGAAATATTCCACTTCGCTTGAATTCGGCGTGAGTCTGTAAGCTAACGCTAGCAAAGCAAGTTTGCTGCTGACTTGTTGCTACATGTTAGCACCAGCTGCGACATCAGAATCATTTCTGTGGAAAACTCACACGCGTTTCAATCCTGGAACATCATCGGTGACGTTTTGAACAAAATAAGCCAGTAAGGCTGTTGTGTCAGTCGGCAGCCTGTGGCCTAGGTACTGTGTTATAAGTCAAGCACTCGTAAAACAGTGTCCAGACGTGATACGCACGTTTATTGCTCACAGAAATGCTACATAACGTCCGTAAAGCGAAGCCCACTGGCATCGATCAAGCAGCATTCATTGTTCATGAACAAGCAAATACTTGGTAACAGCACGGCACCTATGCTGCTGTATTGTCATATTCATTAGTCCCTGTAGTTTGTGCTTTTTGCCTTGTTTTTTCTGATGCTTTCAGTTACTGCGGACACAGTCGTGTTATCTCCCAATAAATAAAACAGTAGACACAAGACATTTGGCCACAATACAGAGCATGGCTGTGCTGTCAAATATGGCAATAAGAAAGTCACCTTCAGGGCACAAGGCAGTAACAGTAATGAGCAGTAAGCTTGTTAGTGTAAGCCCATCCTCGTCCTCTAGTTCTGAACAGCAAATGTTACAAGTTACTAATGTGTGTTTTATATTCTCCATGATAATGTTGTGTTTCATCAGAATGGCCCAGCGACCTCAACACCCAGCAGGTGTGAAGAAGCACCACCTGACTGCCATGTTCAGCATCATCGCTTCATTTTCACTCGACCAGTGAGTATTTTAAAGATTGTTCTAGCTTGATTTACACAACTCATAATTCTCAAGCAGACATTAAGATCATGTCCACTAGCTAACAGCAATGTGATGTAAGTTTGAGGTAACTAAACCACTGTAGGCTAAATCTTTAAATTATACATTTCTTGTATGTATAATTTGATGAATAGAAGGGAACTGCTGAAGTGTCTACGCTGTCAAAGTCAACAAAGCTTATGACTACATCCCCTCTCTCCAGGCCCACGTGGTCTCCTCGAGGCTGGCTGCAGATTCAGAGCTGCCTCTCCAAAGCCTCTGTGACCAGATGACACGAGCAGACCGGTCCTTGTCCCATTGTGTCAGCACCAACGGAGGAGCTTCTACAGATGAAGTCAGGAGAGGTCTGGGTCGGTACATATAGTATACAGATAGTCAGGTGTGGCATCACAGAGTGAAGATGGGAAGACCACACAGGTTAGTTTTAGTTCAACTTATTCTGTTTCATTCACAACATTAAATCAAGGAGAAACTGATTCATTTCAACATGATGTATTTTTTCTATTTGGTATGGATTTATTGGCATGGTCAAGAAATGAGATAGTCAAACCACTTGCTGTAGAATATGAGGTCCTTGTGCATAAAAAAAACTGTTCCTGATCCCCCTCTCTGTCTCCCTATTGCTCTACCAGATCCGTCCCCAGGTGACTTCAGCCATGCCCAGTTCAGCTGGACGTCATCATACTTCTGCCACCTCTCATACTGTCCTCTCCAGGTCTTCCCTCGTCTTCGTCCTGGCTGTGGTTGCAGTTTGGTGGCCGATGGTCGTCTCTGTGCTGCTGTGGCCCCAAGGTGCCATATTTTACCCTTCACTACAACACATCAAGTTGTACTTTATGGAACATGTATTATTGAGTCCAGAATTTTACATCATTGAAAATTTTATATTGTTTCATATAATTTGATCTAAAACTTCAAGCAAATCTTGGCTTATGTTGATCTTTGTGGTTAAAAATTAGGTTTACTGAAGTTTTCAATATTGAGCAAAATATTGTCTGCACTGAAAAGTTTATGATATTTGTCAAGTAAGTTCTGGTTTGACTATGTGTTACTGATATAATTTAACATTTTTCCCTTATTTCTGTCACTATAGCACTGGGCTTAACGTTGATGTTGATTCTCAATCACATACTTATCCACGTAGTGCACAACAAAAAGCAGCTTGGATGATACTCTTCAACATCAACATGAGGGCGAATGGTTCTCTACATTTAGAAAACAAAAGGATGTCAGTTTGTTTTCATTTCACACATGTAAAGACTAATACAAAGCAGCTGGAACAGGTTCATTGTACTGAACATCAATCAAGATTTCTCCCTAATTTTGCTTGTACTGTATTGCTCAGCCCTATATACGTCTTCTTCTTACTCATTTGTGTTTATTGGGATCTGTTGTTACCTTGGTAATAAGTATTCTTACTCGGGTTCGTATTCCACGAGGAATGATTAACGTATTCTAATTAATAACATAGTATTCTTGTCAGTCTACTTTTCTCATGGATTTAATAGACGTGTACAGGTATAACCGTTTCACTTTTTACTGATGAAAACCTGCTGATAGTTATAACACCGGTGACTATTTCTATTATCACGACTGTCATTTTCAGAGTGCGCCCTAAACACAGCACAGTACTCCTGCCTTCATTCACAATTTTACTTTGATTAGTCATGAGGGAGTGCTTTTATGCTTTTATACCAGAGAGGGAGAGCTTGCTTTTTTCATGACTGACTCAAAACTGCATGAATCCTTTCTTACTGGTCAGGTTTGGCTTTGTCCACAGCGAAGGTTTCACTGCAGGTTTGGGCCACACTGTTTGCATCACCCAATAAGCAGAGGACAGCCAGTTTGTCTGTGTTTCCACAGCAGACAAACAGTGCCTCATCAGGGTCTCCACAGAAAGTGCTTTCCCCCCTGTCCACCCATCTTTCCCTCCACCCTGTCACAACCCCTCCATCTCCATCTCCTCACCACAACGGGCTGAAGGAAGCCGATGAAGGTGCAGAAGCGACCCCTCTCCTCCACGAGGGCCCGGCGCACTGCCTGTTTCTCCGTCTCCTCCATCAGCAGGCACATGTCGGTCACATCCTGCATGGCACTGTCCAGCTGAGGCTGCAGGTCCCCTCGCCCTGGGGTGGGGATGGTACAGTGGTGGTGAGAGAAAAAAAATATTTGTCAGAGGAGGGTGAGATAGGCAGCTCAAGGAGAGGAAAATGGTAGAGAGGTATGAAGGAAAGAACAGAGGTTTTCACCAGAGGGGGTCGATGACAAGGAAGTAGGAAATAAAAATGGAGGTGCAGATAGTGTAAGTGCTGTGGGATGTCTCTCCACCAGCATCTGCTTCCTATAATGCACTGCTCCATCAAACCACTGGAAAATGGCACATTATGAAACATGGACTGAGTGACACAAAGTAAGCAGCAACACCTTGTTTGATGTTTTGGCTCTGTTTTAATTTTCATACAGAATCTATACTGTAAGTGCATCATGCTAAGTTTAGATTTTAGATCATTATATTGGACAGACAGCAGCCACACTAATGACAGAATATTTACTAATAATTTTACTTGTATGCAGCAGAAACAAGCTGTGAGCACATTCCGCTTAGGTGAACTTGCTAGCAAACTGTTGCACATCTAGTTGAGACACCGCAACATTAGCATTCATGTTCATGTGCACCTGCAAATGTAAATCCAATATTCACTAGCTTTTAGCTCTGTTTTAGACACCACCAACATCTGAGGGAAATATCTGGCTCTTTAGCTGCTAAATGTTCCACTACATTCACCAGCTAGTCGCTAACTTTGTCTGTTGGCTGTTTGGTGCTGGACAGGGAGAGTACAGTGGGTTTTAGAGCACTTTGCACTTTAAAAAAAGCTTTAATAAAGTGTGATGATTGCTTTTGTCTCGGCATAGGCTGAAATTCAAATGCAAGACAGTTCAGTCTTGTGGACACTTTTTGTGCTCGCTGTATCACAGCTGCCACTTTTTGTGGAGACACCCAGTCTTGCTGAAGACGTTCAGTTTTCTGTGGTCTTTCATTGTGTCACCTTAGACTTGGGTTAAATGTATACATAAAAAGTTGATCACAGTATGTGAGCGTATGCAATTTTCCCTCTCTATCACTGTGTCAGACCCCACCCAATGTAATGGCAGTACAGAGCCAAAGCACAAATAATGTGTTTCTGTCTTAAAACTTGCTGTGATCGCACAGCAGTCGCTCGATGGCATCAGGTAAGACAGAAGTATTGAATAGAAAATCTGAATCCTATCTCCTGTTAACAAAAAAAAAAAAAAAAAACATGAAATGCATGAATGGAAAGTAAGACATGAAATAACTCTTTGTAGTGTTACAGCATGCAAAACAGTGTGCGGAGATGTCTGCAGGAACAGAGATAGAATGACAGACAGAACCAGAGAGGAGGGGCAGCATGAGAGCAGAAAGCCTGCTGTGAGACTACAAAGCTAATAGTAGCAGCTACCGAAGTCATGCAGGAGTCAAGGAGGAAGAACTTAAATTACATCATGCAGTGTCTCCAACTTCTCAAACAGCTATAGAATACATAATAAAACTACAGAAGCTGAAAAACCTGAAGTGAAGCATCTTTAGGAACTGCAGTGTTGCAACTAGTTCTCTAAGAAGTCACAGTAGCTCCCTTCATACACAGTGTATTTTTGGATGGAGGAAAAACAACGTAATCTTAGAAAGATTATCTATTTCACGACCTCCTCCAGTGCTTAGAGCACGACACAAAACAAAACTAGGTTTTCAGAAACGTTTTTGTACATTTTAATAAAGGTGTAATGTTGGCAGTTTGAAAGTAGAGCAAGCTCCAGGTTCAACATGTGGCAGTTAGTTTGTGGTAATATAAATCATTGCAAATGAATTTGTTAACGATGAATGAATGTACCAGAAAAGCATATTTAACCCTTAAATGTCAAATTAATATAACTGACAAACATTTCCACACATCTCGTTCTAGACCCAAGTAAGACACATTGAGCTACAAATTAATATAACCTTGCTTGTCCATTTTGCAGAACATGGTATCTTTATTTTCCCTTATTTTATTTTCACAATTTATTGATTCCAAAAAATATTTTCAAAATCATTCTACACATGAAACACATATTTTATGTATTAAGCCTTTTTGCACTGTGCTACGTGCGCTGGGCTAATGTAAGCACAAATCACCAACACTGTCTTGTGGTCACTGCACACTGTCTGCAGTTCTGCAGCCAAACTCCCTGCTACAATTGCCATACTCATGTTCAAATCATACTTCTGAAAGCTCCTTATCATGTAGCACAATAATATACTCCTCATTATGAGTTGCTGTCATTAAAGAGTCCAGTATCAAACATAGCACTGCTCTGCAGTGAACACCTCCGCTGTGGTATGCTAACAAAACGTCAAAGACGTTTTGTTAGCATACCACAGCGGAGGTGTTCACTGCAGAGCAGTGCTATGTTTGATACTGGACTCTTGTCTACATCAATAAAAATGAGGCCAAGCAGGAAAACAGTATTACCTGCTGTTATCTGCTACCTTCCTACATACATATGTTGGGTCTCTATAGACGCTACAAACTAATAAAACAATTATTTTCAGCAGTTTTGACCCTTAAGTACCAGAGATTGTTAAAAACAAATATTTGGAGGACTAGAAGGGACTCAAGGGTTTAACTGAATAAAACTGAAGGCATTAGACAGGGTCTGACGTGGTTCTGGGGTCTCTGAAGATCACATGTTTTTAATGGCTAAACTAATATAGTAGGGGAATTAAGGCAACACATGTACTGTTACTTGATCTCAAGGCCCCTGTCTTGCTTTTGTTGTTCTGGTTTATATTGTGCTTATGTGGTTGATTTCATAAAATAAATGTTTGCTTAGTTAAGTTACCACAAACTAATAACTACAAATTACAGTAATGCATGAGCAGGAAGTGCGGAAACTGGGACCCCCTGGTAGGTTAATCCTGTCATGATTACAAGGTTCCCTCTGTTGCCCTGAAGTCAACTTTCATGACTGTTGCAAAACAATTGCTAAACATAACCACTGAGTAATATGTTGGATAAATTGAGTCCTGGTGGGTTTTAGCTTCCACCACATACATGCTTTCATGGAAATCTGCAGGAGAAGGTTGGGAATGTGAGTAAAGAAGGAGGTGATGCGGCAGAGCTGTAGCGAGCAATAGGCTGATACTTACCCTGCATCTCTATTACAGAGGGGACAAACACCACAGGGGGGGGAGAGACAGAGAGACGGCAGCAGTGAGAAGGGGAGACAGCAAAAAGGAAGCAAAATAAGGCAAGAGAAAGGGGGGTAGAGAGAGAGAAAGAGGGGGGAGAGAGCAGAAATAGCAGAACTCATTGTTAAGGTTAGTACAAGGAAGCCATCACAAGACAGCCACAGTGCCACAGGTTAGAGCAAAATAACACTGCTGCAACCAAAAACTGAATCCAGAAATAATAACACCACCAAGCATCAGCACTGACAAGGCTAACCACACACCTGCAAACATGAGAGCAAAGGACACCACACTGCTTCGCTGTCGGATTCACCAAATGTTGTATCATCATTATTGTTTTTCACTGTTAATAATGTTGCTTGGTTTAGTCACTTAACTGTGTGTATGTGTTCAATTGGATTTATTACAAATCTTTTACACGAAACAGTAGCAATTCAAAAGCATATGACATGAACTGAGTTCCAGTCACACAGTTGCTTTGCAGTTGAAAAAACATATACAAACAAAAAATGTACTTCTTGCGTTTATGTTTTCATCTGCCCGGCAACTGAGTGGAAGCTGTTCCAGAAAGAAAGCACTAATTATTGGTTGCTGCATCACCGAGTGAAGTGTTTCAGGACGAATGAGAAATGATCTGCAGAACATTTCAGCACCACTAGATGGTGATATAAACCTACAGTTCTTTCAGCTCAGACTGTATAAAGTCTGTGGCTCTTGACCTCAGTCACACAGTGTTCTGTTTCTGTGCTGGCATTGTTTAATCACTGTACTTTGAGTCTGCTTTGTAATGCTTTCATCATGTATCCCAATCAGATACAAACATAAATCAACATCTGTGCTGGCCCAGGGAGCATTGTTGTTGGTGTTGATTTACTATTCACTGGCACTACTAGCAACAGTGGTGAGATCATGGCCATAACAAAGGCAAAAATGACCTGAATGTATCCACAGCTACAGCACATGAGCCACACAGAAACACCACTGGTACTAGTAGAACGGACGGCATCTGAGTGACCTTGCAAAATGTCATTTGACCTCCACCATGTGACCTTCTGTCAAACATGAGGGGAGCCTGTGCTCCAATGTTAGACTGTAGACTGTTACCTTTACGAGCCTTCTTCTGAAGTTTCATGGTGTCAGATGACTTCTTCTTGATCTCGTGCCGTGACCTCTTGTACTCTTAAAACAGGACGAACAGAGACGCTTTAGTAGCAGGAATGTAAAGCTCTCTGTGTGAACTCGTATCCTTTTGCCTTTCCAATATTAACCCAAATTGAAACGCTTGCTATGTAACAAAGAGCTAACTAATACAGACTTCACACTGATCAATACTCATGATTCGAGTCAGCGTCCGTAACAGATACATTTATGGGGCGAGAAGTTTATTAGCATCAGACCTTTGGCATGGTCCTTATCCAGCTGGTTGGCTGTCTTCTTCCAGTCCTCAATCTTGTCCTGGAGAGGAGTGATCAGACTCTCCATCAAAGCACTGTAGGAGAGACAAATTAACAGGAAGGTACACGAATTAAGAGATAAGCCAATAACTGCTGCTTTGTTTCACTTAAAATCAGTCTGATCTGGACTAGTACAACCATTGCCTGGTGTCTTGACGAACAACTGACTTAGCATAAACAGTAGCGACCCCCATATTCCAACCGCCAAGCCCCACTGAAAATGAGACGCTACAGTATATTTCTGGAATGAGATCATGATATAAATTCCCTCCACGTGTCGTTCCACTTCATAATTTGAGTATCTGGAACGCTGCCCCCTTCCAAATCCACACGTACAGTAAATGTAGGCTTATTGGAACATGTGCATAGACGCACAATAGCTTTCAGACTGACTCAGGCTTCAAAGGGACTCCTGTCATTACCCTGGTCATAGATCATCATCATCACCATCATCATCACCATCAATGTAATAGCTTTTTGCTGTGGAAAAGTCATTAGAGAGTATGGTGAATGGAGGAAAAGGCAAACAATGGTTGAAAACAGACTCTTGGTGAGGTTTCCAGAGTGGTCTGTGTTGCGTGCCAATGGTTGTATTCATTTACAGTCATTTAAGGATGTAGAGACGGAGCAATGCTCCTAATGGAAGCCATCCAGCTGACAAGAAAACCTCACCAAGCATATGTCCCATCATAACCCTAGAAACAAGGTCAGCTTCAGATGAAAACAGACGTGGTTTGGCTTCTGAAAAACCATGATGGGCGACAGTCTAAGGTTAAAAGAGGAAGGACGGGAAGCGAAGGGAATGAGCTCAAGGCAGGACACGTATCTTACTTGGTGAACTGGCGAAGTTTGGCCTCAATGCTGCGGTGCCTCATGCACATCCTGGTCAGAGCTGAACCGATGTCTCTGGTTGCCCCTGGAAACACAGAACAGCCACATTCATATGATGAAGCACAAAGACTGACATACACGTACAAGTGCTCCCAAAGAGTCTCATCGCACCCAGGAGGCCCTTTTCTGTTCCACAGAAACCACACGAAGCCGTGGTGAATATTTACATTCCAGCTATTAGTGTGCTGTGTAAAGTAAATGCTGGTAAAAGCATTGTACCACGCTGTCGTATCCTTTAACATTCAGCCAGTATTTACACAAGGCACTGATCTGCCTCTCGTGGCTTTCCCGCACACACCCGCTTCGCCCAAATAAAGTAGTGTCTCGTGAGTGTGTGTTTGTGCGAGAGGCAGAGACCCAGTTTCGTGAGCTGCTAACCTGCAACTGTAAACATCAGTCTATTTTAAGGCAGAGTAGGTCCATGTGGAAAAAGCTGACCCCTGAGTTACCGTCAGTCAAACTGATGGCAGACACTGCTAACTTCCAAACAAGGTGCTAAGAGCTGCTGCAGCCGCCGCCGCCGCCGTACAGGTGGAGGGCCAACAAGAAAACATGATTATAGCTCCACTCTCGTGCTTTGTACTTAAAGACTTTCCAGGAAAGGTGAGGCTTATGCAGTATACGGTGCCGAGAGAATGCCATAATCACTGCTGCCACAGCAATGCACACACTGGAAAATTCAGATTAAACAGCAGCCAAATGGGATTTCCTCGAGAGACACTGTTTATCATAAGGGCTTAGACAGGCTTACACAGGGAAACGCAGGAAGAGTGCAGAGGGAGGAAGGGCGTTATTCCAAAATGTTATGTACCAGATTAATATTTCCATCCAAAACTGAAAAACCCAGTGTTTAAATGGGGAAGGGCTTGGTAGCGTCTCCGAAACGATACGATTCACAAATTCAAAATGATGAGGATGTAAGTTTTTCAGTACAGTGACCACACTGTTAAGGAAAGCTGCCAGCGTTCTCTCATATACTCTCTAGTTTTCTTCCAGTATTAAAATAGCAAAGCTGGACTTTTTTTCACTTTCAGATTTTTTCAATTACATTCATATTTTTGGACAGAACTCACCCCAATTTCACCCCATAACACACTCACACACAACAGATCTGTAGCAAGGCTTTCTACCATTTTACCACAGACTGAAGTATCTCAACAACTACATCATTACTATGAGCATGTCAGCATGCTGTGATTTGCACTTCGCTGCCTATGTACAGCCTCACAGACACTCGCATGGCTGTGACTCTTTGTCTTGATCTCCTCTGGACAGACGTGTCAGTCCACTGCAACCATATTCATGGCATGAGAACAGGAAGTGGGAAATCTAAGTGACATAATGTCATGGGACACTGTTTTAAAACTTTCAAATTCTCTGCTTTTACCACTGTGGCCACTGTGGTGTGGTCAAGGGAAAGATCATAGTCGAGGCAAATGAACGATGGTTGAGGTGAGGGTTCGGTTAGGGTAAGGCAGCTATGACACTTGGTTCGGGTTTGGGAAAGATCAAGTTATGGCTCATAAAAAGGCAAATGTTGATTTTACATCTATGACAGAAAGAAAACTTCCTTCATAGAGTCAGACACAATCCATTTCCACAACCTCCACACCTTTACTGTCTGCCCTGATACATAAGACACACTACTGCCTGCAGTAGCACTGAGCATGGTTGTTTTCCTGGAGACACTGGGCTGAGGAAAGAGCTGTTTTGAATGCATAAATGAATTGTTTATGTTTCTTATGCCATTCAAGGATAGCACTTTGCCTGATTTTCATTTCACATTTGAACATCAACTAATATGAAGCACACACATGCACAGGTAGTTCAGGGTGGCAGAGAGTTCATATGGATGAAACTGCTTTATCTCTGACAGCAGATTTCATGAAGCTCAGCTCCAGTGTGGGATTTCTTCTGGCTCTAATTTAAAACTGAATGTCCTCATGCTGCCCTGGTCTGAACATCCTGGAATGCCTTGCTCATGAGCCCCTCCATGGTGATTAGTTCTCCTGATTAGCCAGCCTGCAGATTTAAACCAGCAACCCTCCGGTTAAAACAATCACAAGGCACATATTCACATATGCTACCACATACCCATACATTCACAAATGCCCAACGACACACACACACACAAACACACACACACACACGCTTACACTGTGTGTTATTCACATCCAGAGAGAAGTGCTCCATTCATAATTAACAAATTCCTCCCTCACGCCTCCTGTTCTACCCGGCAACCATTCATTAAAGGAGAGCCACCCTCCCCCAAACACGCACATTCACACACACACACACTCGCACACACACGCGCGCACACACACACGCACTTCAGAAGCAGCATTTTGAACTGTGCTGACAGTGTGATCCAATCCCCAAATCAATAAGTGGATCTTGAAACTGAGAGAGTGAAGCAAAGTCACATGACTGACAAAGAGAGAGTGTGTGATATTTTGTATGCAAGGAAAAGTACGACTGGGAAAGCAATGAGAGAGGAAGAGATGGAGGAAAGATGAGAGAGAGTGAAGACGAGAGGGGTCGCCTTACACATTTTAATGAGCTCACTGCTGGCGAGAGAACCATGGGACTGGAGTTACAGCCAAGTGTGTGTGTGTGTGTGTGTTTGATCTCGACATTTATGATGGTCCTCTTCCTGTTTGTCTGTTATTACCATGCCTCTCAGACTCCATAGGAGATCAACAACTACATGGGGGAGGCGCAGAACACACAGTGCTCACATCTGGAATACAGCTACTGTGTGTGAGTGTGTGTGTGTGCGTGTGTGTTTGTGTGTGTGTGTGTGTGTGCGTGCATGCGTGTGTTTCTTGCAAAATTACCAAAAAAAGTAGAAGTGTATTTTTAATGTTGATTCAGTACTATCTCATGTGTATGGGGGCTGTTTCTTTGTTGGGTTTGAAGCATCTCTTAAAAAATAAAAGAGGTGAGAGGTTCTGTGGTAGTCAAAAAATCTTCAGTTCCAACAACAGTAAAACTATAAGACTTTGCTGTGTTCTCATCATAAACATGGGTTGTACTCAAAGACTAGTGCAGTGTAGTGCAGTGACAGAGAAAAATCTGTCAAAAATATGTGTGCCCACAGCTTTTTTCCTTTACCTGTAAATGAATGGCTTACCCAAAGGAATACACAACAAATTATATAAAAAATTTACAATATTCAGTGGACACATGATGTATACTCAGGTAAACTGATTTGGGTCTGGTGTTCAAGTAAGCTGGTTTCATATTTTACTGTCCCGGCCTCTGCCAGGTTCTCTGAATTCTGAAATGTATCTGAAGAAAACAACATCTACAGTGTATATGTATATTGTTTACAGTGTGTTTTATTTAGTATCCCACAAAAAGCAAAGACATAGCAAAACAAACACTCAAACAGCCGTAAAACCTTGCATTTCAAACTGCTCCCCCTTTCAGTCTGTTTCCAATGAGAAATGCATGTGAGAGTCAAGTTCAAGGCAAAAGGGCAGAAATTACGGACTTGTATATATTGCAGGGTTTTTTTACTTCAGTGTGCCAGTATGTCTGTCTGTCCTGCAGACAGAAGGAGGAACTCCCTCCTGGGAAGTATGACTTTATTTCCTTCCTCTCCCCCTCACTCACTCTCCCTTTCCTGCTTTTGATCTTCTTCCTGTCTGTAAAGCTCCCTGTGAAATTACATGTGTGTGTGTTTGTCAGAGGGACCCACCCAGACAAGGTACTGAATACTTGCATTGTACTGTACTTTCACAGATACAGTATAATTACGGATTTTGTGTCATTTCTACAATGAATCTCATCCATCATGAAAAATGTGAAGCCAAAATCCAGTGTTGGATTATAAAATGCTATGTATTAGTTATACTATCTGCAACAAACAGGCTCCTTTATGTTAGTTCAGCATCGGCTTTAGTCAAACCAAAAGAAGTACATCAATAATACTGCTGCAGATAGGGGAGTACCAATCATAGCACACCTGATAGTTGCAAAATTAGAGCAAACTGGATGGAAATGTAAAAATGATATATGAAGACTGGTGTGTATGCAGGGTAATAACTATTGTGTAAATTCTAAACATTATGTTGTATATTAATATGCTAAATGACACATTTTCTGGTTAAAATCAAGAACAGATTTGACCAAGTTTCACGGACCAGAAAGTGTTAGTCTGCTCAGTGAACGGCAAACTAGCTATTTGTCTTCGTCACCTAGCAACTGACTTCCAGGGTGGCCAGCTCTCACGCTTCTGGCGTGTGACACACGCTTTCACCTTCAGTCTCACGCTCTCACGCTGGCCAAACAATTCTCCCACCAAAAGACTGCGACAGCAACAGAGATGAACAGGCGAATGCATTATGGTCAGAGTCTTTCTGGTATAGCAATGGTGACGCCAAGCAAACATTGGTTATGTACTGTAACCCCAGATTCCATGAGTACAGGCTCTTGAATTTCTCTCTGATAGGTGCACGGTGCTCTTGTTGTCTTGACCATCGACTGCAGCCATGTTAACTTGACAGGTATGCAGCGGTTTAATTTCAGGAATTTGTCAGTTGTTACTCAGAGTTAGGGTTAGTGGCCGGGAACAAATCTCATTCCTCCAAGCTGAAGTCAAAAGTTGGCATACCTGACTTAACTGACAGGTTTGTTATGGTAGGACAGCACTGTTGCTAAGGTGAGAATCAGAATGTTTGTTGCTAAGGTCAAATTGTCTGCTCCTACGGAAACCACTGTCTGAACTGCACTGCAAGAGAGAGAGAGAGAGACTGAAGGACAGAGAGGGACTACCACACACACACAAGCACAATCACACACACACATATACGCTCACTCAAACACATACATACATACAGTAACCTCACTGTGAAAACCGGAAGAGGGCTTAGAGCAGAGGGAGTGGGAACAGGAACAGATAAACCAACACTCACACACACACACACACACACAAACACACACATCACTGGAAATAACTATATTACCAAATATTCAAGAATGCCACTCTCTGAGGAAAGTAAATGTGCAACAACACTGTTATGCAGAGAGGCACAAAGAAACCAGCAGCCATTCGACTGTGCATCAAAAAATGGACTGTTGAAATGCAAGTCTTACAGCTTAAAAAGCTTTTGAGGAGATTTTTCTATCAAATAATCTTCCAACACACCGACGCAGGACTGCCCTGACATCACCAGCCACACCTCATCTTGTTAATATCAGTTAAAGTTACAAACACTGACACACACACATATACTGTTATATACTGTTGCTTTCCCAGAGAATATCATGAGCCTCTTTAAACTGTCTGCACTCTAATGATAACATGCTCTGTCTCTCTCTCTCTCTGCCTCTCTCACTCTCTCTCTGTCTCTTTGCCCGGGGCATCTGTGGCCTTCCCACCGGTGCATCTCCATGGCAACTATTATCTATAATCTTGCAGAGGGGTTCGTCAGCCTCTGTCTTTCCATTTGCTGCGCAATGCAAGCGAACATGCAACTCCAGAAGTGACTGGTAGTGATTAGCAGATGCCCATTTGACTTGGCTAAATGCATCCAACATATGTGTGTGTGTGTGTGTGTGTGTGTTGAAAACATTTAAACTGCAGAGAATATACAATCTACTGTTTGGACATCTGTCCTACTATCACAGTAGCACCAGTCTGTCAGTATTCCCTGTCTAGCTATACTAACTGTCTTTGCACTTGACTTGAAGACCGTTCGAGTGATAAATTCAAAAATGCATTCCCCATTTCGGCAATGTGACCCCCAGGCTTGGTCCAAACATGTCGACTGTCAGTGACTGCAAAGATACAGCAGAACCTTCAAAGTATTTCACGTTTCTTTGAACATGCCTGAGATCTGCAAACCAGTCACCACCAACCCGTGGATCAATGTCCGACCAATACTGGATTGTTGTGGCCCATGCAGATATTAATATTTGGGAGCATGAAGTGCTGAAAAAATGAACTTGTCAGTGCTCTCTGGTGGACAAACCATGTATCAGTGACACCATTTCCAAATTTCATCGAACCTTGTTTAACATTTCTGTACTGCAACCATCGGCCGACATAAAGTACACCAATACAAGCCAATATCATATGTCAGCCTGGACGATT
The DNA here is from genome assembly GCF_017976325.1 of Chelmon rostratus. Lineage (NCBI taxonomy): Eukaryota > Metazoa > Chordata > Actinopteri > Chaetodontiformes > Chaetodontidae > Chelmon > Chelmon rostratus. The sequence continues at coordinate 5,240,438 of NC_055658.1, forward strand.
TATTGGTCTCTACCATGGACATAACTTAGACTGTCAAATATTCACACAAGATGTTTGCATTCATATCAAAGCCATGAGGCAGAGTCAGCTAAATGCAGGTTCTATGTAACATTAATGAGGAGCCCACTTTCAAAACAAACACCTGTCGGCTGCTGCTGTAAGGTTTGAGGACACATCAGCTGCACGGCTTGAATTCTCACAGATGTCCTGCACAAGCATGTCGGCGATTATGTCATAGCTTCCTTTATGCATGGAGTTTGTACACACAGCAACCTTTCAGAATATATGACAAGGATTCACGTACAGTCTGGTGTGCGATGAGAGCAATGAGGGATGAACCAATTATATCATACTAGAGAGAATTGGTACATTTGTTAGGAAGCACCCGTCGTCTTAAACTTAGTTCTTAAATATCACATGTAACACAGAACAAGGAAGACAGGTCAGTTTTCCCTGTAGGTTTAACCCAGCCCGGAGCCATTAGCAGATGTTAACTGACATTCAGTGTAAAGGATAAAGGGGTCAGTTATAATGTAAACACACACACTGGTGACATACTGGCAATAAGGCAGTATTTAAAAGAAGAAGAAGAAGAAGAAGTCATTAGACAAGTGATCACTGCATGTTCTACTAACATAAATGAAATCTGTGGTCAAGACAACAAGAAGAAGAGGAAAAGAAGAATGTGAAAGGAAGAAGACAACATTAAAAAGAGGAAAAACATGCAATAGGTGATATAAGAATATGGAGGAAAGGATGACAGTGCTTTTGTGTGGCATAACAAGAAGGAAGGGTTAATGCCAGAGCAGGTGAGGCTGCGGTTGCCAAGGTTACAGACGTCTGCAGCAACCGCCCATCTGTTCCCCTGACACCAGCATCTCTGCGGTGACACAGCAACAATGAGAGGACGGGGGAGTTGGACCAAAAGAACAACAGGCAGGGAGAGACAAAGAGGGGCGAAGATGGAGGTGATGAGGAGACAGATTAAAGAGGGGAAGACAGGCAGAGGCAGAGAGACTGCAGTAGTAGCAGCGCCAGATAGTAAAGGAGAATAATTCATGAGGCCTAGATCCTCCTCTCAGTATGAAACCAAGTCGGAGATTGTGCTTCCCAGACAACCAGGCAGCCAGTCACCCTGACCAAAACAAGCCATCAGTCTCTGATACACACTGAAGTGTATTCCAGGGTACATCCTGTGCAGCAAACCTCAAATACCGCATGCTGAAGGAATGCATTGCAGTACGAAACATTATACTTGAGAAATAATCCACAAGAGGCCGTGGTTTGGAAGGATTTTGATTGAAGAGAAAACTAGTGGTAAGAGTGTAAAGGCTCATTAGGTTTACTAATCAATAATGTAGCTTAACAATGTGGTGAGCAAGTAATATTGTGAGTGATGATGAGTTATTCACGTGAGGAAACATATGTTTATATAAGCAGCTTTCACTGTGTCTCAGCCAATCAGAGAGAGAGAGCTCATTTTATAATAGTCCAGCTCACGCAGCTGATCTGAACCTTATCACAGCTTCACAAGACTAACACTGTTGACTCTTAACAGCCAGTGCATCAATTTTAAATGAGCTCATGGTGAGTGTGTTTACATGCCCACCTTCTGCTAACCCAGGGTACGTTCAAAAAACTAGTTTGTACAAGTACAGATCAGAGGCCATGCTCTAAGTGTTTGGACAGTCCAAGATATACTACACCAGAATAATCTACAACATAGCACTGGGCCTGTGTATGTTTTTAAGGCAGCACTTTAAAGACTCCAGTGGGCTGTCACCTTTGTTGAACTTTATCAGCAACCAGTGGGAAGAAGATTAATGGATTGTGAAACAATGTCTGAGTGACCCTGAACCCTACACTGTGTATTGTGGCCATTTTATCCTAAGTGGCTGTAGAAAATCCAGCTAAAACATTTTGAGCTTTAACAGGACTTGAAGTACAAGTTGTCATGTCAGTTAGACATTCTTCCGGTTGACATGCACACACGCACACACACACACACACACACACACACACACACACACACCCCACACCATGCCAGCTTTGACCTCTGATCTCTTCCATAGACCCATGACATCAGAAGGTCATGGGGAGGTCACTTCCTGTCAAAACACATCTCCCTAGCTCCCCAACTGCTGTTGCCATAGTGACAGGAGGATAAGATTGCACATGACAGCTGACCTGACATGCGCTCCCAAGGCTAAAAAAGTTGCAACACAAATTATCTGTTTGCCTACACCTGTCAGCTGAATTGTTGCTCTCTTTAAGTGCAAGTTTCAGAAATCTATTCACAATTTAAGAACAAAAATGAAAAGAAATCTAATATCAACTATTAAACATCATATTCTGCATTCAAATTCTTGCCAATTAGCTCTGCTGCTGTTTACTGCTAATGCTAATGTTTACCAGTGTGACCCCGATGAGTGTCCGCTGTGCTGAACCTGAACAATCGATGTCCTGGTCCAGTCTGGTTGAATTCCACAGCCGGTCAGTTCCATCCCCAGTCTCTTCAAACAGGGCAGGACACTAACAAATCATTATGAAGCTGTGTGGCCACAACACAAAGAACAGGCATCTCTTCATCTGACCAATCTTTTTTTATTCGTGGGCTGAAATAATGAAGTGTTCAGCCTACTGGGTATTTATTATAAGAGCCGAGCCACAGAGTACTGTACAGCTTAAAGTGAGCTACTGAACACTGTGTAGTGATTATACCTCATTCAGCCCTGATTGTCTGGAATTGGGCACTTCATAACATCATTATACTGTATCTTTCATTTTGTTTTTTGTTTTTATATTCTATGTTTGATATTGGTTCACTATGTTAAAACAGACTAACCTTGTGTTATATGTGTGAATATATATATATGTTACATTTACATATCTTACAAAAATGTCAGAGAGGCTAATTTGATAATCTTTCAAAGTATTTTTTCTAAGTAACTTTTCATCCACTATTAGTACTTCTTGGCAAACTGATTAAGAGAGAAGCAGAACATAGACCCCAGTGAGGAGGGAACCCTCTGTTACAATAAAAGTCACCTTGCTGTGACTGTGTTAGACAGAAAGAGGTTAAAGGTCAGAGCCAGAAGCTTCAGCACCTGACTCTATCTGTGTACGTGCACTGCCGTTCTTATTCTTGCTCCCTCCCTACCTCTTCAAAGTGTGGAAGCCATAAAACAGCATAATATGAGTTTTCTGTATTCTCTGGCTATACAGTAATTCTCTTCTTTCTCACATGTAGCTGAACTTACATCCACTTGCTGTGTGATGCATTGCATTTTCTGTGTACTAACATCACAAATACCAAAGGTCGCCTCAATGTCAGCCACAGTACAAATCCAGAGTGTTTGCTTCCTGCCCTGGCATTTCAAGAGCTGCCAAATGGCCTATGTCGTGTTTTTCCTGTTTTTTCAAAATTAGCACCCACCATCAAACCCAAACATGCTGAAAACCTGAGGTGAATGCAGCACAACCAGCATGAAAACACCACTGCTCCAAGGATTACAGAGGCTAGCTGGAAAACAACATTAGCAGCAGAGAAGAAGCCCAGACAGCTTCCTCACATGCACAGATGTACACAAACATACTCAAAGGCCCAGCGCCTTGAACCCATTAAGATGCAGGGTACAGCAGAACAGTCAGTGTGCTGGTGTAATGGTTTAGAGTGGAGTCAGCTGGGCCTGGGAAAGCATGTACATTCTCTGGCTTTGATTACAGAGGCTTTAAATCTCTCTTCCACACATGCACACCAACACACACACACACACACACACACACACACAAAGACACACATGAATATACAAGCTGAACTACAGATACACGCTCTCTCCCCAGAGACCAATGTAGGGCTGAGCTACAGGCCTCCAGACAGGGCATATTTACTCAAAAATGGGGGGGTGGGTGTTGGCAAAGGACAGTTTCTGCTGCTAAAAATACCACCACAGACAGTGAAAACAGCCAGACCAGCTTACACAAGCAACAGTGGAAAAATGTAAAAAGAGAGGAAGGGAAAATGTAAGAAGTTCAGAGGGACTTTCAAGGCTTTCCCCTGGATCTGTCTCTGTTTACCAGTGAGTGGGTAAATGTGTGTTGTAAAGCAGAAGGTAGGTTCATGGATATGGGAGTGCCATATAAACACATCTGGCCTGATCTTACCTTTCTGTAGCCTCTAACCATGAACAGAAATCATAGGCTGCTGAGTGAATAAAAGACTAGCAAGTTTGGCCTGTTTGGTCTCCCAGAGTGAAATCACGTCTGTGTCTTTGAAGGAGGAGCTGTGCAGCCAGTGGTCATTGTTTTTCTACCATAAATGTAGCTGAATGCGATGTAGCCCCGAAACCCGCAGGACAAACTGGAGTTAAAGTTCAGACAAGTCAAAAATATAATTAAATCTATCATTATATTCTACTATTAGTTATGTAGCTGGCTTTGTTAGTGTTAGTAAGTGTGCTATAAAGCTTTAACTAGTCTTATTATGCTGCACTGTATGAAAGATTAACATTGTGAGCACTGGGCTCATAGCATGAGTTTGGTTGTGTTAGTTCACAGTGTTCATAAAGATGTCCAGGAACAGCACTGAATACTGGCACAGTAAAGGAGGACCGTTGAGATCAGAATTATGGGCAAGCGGCCGTCCTGCCAAAGTGTTTTTGAGCAAGAAACTGAATCCTACCCGCTCCTGGGCTGATGAACTCACTAATGCATTTAGAAAAAAAACATCCAATCCCTCATCATGTAACAGCAATATCACGACATCATCATCTCAGACATTACTGTCTGACATTGCCTTTACTCTAGTCCAGCAACCTGACACTGAACTGCAATCAATGAAAAGGAAAATCAATTGAAAATACATTTGTGCACCTTAGCAAGCTGATATTGATCTGGCATCTTTCCTCTCATCAATAGAAATGTTGCAGTTTGAATTTCAGTTTGAAGTCTAACATCAGCACAATGTTATATGTGAATCTCACAGCAACATCTAAAAACTGCACATTCAGACCACAATTGGCTATTGATTGTAATCTGATAACAATGAACAGTAAACACTCCTGTTTAATGTTGCTGTTGGATGCCGGTGCAGGCGGCAGTGCTTCTCTCAGCGGCGACTGTTGAGTTGCTGATTTCTGAGCTGTTTGCACTTCCTAACCTCTCGAGGCTAAATGACATGTGATCTTAAAGAGCTCTCACTGCTCTGGAAAATACTTGGGCAGCCAGTCTGTATTATGTTCAAGTGAAAGCATCTCTCTGCAACATATTTGTGTCACTCTGTTGGTGTGTGTGTGTGTGTGTGTGTGTGTGTGTGTGTGTATTCTCCTGTACCATGTGTTGAGATGATCAGCTGGACATTATCATGGCCACTGGGCAATCTCCTCACTTGCAACACTGCGCTCATAACTGTGCGACAAGGATCAAACATCCATGCACAAGCAACACAGGGTTAACACTCGAGAGTAGTCAAGTATTCTTGTCCATGCTCTGCTGAAATATCTGGCAAATGAGTCATGCAGTCGAGGCCAGAGTGTTACTTTATTACTTAAAATAACAAAAAACTTTTGCCAGCAGGGTGAGATAACTTGGCTTGTTCTCTTTGCAGTTTTACCATAGAAAATCTCCAAAAATGGCCCCAAAACAAGGAATGTGTATTTTTATCTGATGAAAATCGCATGAAAAAAAAGGGATGTTTCAACAGTATTTGTGTTTGTTAGACAGTGATGAGGGAATGATGAAGATTCAGCAGTCAAGTCAACACATTTCTTAACACGCACTCATCGAGAAGTGCAGCTAGGAAAGAAGCGCTCTCACACATGATAAGAAGCCCCTGGGGTGACTGCCCGTCATGGCTTCCGTGCACATTGGTTTGCATGCAGAGCACATAACGAGACTAACGTATATAACCACGCCCTGCATGGAAAGGTGTTTGTTCATGTCACCAGTTACACACTGCCACACAAAGCACATGTGCATATCTCCCTGCACACCTACTGACACATAGGTGCCTCTTCACGTATGCTTATGTGAATGTTCAATCTGAACGCACACTCTCACACAGTCTTTATAGCTAACACGCACGATGGTAGCCATGCATGCCACAGATGTAACATGCTGCATGCCATCTGCAGGGAGGCATCATACGAGCTGCTTAAGGGCAAGAGAGGTGGTGTGTGCATCTGGGTCTGTTAGGATTCTTCACACATACATATGCTTCTGAATGGATGTTAACCCTTATTACCCTTGATTTACATTCACATGTGGATAGGAAGTAGTGATGCTTCTGATTGCAGCAAACATCACACATCCTTTGTTATCGTTAATGTTATTTTGGATGCATTTTTCTCGTCTGAGTGTTCAGTCTATCATTCAGTCTATGTAAAATGGAAGTTTTTGTAAAGCTTTTTGTTGCAAATTTGTGATTTTGGCCTGTTTTTAACTTGACAATTTTGTCAGTGACTATGGTTGCTATGATGCTGCTCATGTGGCACATGTGGTCGTTCTGAAAAGACAGATGAATTAAATATCCATAAAACTGTACATATAATGTAGTGGCACAGCCAGCTGAGCTGTTAGACCAGCGTTAGGTTTGGCTGTGCTGAGTCACACACTGCAGTGGTCTAAATATAGCATTGTGGGTAATGTAGTCTGGGCATCATGTACACTCCTCTCCGCACACCCCTGACCCCCACACATAAAGCATCACAGAGAACCAGGCTGGAGCAAAATTAACAGAATGAGAGAACTCCTGCACAGATCAACCAGATAATTTAATTTACTGGCACACATATAGAAAGTCAGGTAAACATCAAATATGCCCTCCCTCTCTGTCTCTCTTTCTCCCTCTCTCTCTCTCTCTCTCTCTCACACACAAACACACACAGTCAGGAGGTGACAGCGTGTTTCTGAGAACACTTAAGTTTTGAGCAGAGTGGCTGGCAAGAGGTCAGGTAACTGTGGGAAACACTGTTCTGCTGTGACTGCTGATGTCTCTCTCTCTCACAGAGCCTCTCTCGAACAGAATAAAGTTGTCAGAGGCGATACGGAAAAACACGATGTCTTTATTAGAATTCCATCATAAAACATCTCCTATCAGCCTGTAGAACTAGCTTTTTCTGAGCTTTCAACTGCATCTCATAAGATGACCTTGATTTGATGTTGATGAAATCTAAAAAGTGTGAGGAAAAAGAGGCAGGACAGAGAGTCCCAAAACATAACACACTGGCATCTGTGTGTGCCACTGTTGCCATGGCAACGCACCCAGTGGCAGAGCTGCAGAGCAGAGCAGAGAGACAGGGATGAAGGGTAAAGAAAAAAATGGATGTATGAAGATGAAGTTTACACTCACCTACCTGTAGGCAAGTAGGTATGTGCATCTTCAAGGACAAACGGAAGCAGCGTTATTTGACACATATGTGTGGAAGATGATGAAAGTAGGAACGAATATGTTGCAACTAAACTCGAATTATATTGAATATATATGAAATCAGGCCGACTCGTCAGACAAGTTACATATGTTTGGCTGCATTCAGACAAACAAGAACTTGAAAACAAACAGAATTCTCATCAATGGAAGGACTGCAGTGGCCAATCAAACACGTGCAAGCACATATTCCTGTTAATTACCTTGTATTTGTGCATATTCTAAGTATTGACCTCGTGATTGTTGCAAGTAAAAATAACATGTGATAAACCTTCAAACTCTTGAATCTGTCAAGTTGGATTTCCTGAATTTTACTGTATTTCATTGTCTCACAGGTGAAATACTTACATCCCACTTACAACTACCATTCACACATAGAGAGCCTGAGTGATGCTCAATAGATCCTAGAAAGCGCTGAAAGTAGGCGCACAGTTAGGGTTAACAGAATAATGTAGTCTGTGGATGGTCCTCAGAAGGATAGCAGTACCAGGGTGTGTGTGTGTGTAGAGCTGAGCCAGCAGCAGCCACACCAGTTATCACGCCTGGCTGATGGCTGTTAATGCTGCGGATTAACACCTAACCCTCACTAACTCTGAGCACACACATGCACGCACAAACCACTACACCCAGTTCTCCCAGCAAGCAGCGTGCAGCAAGGGTCGCTTCAATTTTTTGACAAATTTAGACAAATTCAGACCCCGACGCTGCAGTAGACTGCACATTTAGGAAAAAATATCACCCAACCACCATAACATGCACACATATGCACACACTCTCTTCCATGCATACCACTCCTCACTCCAGCCTCTTGTCTCATTAAGCAGAACTTGGCCTTGGAGCAGCGAGACCCACTGAGCTCAGCTTCCCATGGTAAATGAGTGAGTGCACCGCGCGTGTGTGTGTGTGCGTGTGTGCAACAGAGCATTTCTTGTGTTGTTGACCTCTGGGACAATACGGCACTGTGACATCAGGAAATGTCCTTAGAGAGCTGCCAGAGACAGAGAGAGGGATGGAGGGAAGGAGGAGGGCAAAGGAGGAATAGGAATGATGGGAGGCAGGATTAGATGGGAGGAACGTGTTGGGAAGCAAGAGTGAGCAGAGGGGAACAAGAGAGGAGGGAAGAGAGGAGCAGCTTTTGGGGTGAGTGATGAGGGTAGAGGAAGCATTGAAGAGTTGGAGGAGCGAGAGAAAAGCTCCATGGAGGAAGGAGGGAGGGAGAGAGAGACAGAGAGAAAGAATGAGGGGGCTGCAGGGAGGGAAATAGATACACACTGTTGCTGAGGCTTAATTAAAGACAATAATGTTGTTTTTTGTAGCCGTCCACAGACGGCAGGCCTCTCAGCCATGGCCTACTTAAAGAGGAAAGAGAGAGGGTGGGAAAGAAGGAAAGAGTTCTTATTAACACCAAACCTTCATTACTTTCTAACTCTAACTACTACTTGACCAACAATAATATTTTTTGTCATTTTTCAAGCAAGAATGGTAAACACTCCTCTGACGTCAGGATTTGTTGCTTATCTTTCGTATATGATAGTCGACTGAATATCTTTGGGTTTTTCAAATGTTGGTGTTGGATAAAAGAAGCTCTCTTGCCTTAATAAATCACTTTTGGTTGTGTGGAAATCGGCCATTTCTCACTATTTTTAAAGACGAAGCCCTTAATGGATTAATCAAGAAAATTACCTGCAGATTTATCGACAATAAAATCATAAAACTGTGCAGTAGTAAAAATCTGAAACACCTGCACCACCACGTATCACATCTTCTTCATTGTGCAGAAGTAAAAACGCCTGCTGTTTGGAGGTCTGACAGCTAACTCAACCCCTGTGGCCGCATGCAGCGCTCCAGAAAACAAGCTAACAAGATGAAATTTAGAAGAAGTAAAGCATTACTGGGATTTGTGATTGTAATTTTGATCGCAGAATTTCAAACTGTAATACCTCGAGGTTTGTGTAGACTGAAATTCATTCACGCCAAACAGCCAATGTACCAACTGAACGCTACTGCAAGCGAGCTCAGAGGCTCCGACTCTGTCTGTGAGGGCTGGTCTGTGTGTTTGTGTTCCAATCTAGAGGAACTAGATTATCTAAAAAACATAAATTATAGGTCGTGATCTATTCAGTGGGGTTAAGGTATGGTCAGTAGCTGACTAATCCTCATGCTAACCCAGTTATAGATAGTAAAAAAAAAACAGTTCAAGCGTTTTGGTTGCTTGATCAGCCGTATCAGATCAGTCGACTGTGAATGGCATGCTATCTGTGAAATGCAATTAAGCCATCTTGCTCAGATTTCTCCTCTCCTCTTGGCAACAACATGGCTATTTTTTCTCTGCCACCACTTCCATCTCTTTCTCACACGCTCACTCTCTCTCCCTCTCGCTCCTTGTTGCCTGGCAACCATGCTCGTAAATGTGATCCCACTCGTCTGCGATTGGCTGAGGGGACGGCAGATCAGAGTCGGAGTCGGAGCGAGAAAAGAGGGGAACACGCATGCATCACAGACAAAGGTATAAACTCAAACAGTGCTTCCCACTGCCCACTGCTCCCGCTGCACGTCCCTGCCACAGGCTAAACAATGCATGTGTGTGTATGTGCGTGTGTGTGGTCACAACTGCTTGGCGTGCTCTGTTCAGCGCCTGCATGTTTACACACACATGCCTGCGAGCTAATACGCATGCATGTCAGAATTCCAAGCGCAGGGGTGAGTGTGTGTGTGTGTGTGTGTCTGTGGTATTAACTAGCAGGTGGTCCTTGCAGGGGGGGTGCCATGCTGCAAGCTGAATAAGGGTAAGCGCTCTTGCTGAGTTGCATGTGTGTGTATGTGTGTTTGTGCGTACTGTGTGTGTGTGTAACTGCATTAACTTAAATGGCCTCACATGTGAGTGTTACCTCTCTTCCTCCCGCCCAGGGAGTCATCAGTGCAGCCAGCATGGAGCGCTCTGCCAGGCAGCCAGCTAGTTAATGAGGGAGTGTTGAATACTTTTTTATTACACTGAATGAACACACACATGCACACTCAGCAGACAAGCATTTAGCTATCATGTTAGGGTTTTTTAATCAGTTTCGTTTACTCGTTGTTTACCTCCTAGTGTTTTATTTTCACCCTTGGGAGCTGGGAGCCACTGCCATAGCTGATGCTTGCATCAGGCCTGCTGCTGAAAACTTCCTCGCAGTCCCCGACAACAGTCCACTGTCCGCTTCTGTCTTTATTGCTCACTACACTCAATGCTCTCTCAAGCATGGACCCCTCTGTCTTTTCACACAGCCATCACTCCATTCCTCGGAGATGTGGAACAATCCTCAACTGTTGCTCTGCATCGTTTCGCTACCATTTAAGCACATTAACTAGCATTTCTCCACACAGCGCCACTGTGCCTCAAATCTGAGGTTCTCTGTTTACAGCAAATCAGTGTGCTCTTCTTCTTTGTGTCAAGTTTTAAATGTGCTGTGTGCCATAGGTTCAAACACCAGTAAATAATCCTGAAATTAAAATTCCTACGTTGGCGCTATTACTGTAAAGGCATGAGACCACGGTCAGGATCGTTGGCAGCCGCCATGTCACAGCAGCGGTATTATTACTGGTAGTGTTTCTCCAAATCAAGACCACATTTCCCATAAAGTTCATTGCTTCCTGCCCCCCAGCTCCCTTCCTTTGGCTTCACTGAAGAAGATAAACATGTTGGAAATGAGTTTTCCAGCCTTTTTTCTCTCCTTTCCACCATCTGCAGTTGAGACAAACCCTGTTTCTGCCTTCTTGTTTAGCAGAAAAACACTCTTGTTCTCTGTATGTAGTGTAAGTGTGTGATAGATGAAGCATCACGGCATTGTGCCTGTGTGGCATCATCAGACACAAAACTATGGAGCGATGAATCGAGCAACATGGCTACCTACATGACGTAGTCAGTAGAGATTAAACTTGTTTTGGCATTTGAGGTTGGACAGCACAACTGAGGGTTGACTGGTGATCAGACATGTGCTCTCCCCTCCCTCCACCATCCACCGCTACTACGACGAGGGCTGTTTTTGCACCAGCAGCAACCTCAGGACCAGATGGCTTTTGCACAAGAAAAACATTTGTGCAGCACTTTTCTGTTTTTATTGTTTTACTCATCAACTCCTCTCTCTTTGTCCCCATGATGATCGTAACGTTGTTGTCAATGATGGCGACGATGATCTCTTCACCCAACGTATTCCCTCTCCCGCCCCATTTTTCCCCCTTTTTCGCTCCACACTCTCTCTCTCAGCAGTAGTAGCAGCAAACCTGGGTCAGTCCAAGCCCCTCTTCTCAGTTCTCAGTTTGCACATCTTCGCTTCCTTTCCTCGCTCCTCCTCTCAGTCCCTCCCAGCTGAGATGTGAGTGGTGGAGGCAAGAAAGGCACGACAGGAGAGGGGTGTCGAGGCAACAGGCATCTGACAAGACGAGACATCCTTGCTTCTGTACCATCTTTTCATGGCGACATCAATTAAACTTTGCATGAATACAAAAGGAACAGTAAGATTTGTAGAGTTCTGCTCCCGCCATGGTTTGTATATTCCAGCTGTGTGCCACGCCAGTTTCATATGTCACAGGTACTGAAAAGACCTAAAAGATACACCTGTGCAGCCTTGCTCATAGCACCTCCGGCAAGCCCATCCCTCCTCGAGATGCATGAGCTCGATTTCCGGGTCACAGGCAGGAGGAAGGAGGAGAGAGGCGTCGAGGAGGCGCAAAATGGAGAAATGAGAAGAGCCCCAGGACTCTCACAATGCACACTTGGCACAAAGAGCAGCAGTAAAGCGCCACTGAGTGTGTGTGTGTGTGTCTCTTTGTGTGTGTGTGTGTGTGTGTGTGTGTAATGAGGATGGTGATCTGATGGTACAGAATCTCTGGCGGTTTTATTGGCAGTCTGTGTGCCTGCAAGTGAATGCAAGGATTCATAATGAATATCATAAATCTTATTGATACACACACACACACGCACACACACACACACACACACTCACACACACACACACAGCTAAGACCTCTGAGCACTGCCCGTCCGTGGGGCTCACTTAACTTTAGATATTTACAGCTTCTTTGTGCTTTCAGCAAATAAAAAATGAACACACAATAGAATAATTTTACTGAAACATTCTAAGCTTTAAACTTCCTGAATTTTAGAAATATAAAATCTACATTTCTGTACTGGACCCCTCTCACTGGGACAAAAACTGAGCAGGGATGATAAGAAAATGACAAAAGTCTCACTGCCATCAGATGACATGACTTTAACATTAGTTTCTGATGATGTTGGTGAATATTGAGCAACTCACACATAACCACACTGTCATGTGGTTCTCACCATGAAAGACATGCTGGATATCACTGCATTGGGACCCTTAGATGACCGAACTGAAAGGGGAGTAACAGAGAGCGGCAGATGTAATCAGGCAATAAGGCACAACGGATGATGTGAGACAGAAAATCAACAATTTTATAAAGACTTCCTTGAAAAAGAAAACTGATTACCCAAATAACCTTCTCCATATGTGTGCCCATGCAGGCCTGATCTGTGACATGTAGTGCGCAGTTCAGTGTGGTTCTTGTACTTTGGTTGATCAAATCAACAAAGCTTTAGAGTTGGTTAGCAAACAAACAAAAGCCACCCAAACTACAAGCTCACACGCTGACTGCTGTGTCCTGAGATGGTCAAACAAACTGAAACCAAAACTAAAATGTCCTGTTTGCCTCAGATGAACACAAGATCATCTGAGGCGAGGGAGAACGAGTCTGTGGACCGACTCCGTCAGAGAGGCCAGTAAAGCCAATAAACCACGGCTGCTTAAAGCTGCTGATGTAACAGCGGCCTCTCTTTCATGTGGTTTAGCAGAAAAGTCTCAACGTGTTCCCAGCTGAAAGGAAAGTGACAAGAAGTCACTGACGTTAGAAATCTTCACTGAATGGAGCGAGTTTGTGTGACTAGATTTTGAAAAACCGGAAGAGACCTCCTTTCACAAATATGGCTGTAGTGTGCATGCCTGAGTGTGGGAACATGGGAAAATGCTGTGTGTGTGTGTTTGTGTGTCCTCATTGATACTGAAGGATGAAGAAGAGTTGTTAAATGATGCCAAATGGACAGGTTATTAAACATGGGAAACACACCACACACACACACCACATCAGGGAAGCAGGCCTGTTGTGTATACTGTGTATGCTGTCACACACACACACACACACACAGCCAGTTGGCCCTGGGGAAAGTGAATGTTTGGGCTATAAGAGGGGAGTGGAGCTCACATCTGAAAGTGCACTCAAATTCACCCCTCACCAGGGAATTCATGGTGAGGGGAGAATCAAAAACTCGCACATTTCCTCCTGCTGGATTTCACCCGCTTGCTAAATCTCTCCCTCTCTCACACACACACACCATCATGAACACAAGAAAAACTGTTCCTCTCACCCTCTACGCTGCCTTCTTTAACTTTATCAGCCTGAGAGGAGAACTTCCTATATCTGGTGCCTAAACATTAGGGACCCAGCAGGAAACAAGGCCTGGCCATGATCCAGCAGAACAAAACCAGTACTCCCACTTCAGTTGGACGATTCCCCATTGGCCACGTGATTATTTATTTATTTACTATAACAAAGCACATTATTACTGAGGCCTAGATTCTTCAGGAACTCTCCTCTGGAAGTTGCAGCCGTTCTGGGTTTAAAAGATTCTCTTACTCTGATCCCTGGCAAGATAAGAGAAGATGAGTACCTTTTTTTTAAAATCAGGTGCTTTCAAACCTGGCAGTCCGAACCAAGGTTCACATTTTTGTTATACTGTGTGTGTGCCCATTGCAATTATGCAAACACACTCAAGAACATCACATGACACAACTATGTCCTGCCATCAGCACGGATGATGTCTCACTGTGCTTGAAATTAACTGGTTTGCAGACGGCGTGTGTCTGATGTTGATGTGTTGCCTTTCAGATTCTTCTCATTTCATTACCATTATAATGAGTTCAAATTAGCCAAATGAACATCCTCGTTTTCTCACTCTCATCCTCTCTGAAAACACCTGGAAACTGTCAGCTTTTCTTTTTTCAGCTGACTTTTTTATCATGTCATTGGACAATATTTGAAAAAAAAAACAACTGAAAAAACAAAACTTTGTCTCCTTCTTTCCCCATGTGCTGCCACAGCAACGAGTTACACGTCTACAGCCATGACAGTGTCTTATTGAGACAGCTACACAGCTAAATGCCCTCAGTTTTTCAGATATTTGGTAATGAACCAATATACTGAGTGAACAAAATGGACGTGATGATGGTGGTAGATGAAAAGTTCAGAGATTGAAGTAGTAGTAGTGGGAGTAGGAAGACAGAGGAAGACTCTGGGGCCCATCTATGTCTGCACCAAATTTCAAGGCAATCCATCCAATATTTCAGTCTGGACCAAAGCGATGGACCAACCAGCATCGCCATCTCTAGGGCCATGAAAGTGGCACATTGACTAGAAATGAGTTTGTATAATATGTTGTAATACATATATTCAACCTGATTCAATATCAGAGGCATTAGTGGTGATGCAGTGTCTTTAACAGTAAAATCTGGCTGCCATGACTTCTAGGAATATTTCATATGTGATAATCAGGGAGCCTTTTTTTTTTTTCATTTTAACCAGCTGATGAAACCAGTTTGGTCCACATAATGTTTGGCCGACATGCTGAATGAAAGATGCAGGCTCATAAATGGCAGCGTCGGTACAAGAGCAGAGCACAGGATCATCAGTACCCTTTGGGCGTGATTCACACACATGCACACGCGCTGTGATGAGTAGCACATTGATATAGCGAATGGCAGGGAGACAGAGAGCATCATTATTGGTGCCGTCTTCTGCCGCCATCCATTTAACAAATCTATTAGAGAACATCACACGCTGAGAAAGAGCAGCAATTGTACAGCAATCTGACAAATGGACTCCAACAGGAATGACTCATCAGCACAGAAAGTACAAAGAGCCTCTGATGCGCAGGCTGCATCTTCGTGCCGCCGTCGTTATATTTGTCCCTCTGTGTGTGTGTGTGTGTGTGTGTGTGTGTGTGTGTGGCATGTGAAACGAGCTGACAGAGCCTGGCGATTTCCTGTCTGGCCTATAAAAGCAGCACGAGCCTCTTCCTGTATCCTCCTCTGCAGGATCCCACCTGGGGCCGCACTCACACGTCACCATCACATAGACTGTCTCGCAGCTGCAGCTAATAAGTGACAACAGGAGGACACGCTCCCTGTCCTGCAGCCTCGGCCGTCTCTCCCGTCTCCCTCTCAGAGAGTAGTATTCAGATGGCCTTAGTGGGCGGTGACTGTTTGTCTGACCTCCTCAGCCCACACACATAGAACAGAGCGCCAAGCCAAAAACACAAAATACAATCCAATGACCGCAATTCTATAGTATTCTGGAAGTTTAAGTGAGTGCAGCACGGGCTAAAACACCATGCTGACCTTTGCTCTGAAAATATCAAAATATCTGAAACAGTCCAGGATGCAGGAGCAGTGAGGGCCGGTAGAAAGCATGTTGCCAATCAAATAATAATAATCAAAATATTGTTTAAAAGCACTACATTTGTACATTCTTGCATTTTTAACACTTTTTACCTCGTCTGTCGTAGCCTGCTGGCTCCGGCTAGCTAGCATGACACATAGAATTCCAGTGAGACACAGCAGCTGGCGGCAATGCTAATGCTAACCAAGACTTTACACAGAGCTGGCTATTTTGAGTGTCAGCTGACACAATCACACACACACAGCATGTTAGTACTTAACAAAGAAACCTTAGCATATATTGTTTTCAAGTCAATTTGTCTGATTTTTTTGTAGAACGAACTTCACTGATTATCTATTAGCATCTTAACCCCAAATTCAAATATGCTACAAGTTGTCAAAACAGCAGCTTCCTCCCAAAACCACTTGCATTAGCCTTCAAAAACCCGTTATTTGCAACACACAGTGCAAAACCGATGCTCCTGCTGCATTGGGAAGTTTTACAAAACATGTCCTGCTACATAAATATCTTTTACTGACCTCTCCGAGATGCTTCCCTCATGTAAACAGTGCAGTGCAACCGCTTTGAAGCCTGGGACAAAGTGTACCTTCAGGCTGCTGGAAACACTTTCATCAGTCAAAGGAGGATTTAGTGGGCTGGTTGATCATATCTCAACAACATAACAAGATTCCTAATAGTGCTGCCATGAGGAGCAAACACAGCACGGCTCTGGCCAATGCACACAGCTTATAGCTTTCACACACCCGTACACACACAGCTGTTGTCCTACCTCTGGTGTTGGTAGCCATGTCTGCCACCTTCTGAAAGGCGTCCAGGAAGGCCACGGCAGCCAGAACAGTGGTTCTAGATGAACAGAAAACACTCATTACTACACATACAATGGGATTAAAATGAAGCTTTATTTAATGATCACCTTCAGTGATTTCAGGTTTTGCACTGTTGATTTGGTCAATGGGTTTGAAAATAGTAGATATGATCTATTAGCATGTTGCTAAATCCACAGATATCAGTGTGGGCCAACTCTTCAGGCGTACGAGTACAAACTGAGACTTTACTTCCTTTGTATAATTGATTTAAAAACTGAATTTTTCACTTTTGTTTTTTTGTAATAAAGTCTAATTAAAAGCAGGCCTGTATCCCACAATTCTGAAAAATTTCAAAGAAAAACAAGCCATGAAAATTACTGCATTTACATGATGTCATGTGGTGGTCTAAATGCATTCTTCCAGTCTGGTAAAAAACAAAATTCTATGCAAATCACCAAACCCACAGCATGGGAATCACTAAATTCTTGCCAATTCAAGGAAACTTTCCTGGAAACAGTATTGTTATGTATTATGTATTTATTGTTTTATTTTGATGTGCTGTCCAAGAAACTTACCGGAGCTGGGAATGCAGCTTAGTGGCCTTGGCGCTGAAGTCCTCCCACACCGGATAGGAGCACTGGCAACACACAGACAACAATGCACATTAATATCGACCGATCTTACATACTGATCAAGAAAGTTTCTGCTGTGCCCAAACCTCTCTCCACACTTTACAGCGGTGCCAAGAAAGAGCTAAATGTTCTTCAGAAGTAAATAAAAATGATGCTGGTTTGGATGTCCTTCAGTCAGGGGTAGTTGCTCCAGGCAGATGCATGTTGCACCACTTTAATGTCTCTCAGCCAACTGATCACATGTTCATAACAAGGTCACATCCCTTCACTTCCTTCTGAAAGCTCTGTCTCCTTAATGGAGCATTTGTGTTGCATTTAGACTACAATCATGTTTACTGCCTCCTTTTCTCCCCTCTGGTGTATTATGTCTCCAAACATGACAGTTTGACATGAATGACTACAATGGTGATATTAGCATTGTACTCTTAGCATTTCAAGTTTATGCTCCTTTATACTTCAACTCAGTATATTTCAGAGGTAATTTGTCCCTTTTACTCCAATATATTAATTTGCAGATTAAGATTTTCCTAAATTATGACAACATTTTTAAATATCAAATTGCCAAAGAGTAAAGTTGTCCAAGTATGTCAAGCTGAACAATCAATCAACAGTCATCATAGTAGGTTTAGACAAGTAAATAATCCCAGGTTAATAAAAACACTGAAGATCACACTCTTTGTTCTCCTCCTGTAGCTCTGTAGGTTTATTATGTACAGAATCTCTTTATCCTTTCCACTGTCCCCTTTCCCACTGCCTGCTCCATCTGTAGCTGGCATCTCCCCCTTTTTCACTCTCGCTCACCCTCTTCCTTTATCCCCCAAAACAGCAGCAACCCCCTCCTCTCCTCCCTATGCAGCCATCTAATCAGCTACCAAAACACACACACACACACAGAATAGTCGACAGCCACTGGCATCAGGCAGCATCAAAGAGTTTGACTAGAGCACACAGGATTGCTAACACAATTCAAAGGTGAAGCTGCATCTGTAATGGATGCTGCTCCCCCCTCCTTAGACGGGATGACTGCTCTATCACACACACCCAGCCTCAGCACACATTACATTATATTTGATCCAGGTTAACCTATAACCCTGCTAAATGCTTGCAAATTGTGTGAATGGGGGTGGGTGGTATATCAGAAGGAGGTTCAAATATCATTACAGAAGCAGGAAGATACAGAACATCTGTCAAAAAAAAAAAAAGCCTAAGGAAATGCAGGGAATCATAAAAATGACGGCAAAGCGGGACAGTCTGAAGGAAGTGTGTGTGTGTGTGTCTGTCTGCTGGGGGTGGGGCATCCTGTCGTGATGTCAGACTGGCACAGACAGTAAGGGATGTACACTCTTTGATCTGGCCTGTTTGATGTGGCTTAATTTGGTCTGAAATCACAGTCCTATTTCCCCTTAGTACCAAAAGCTACCCCCTCCACCATCCAGCACCGGCACACACACACACACACACACACACACACACACACACACACAGACTCACCCTACTCCCTCCCATTGTAGGCTGTTTGAAGTGCCCTGCGGAGCTTAAGTAGTGTGGATGAGAGATAACGCGAAGTGACGCCCTCCTACTTGCACACACACACACACACACACACACACACACACGCACGCACACACGAGCAGCCCTGCATCTCATCAACATATTTTGGCCATTTCAATCCAGTAAAAGAGCCTGGTGGCAAGTGACCAAGTGACGAATGAGTGTGCATGTGTGAGTGATTTCTTCCTGCTCCTTCCTCCCCCACACACTCTGTGTTAGTATTGTGAGCTGCCGTGAGGTGTGTAAGTAGCCTCGACGCAGTCTACCTGAAACATTTTTCTTTACTTTGATCAAACCAAGTTAACAGTCACCTGGAAAACTCACCTCATGATATGAGGGAGTGACTTAGAGGAGAAATGCAGCATGTGGTGCAGTGAAAATGCACCATGTTAGAAGCGGTGTGGTGAGCTGAATGTGGACAGGGTGCTGTGCACTAAACGTATGTTGTGTGTGAAAATGCTAAAGGTAGTAAAAACCGAACTTACATTTGTCATTTTTGCGTGTATGTCAGCAGTACATATTACTAAAGATCCCACAAACATCCTATGACCACATCTTTTGTGCACTATACAGTATTAAAACACATGTTTCTGGTTTTGTTCCAGAAATATGGAAACATAATTCAGAGTCAAACTGCCATTTACTTCTATCTATCCATCAACAACAACCCTTTCCCACAATCCTGAATGTGTGATTCGACCGAGAGCAAACAAATTTTTGACGGAAAGAAATAAGCCAGGCTAAATGTTATTAATGATTCTTTTAATAACTCACATACATGCCAGGGACCTTAACTACTATGCCTATTCTGCTTTGTTGTTGTTATGAATTTATTGTTCAATAGTTTTGCCTACAGGACTCCTAAAAAAACATAAAAAACCTTCACTGGTTTGGCAGGCTGAAGCCAGCGCAGCGGTAATCAGAACGGACAGAGAGGGTCGGACAACCAACAGGTTTCAGAGACAGCAGAGATTACTGCGACAAAGTTGGGAACATGGCGTTAGAAGAGAGAGGGAGCAGCGTTAATGATAAGGGAGGAACAGACACTGCTGCACTGGAGAGAAGCACAGAGAAATGAAGCTGAATCAAAAACACGAAGGGCTAACTTCTAATACAAAGTGCTGTAGTCGATAAGGGTAAAGTTACAGGAAACCTGTAACTTTCTCAGAACGACTGATCAAAGACGCTGTGATTGAGCGATTGCATCCAGGCACTGATGCTAGAGGAAAGGAGGCTACTGAGACAACATATATGAGGGTTCTCAAAGAGATCATAAAATACATGAATACAGAATTTGTCACAAATCTCTGGTGTTTTATGACTGTTGGTGTAAGTGCTGCCTTCTTTGGTACATTTCTTATTACTTATCATTAATATCCCTCTGATTAGATGGAACTGGGGAAACTGAATCATCTCACAGTGACAGAAGCTGTCCGTCCAAGGTCAAAGATCTGCAGTCTGAATTCCTCTGAAATCCTCATTGCTCGGCAAATGTGTCTGTGAGAGTGTGTTTGTCTCTGAGAGCTCAAAGGCCGCGACCATAACCGGAGCGCTCACATGATTGTAGGACTTGGGATATCACGGTGGCCGAGGGGCAAATACATGAGTGCATGAGAGACAGCGAGCGGGAGACAGTGAGTGTGTGAAAAAGCTTTAGGATTGTGCACTATTACATCACCACTTCCTGTGTCACAGAAAAACTCAGCAGGGCACGCATGGTTGCCTCTAACGCACACACACACACGTACATATACAGATTCAGACACAAACACACTGCTCGGTTCATCCCGGTGACATTTCACAACTAAAAATGTGCCCTAGCTTTCTTTCCATATCCCTTTAGAAGACTATGGTGGATATCAGACTCTAGGCACTCTGTGTATTGTATCAAAGGGTCAATCCAGATGTTTTTGTCTTCCATTTATGGGATAAAATTCCTAGCTTTGCACAATTCACCTTGAAACTTCACCTTTCCTTCTTCCTTTAAACCCTCCCTTCCTTCCTCCTTCCTTCCATGGGGCCAGCCGTAGATCTGCTGCCAGCCATTCATTTTCAGTGGAGAACAGCAAATAGCTCATAACAGGCAGCTCAAATCAGAGCCTTAGATCTATAGTGTTTTTTTTTTTTAATGTAAATGAGTTAAAATGCAATCTGCGCATTCTGTCTGACTCAAACCTGAAAGTTAAACAACCACAGAGGAAAACAGCGAGCTGCATTAGCACTGACAGGACGGCTGGTCCGCCCACAAGATGGTTGGCAGCATTGTCACTTCTGGTCTGGCTGTGACTTCAGCTCCAGCCCCAGAAACTGCTTAAGACTCCTCGTCCCTCTGTTCTTCCTTCCTTCTTTCCAGGGAATGCCATATGTTGTCATTTTCACAATCATTGTCAGTGTGCTGCTGAGCTTGTACAGTCCTACAGGCATTTTAAATTGTTTTGATGTCGTGCCAGGAAATATCTGTAAACAAACGGGCCAGAGTGTCGGTGTTCCAGGGAAATACAACGAGAGCCATCTAATGGGACATTCCAAGCCTGTATAATGTCTAAAAATGGACTGATACGGTCAAAGCAACAAACCAGAAATGCTCGTTTTTAATGGATTTTGACACCCATGCTTTGGAAGACTTCAGCAGGATGTTAACGTGGAAAGAGCTTCCTGTAGGTTCCAGTCTGCTGGACTTGCACACACTCAGATATGCATGGTGATTAAAAGTAGGTCCAGCATCGTGTGCACTGCCCCCCACCAAAAAAAAGGGTCAAGCTGTCTTTGGACTGTGCAGGGATGTAAATCTGTAAATCATGCAGAAAACATCTAAACACGATAATTATGAGACAAGATCCAAAGCTATGAGGATTGTCATTTTCATCTGGTTCAACCTCTCTCTTTTTAAACTGTAGCTAAGCTTTACCCTCCACTTGATCCCTGTTTTAAATCCATCACAGTCCAGGGACCCTGTCATCTACCTCTAACCTCCAACAATGATCCCTCACCCCTGATATCGAGCGATAGATTTTTTCCCTTTCCCCCTTACACTGCTACTTCCAGTAATCCTCCATTTCATCTGGTCTCTGGACTCTGGGGTGTTGTCAGCAGTCCTCTGGCCTAGTTCTCAGAGCACCACCAGTCCACCCAGTCTGTCCAGCACTCTATTGAGAGCTCCACTCCACCACTCACTACAGTGGATGAGAAGCTTACTGTCTCCTCTCGTTCTTTTGTTCCCTTTGTTTCCCCCACAGCAAGACAGAAAAACAGAGGAAATCCAGCAAGAGAGGCAGAGTGAGAGGGAAAACGGGTGGAGGCAGGCAGAGAGGGATGTAAGGATTAGCCAGATTTTTTTGCTGTATAATCGAGCCAATTCACACGTTAAAAGAGAAATGCAAGACCCAAACAAAAGGGGCTAATTTCACAGTGCTTCATATGCATAATCAACTGGCTGGGAGTTTTCAAAAAGAGGATCAAACTCATTTTTATCAAGGTTGGGAGTGGATGTACAGCCCAGAGAGAAATGCTACATATTATCTGTCTCCCAGAAAGGATGGCGCTGCCTATTGTCTGCTCTGTAGTCGGCTGCACCATTACAGTGATTCACAGTCACTTGCATAGGTAGAGCTTACTGCCCTGCTCTCAAATACAGACATGAGCTGGATAAGTGAATCTGGGCCTGTAAACTACACTTCAATAACACTAAATCTTTTCCAACTTGCTCTTGTCTGTGTACATCCGCTCGAAGACATCACTCCTGTCACTTTGAAGTTAAACTGATTTCTTGACCCGGCAAACATCTCTTTGAGGTTTGGAACAAAAATCACTGTTTTAGTGTTGCAGTTACGTCACCTGATGATGCAACCCATCAGTAAAATGTCATCAGTTGTTCCTCAGCCTTGGACCTGTCTGTCTACAGAATTCATCCAAATACTTTCATGTTTATTAAGAGGTTCTGCTGATAGATGAGACTGGCACTGGTTTGATTTTTGATCAGTCACTTAAAAAGTCATATGATTCTGTGTTCCAACACGTCAGGGTTTCCTGAGCATTTTTCAGTTGAGGCGAAATACAGACACCTCCCCTATTATTAGAAATAATTATTACATTTCTGTAGAACAGCAGGCTTATTAAGCTTCAGGTAAAATAAGCAGTGGCGCTACACTACACAGATATTTCATTTAATTTATTTAAACATATTTAAACCAACCATCATGTAGTGACATTGATTTTCACTTTGCAGTAATTATTTAGAGTAGAGGACAAAAGTAGCATAAAATGAAAACATTATCAAAAACCTTCAGAAAGAAGGTTGTGTTGAACACTGCCTCTGCCCAACAGTCAACATTTGTTTGAGCGCAGTTCTTCCCGAATCTTAGCCAATAGTTGTTGTTGTTGTTTTTTTTTTATTTAACCGAACGTAATGGTCATTTCTAACGCTGTTTTGGGGTTTCAGCTGGAGGACTTACCGGAGAGAAACTGTAACTTGAATTTGTTTGATATCAGCTTTAACGTTTTGGAATATCTCGCTTCATTTCACTCTTTTTTTAACGCACCATGCAGCATGAAGAAAAGTGGAGTCATGATTTCCTCCACCATGCTGAGTAAAACACTTTGTTTCAAAGGGGAAAGGATCAGCATGCAGATGAGGAGACAGAGGCTGCCTCGCTGCATAATTGATGAAGTGCAGCAGCTAATTCCAATCTAAACATAGTGATGAGGGGAAACAGGAAACCATCTGTGTGCTGTTGTGTTTCTGCGCCGCAAGGCCAGAGATCATAGACGCCCTATCAGTGAAACATCTGCCCGGCGGGATCAATCTGCGCCAGGTTTTGGGTAAAACATGAATGTCGTGCAGTATGTCAGACAGGGCTAGCCACGAATGTACACAAAATAACAGTTGTTCATACATCTCATCTGTGCTGCACTATACTTTACTGTACTGTACTGAGTGGACGAGCAGATGAACAAGGCTCGCTGACTGCTGTAACTCACTGTACAGAGAACACCAACCACTGAGTTGACTTGCAGCATAGTGCGACATTTAAAGCAATTCTTTTTGGAGCCAAGCTGTTGGTCAAAATCAAAGCAGAGGCCTCACATTAGTGCTTACCGTGTGTCGAGCTTCAAAAACACTGAAAACTACACTTACCATAAAAAACACCGCCCGCCTGGTAAATTTCAAACTCCATTCCTCCAGTTTTCAGCTTCCATAGACAGCATCATATAACCGTTTTTACAACCTGAGTAGTGGTAACCATGAAAACTGATGTTGACGTGCTTTCAGGCCAAAGCAGCATTTCATACATAAATGTAAACCTTCAGGCATGAATCACTAAATGTAGAGAGATTTAGACACAGAACAGACAGCACGCTGGGACTATCTACATTATCTATCATTGGACAGCCTGTTCTCAAGCAGCCATCAATCATCCAGGCTCTTATAGGCATAAATATGTCACTTAGCTGTGTCTTTCCTCCCTTTTTGCTGGGCTGAAAGTCGTTATTATCTGCACCGCTGCAATCATGTGAAAAGGCTGTTGATGCACGCTCAAGGTGCATCCCTCAAGCCACTTAGTGTAAGTGACGACAGCCGTTACTGTGACCTTCAGCACTAAGAGAGACACCTATGCAGAGTCAAGGAGGAGAGGAACTTTGAGGGCTAATCCTGATGAAACCTAAACAGATGAGACTGAATGTGCCCCAAAATCTCAACACTGAGAGCAGATTTGGTTGAAGTTCAGAACATACGAGGAACTAAAGCAATTTCTGAGCCTAATTTAATAGAGGTTGCAACAACGTGTGGCTTTCATGGTGCTGCTGTGGACCTCCAGAATCACTTTGTGTTGGGACTATTAACAGTTACATATCATGAAGAATCACCAGTGGATCAAAGGACTATGCGCGATGTGAAAGGAGTGGCTTGTAGTGTACATGTGCTTGTTACTCATTTGCCAACTTTCAGGCCAATACCAATAAATCTGCAGTATGCTAATTGACAATATATTAACTTATCAGTCCGGCTTTAACTCTAGGCATAAATATCTGTCTTCTGTCTGCTGGGAGCAGCTTCCAAAGATGATTTAATATGAACTTTTCTGTTGCATAATGTCACAGTGTGAAAATGTTGGGTTGTGCTTGGCCATCGTGCAATGCATTGAGCTGTAAATGGGAAGTTATTTAAATACATGACAGGAAGCCAGACAGGACTGCACAGATCTACAGTACGCTGTGAGATGCAGAGGCTGTCTGTGATGATGGTGAGGAGGGGTGGAGTTTCTTTATGGCTGAATGCAGATGCTGCATTGTAATTTTTCCTCTGAATTTCTCTACAGCTACACTATTCTGTGCAGTTCTGAAGCTTCTGGCATGAACAGGAAATAAGTCTAGATTTTCACTTACAGATAAATGACCTCTTGCTCAGTCTGCAGTCTGATTCCATAATCATGAACGCCCCTCCCCCACACATGTACACACATACGTAGTTAAAGCCAACATATCTTCCTAAAATGACGATGTGACAGCATGCAGAGAACTTTCTGTTTATGCTGTTGGTTCTTGTTGAAATGAACAAGAGAATATTGATTTGTCACATTCATTGTTATTCTCTGTCCCTGGCCTGTTCATAATGATCAGTGTGTTTTACAGTGAACAGCTGAGTGTGATGAGAAGGCTTTGACAGGTCTGACAAAGGGCTCAGTGAGAGAGGCTTTCTTGGCTGGCTCCCAGCAGCCTCCACGCCTCCCACGACCAGTCCGCCCCATTCATCTCCACCGGCCCTAACGAGCCCCGGGGCCCTAACGACCTCGGAGATTTTAACGAGCTCTAACGGGGGAGTGCTCCTTTACGCGTCCTATGATTCGCCTGGCACGTTGGCACCTTTTTACTTATGAAGCGAGCCGAATGTTTTTATGTGGTTGTTTTTGCAATGAAACGTTTCAAGGTCAAAATCGTCTGAATCATGTCAACAACAAAACCATGCATGTCAATGATGGTAATTTCTGCTAAGCTGCAGGACACACAAAACTACTCACCTCTTCTTCTGTGATCTTACATATCAGCTTTCTACTAGATTGCTTCTTCACCTTGTCTTGCACCTTTAAATAGATTTTTTTCCTCCACAATTAATTTGCTGAAGAAATTCTTGAGATAAAAGGAAGCTTAAACTGTTCCTTGTTCAATTCTTCACAGACATTTGGAAACAAATGCAGCGTGTCCTGTGCTGTTGGTTGATGCTGGACTCAAGGGAAAATGGAAAGCGATCAGTTTGTCTTCAGGACAGTTGGGACTGTCTTAGAGCTGCCCCTTGAAGGAAGACCGAAAAAAGGAGAAAGCTATCATAGAAGCCGTGACACACCACCCAGGTTTATAAGGTTGCAACCAAAAAGAGGCGTCCAGTCAGTGGTAGGCCACCAATACTGACCTTTAATAAACTACAGGGTTCGTAGGGACAGGGGCAAGTCAAATTCAAGGACTTTCAAGTACTTTTTCAAGCACTGACAATAAAAACAAACAGCCATTCACTTTGAGTTTGAGAGGTTTTCTGCAGGGTTAACGTATATAACAAAAAATGTCCACGTCACAGTTCACTGGTAAAAGCTGAGTGAACACTTAAACTCTAAACTGGCTGCTAATTCTTACAGCTTTGTAATACTGGCCACATTTCAACAACAACAACATAAATACAAATAAATATCAGATAGTTGGTTGAAAACCATCTTTTATGATTAAATTGCAGCTCAGTTGTGTCACTGCAATCAGGAAAATGTTTCTCCACAACATTTAGGAACTGGTATTTGCTTGAAGGACCGCATACATTCTGAGTCCCAAATTCAAGCACTTCAAGCACCTCAAGCACCATGTACAAACCCTAAAACTAACAACTGCCCAGTTTAGCAACAAAGCTACCTGGCTCTCTATCTGGCAGGCCTTCTGGTTCGTGGCTGACTAACTAGCTATTGACAAGCGAGCACGTTGGCTGCCACCAGCCATTTAGCAAGGATACGCAATGACTTTCACCACACCAAATTGGACTAAGCATTAACATATGTTTGTGTTAATTTAGCTAATGAGATATTAGCCTTATAAGAGAGCACCATAGCTACCCTCCAATCGCACATTCACGGGCCATGCATGAAAAAGACAACAGAAAACGTGCTTCTTATCATTTAAGCTAGCACACAGTAGAACAGCCCAGGTGTAAATAACAGAATTAATATGGCTGGATTCCTGCTGTGGTTTCCTGTACTGTGCATGCTGGCACACTGTCAGCGTGATGGCCTGTTGGGAACAGAGCCATCATTAATGTAATCGCTTTAATGCCACCTGTGCTTTTGCTGCTGTGAGCAGCCGAAATGTGCGCTGTGAAAAAAGCCTTTTCTGAAACACTGGAAGCAAAGCATCACTATCTTGGTGTCGTGCCATTGTTCTGACGGCCCATCATTCCGAAACCTTAAAAGTCCAAAATACAACCAAATCACCACAATAAATATTGACGAGTTTCTCATTTTATGCCAGAACAATGGCAAGTCCCCGCTAGCTCATCACTTTTACTTGTTGCACGAAAATATAGATGCTGAGAGTGAATTAATGGAAATGGACGCCTGATGGACATGCAGGAGCCCCGAGGATGAGAGCGCAGTCTTTGTCTTTTCCCTCCTTTTTTCTGATGACACGCAACCCGGCCTCTGTTTTAAACAACAGCAGTGCAGTGGGAAGCCCCCTGGACCACACACACCACAGATTGGACTAATGATACGCCTCCACAGAGGATCTTCAGTTCTGCAGCGTGGCCCAGAGTTACAGAACTTAATTGTCACCGGCCTTTAAAGGGCTGGACAACAATGGGCCATCTCTGTGAGGTTACTGACCAGTTTACTTCCAGTTCTCCTGGTTTGTTGTTGTTGTTCTTGTCTTTCCAGTTTACGACTTTAATGAGGAGGCAACAAGCCTCCAACACTGTTTCCACTGAAAAACATACAAGTTCAACATTTTTTAAAAGCTTTCACTGCATCACGCACTAGTATTGAGTCTCATTTTTAACATGTTGTTGTTACCTTGTATTTAAATGTAAATTAGTTCATTTTCAGCAAGCAGTTTGAAGCTTGGGCTTCAGGAAATTAGAATTATGGGTATTTTTCATTAACATTTTATAAGTCAAACTATCAGCTGATTTATCAATTGATCAAATAAGTTTTAGATAAATCAATTATGAAAGTAATCATACTGTCAACTTGTCTGAGAGGGTTTGAGAGGGTCTTCAAGAAATAAGTGGAAAAATTGCACAAACAGGTGTACTAAACTGGAATCGGCACACCTGATGGGCAGATGATACTTTCAGCGTCAGCTTGACATAAATTTCCTCCTCTGTCCCTGTCTGCAAAGGTCCATGAGACACGTCCACATGCAGCCCAGAATTTAGGACTGACTGCGCGCACTGACCAAAATGCCCACCGCACATGTGTGAACACATCTGCCTATGCATACATCTGAAGCATTCAAAACAGAACCAGATGCATATCCACTGTCTGTGTGCACCTCTTTTTTGAAGTATATCCAGTTGTAAAGAATGCATGAAGAAAGCCTGATGCCAGTGGGGTTGTTGTCTGAACTAAACACTAACACTAAAAATGCATGTGTTTTTGCATACATGCTTCATTTTCCAATACATGGACACATTTTTTAGAAAGGGTTTTTGGCCTTTATTAGACAGAGAGTCGAGATATATGAGGAACATGAAGGGTATAACATGCAACAAAGGTCCCCAGCTGGAATCCAACCAGGGACTTTGCAGCCATATGTAAGGAGTCTTAGCCACTAATCTATCAGGACACCGCAGCAACAAAGTTTTTCAGGCAGTATTTCATTTTATATTTTACTCTCCTTTCTTCAATTGCTTTCTGGAATTGAACCTGTCAAATACAGTCATTGTAAAGCTAAATATTTAGCATAGGTCACGCCACAAGGCAGACATCTACATGAAGGCTTTGCTGCGAGGCCAGGATGACACATTCATGGACACAGTGCACTTACTGTGGAACTGCAAGTGCACCAACCCACACACACACAAGGTTGTGTCTATGCTTTGTGTTATGTGGTTGGCTACGCACACTGCGGTGTAAGACATGGTCATGGCCAGAGAATATAAGCAATGCAGAAGTGGCTGGCCAACACAAGCCGGAGGCTCTTCCTGGTTCAAACCATAACTGAGCGGAGGGCTTTACTCCGAGGAGGCAGCTCTGCACCGCTGAACTCAAAGCAAAAGGCCACAGGTGTAAGAATTGAAGAACTGAAATGCGTGTATCCCATAGTTTTACATGGTAGCAGTCCTTGCTATGAATCATTGAGCAACATTAATAACATTAATCAGCAATCCTGAAGGGGCCTTGGCAGCATAAAGGTTGCGGATTCAATTCCAACTGGCGACCCTTGTTGCATGTCATTCCCTTCTATCTCCCCCCATTTCCTGTCTGCCTCTTCGGTCTCAAGCTGTCCAATAAAGCTGAAAAATGCCTCAGATAAATAAATAAAATGAATACTGCTGGATTCCAGTACAGAAACAGAAACAGAAAAGTATTTAGTTTGGATGATTTTGGGGAAACCCTCTCTGTCTGTAAGTGGAGACACTACTCTCATGTTTCTCATGTTTGAAACTAGAGCAGCAACTCGTAATTTTAAATGCATTCATTCAATAGTCTGTTAATATCAAATGCCTGTCACATGCCTAAGATCCCAGAGCTAAAAATAATGTCTTCTAAACACCTCATTTAGTCTGCACATCAATCTGCAAATTCAATCACTGTGTATGGTTTCTTCCTTTATCTTTCCTTTTTTTCAAATATATATAGTTTGTGTTTGTGTCCAAAGTTATTGTGACTCCTATACTTTGTGTGAATGTATGTTTTCATACAGCAAATGTTTGTGGATTTTGGAGAATAAATGGCTTAAATCATATTTCCTGTCAGTGTAAATGACAAGGCATTTCTGCACCAATTGAAATAAACAAAGAGTCAGTCAAAATAAACTGTTAAACACAGTGATATTTATCACTGAAGCTTCATGGGAAAATGTGATTATTTGGTGTATGTTCCAGCTCAAAATGGAGTGGAACATCTCATTACTAATAAAACCATAACACAAAAACATTAAAAATTTACTTTTTTGTGCTTTTATGTGAATAATTTTGTATTAAAGGGCAAGAAAAACATGAAAAATAAGAGTGATGCTTGAGTTTTTAAGACTTCAGACAAAGCATAGTATATTTTATGTACATCTATTAACCACATCCCTCTTCAAACTGCCTTTTCACACAGTATTTTACACAGTGATTTAGGAGCTAGTAGTAGCCTATGCAAATAAAGGAACAGAAAACAGACTAAAAAGCCTTTAAAAGCCTTTCTCTCGTGTTTCTTAAGGGACCAGGAAATCATACTCTTCTTTATTCCATCCCACTGCTACTGTCAACAAAATGCTACCCAGTAACCACTGGTCCATATAGCCAGCTGACCGTAAACATGACCTCTGCGTCTCATCGCATTACTCTGTGACCTGTGTGTGTGCGTGGGTGCGTAATTCACTACAAAGTTGCGAGACATAGCCTCCAGGGATACACATTGGTAGACAACTGCATAATGCCCGCACATGTGCGCACACACACACCCACACACACACACATGCAATTTACTGTAAGAGTATATGGGGACATTTCATACTCAATGTTTCAAATGCCAAATGTCCTTGTTTTAAAACACAGTAAGAAGAGTCACAGCAACCACCAACTTCAGGACTATTATTCAAAGCTTCTTTGCAGCTCCCACTGTGCACCATTATTCACTTACAATTATCAGCTCTATTCAACACAAAAGAGTCCAAAGCCAATTTGCATATATCATGCACACACAGCTCACATACATAAAGCAGACACACAAGGAGTAACCGGTTGCCTTTGGTGGAGGATCTGCTGAGGAGGGAAAGAGGAAGGGAGGGCCTGGCAAGGAGCAGGAGGGGGAAGAGGAAGATGATGGCAAAAGAGGAAGAAAAAGTGCTTTCTAAACAGCATGGATTCAATCTGCTGACAGTGGCAGACAGCAGCATTTAGCTTGGCTCTTGATGTGAACAGGAGCATGCATGACATCTAAAACCAGTATCAGGTCCACAGATGAAACCATATAATGAGTTGGGATGACAAGGTGGCATACCAGCTCCAACATGTCTATGGCATCATTGTGTAAGACAGCTCACTTCTAAATGGAGCAAGGATGTGGCAGTAGCAATGCACTTCAGAAGTCCTACAATGGGTTTCTGAAGGTTTCAGAAAACTACACTTCAGACCATGTTAGAAATATCTGTAAAGGGGAATTCCACCTGTTTTACACACGCACGTCATGATTGTAGGCATCTGGTTTTGACAAGAGGAATGTGTGGAATTTAGATTTTTCTTGTCTATCTGAAGTCCAACAAATAGGAGTGCAATCAGTGGAGTGTTATAACAAGTTGGGATAAACCCCATAAAGGCAGAATAAACACAATTTTCCTAAGAAAATGTTTAGACTCATATAAGAACAATCCCTCTTGATCAGCACTTATAACCCACTAGAAGTGTGTGGTGGTGCCTGTATCTGCAGAGACCCTGAACTACGCCTGTATTTTCCTATTTAATCTTTGGGTGGTGGATGTGTAGCAGTGTGCAGGGCGTGAGGGCAGATAAAAAATGGAGCAACTTGGTGCCAGACCCCGAGAACACATCCAATTGGCAGTGGGGAGAGGCCACCAGTGCATGTTGTGTTTACAATCCACCAGACATGCCTATTCAAGCTGGGGCACACGACACACAAGATATCTGGCTAGTGAGAATAGGTGAAGGTGGTGAAGAAGACAAGATTTAGCTCTTTGTCTAGAATATTGGAGGCTAGTGTAGAAGTGACTGTCATTTTCAAAGACTGTAACTGCACAAATAACAGACATGAAAATCTCTCAATAAATGTAGAGTATTTACCCGACTATAGGCCGGGAGATTACTGAGTTATAAAAACTGATTTTGTGAAGTTTTAAAATAATCCCCCCAAAGTCCTTGTGTATATATACAGTATATATAAAGCAGAAAACCCATTATTATTTTCTTTTTTATTCTGGGAAAGACCCTCATGCCTCCAGGTCTCATTGTGCCCCCCCCCCCCCCCCCCCCCCCCCCCCAGAATTTTAGCTTGAATTATGTCCTTGCAAAGCACAACCAATAAATCCCTCTCATTCCGCCTCTACGATGTTGATTTGCAGCTGAGTGGACTTCTGTGTCAGAACTGCTTTGACCAACAGGACATAAAAGTAATAAAAAAAACAGCAGGAATTCTTTTGATTCCTGAATCGATTACATATATTATATACATTGATTACCAGTAAATTAGCATCGTCTCCATGCTGGCAACAGCCATGGTCCGAGGCATTAGATTTTTGGGCTGTCCATATGTACGTACTCACGTTCATTCCATCTCATTGTAGTGAATGCAGTATCTCAGGAGTACCTTTTATAAATTTTATATCCAAAAGGTTGAAGGTCAAATTCACTGTGACATCATAATGTACTTGTTCTGGTCATTATTCAGCATTACTAACTCAAGAATAATAACCGCAATAAATCGTAATATCAAATCACAATAAAACTCAAATCAGCGCCCAAGTATTGTGTTTGTATCCAATCTGGAGAAACGCATATCGTATCAGCCCCACCGTACAGCTAGAGAAACTCAAGTCAAGCCATTGTATTTGATTAGAGCCATTGAAAGAGCTGAAACTAACAGTTATTTTTATTATCAGTTAACCTGCATAATATCAGAAAACAGTGAAAAATTCAGATCACAGTACCTGCTTGTTTTGTCTGACCAAATATTCAGTTCACTATCGTACATGACCAAGAACAGCAGCAAATCAATACGGTTGAACCGTAAGTTTTTTTTGTTTGTTTTTTTTTGGGGGGGGGTTGGTCTTTTGCTTGAAAAACGACTGAAATAATAATTATTATTAACAATCAAAATGGTTGCAAGTTAGTTTTCTGTCAGACCTACAGTATGATAACCGTTTGAATGATATCTGATTCCTAGATATTTGAATAGTCACATCTGTTATTGGTGCACAGCAACCTTAAGCGTACATACAGTAGTGCATTTGAACACAGATCATGTGGACTGTAACGGTTTGGGTATTTAAAGATGCCTTCTCTGCAGTGACTGTGTGACTGCCCAAGTCTTGCATCTACTTAGTAACCAAAGCTGTCCTGTTTCCAGGAATCAGTGGAGACAAACTATTAATCCATGTGTTTCTTCTGACAAATCGCTTCTTCTTTGTTGAGCCATAAACATGATTGAAGCCACATTGTTTCCTGTTGAGTCAAACTGAATTTGAGGTCTGATGACTCAATGATTCTCATCCACTCGCTGACGTTCATTCAGAGTCTCCTCTGGGATTCAGGAATTCATCCATCCCAGACTAGGGCAGCAGTGTTTTTTTGGCACAGGTTGTAGTGACCCATATACCTCAGAGTGAGCTGGATAACATAAACAAGAGGACCATTAGAAACCAGATGAAAACAGAAACAGCGTAAGAGAAGGGGGAGCAGGCTTCTTTAAAGTACAATGTGACAGCATGCTGTTCTGTAGCCCAGGGAGCAATTCAGCAACGTCCGTATGCAAAACAGTGCCCATCAAAAACACTGCCTCTAAGAATAGACCATTACCCGAGGTGATTTAACAACAATCAGATGAGATGCAGCTTTCTGTCCCAGTGGAAAAATGTGCTGAAACAGCTCACAGTACCACGATATGTCTGTGGACCTCTCACTTTCTGCCCACATCCTCTGCTCTGGTGAGAAAACGGTACAGATGCTGTGTCATAGGTGCTGATGTTGCCATGCAACCAAGGTGGTTTTCATAGGGATGAGCAGCTTCACAAGTCTATTATCATCTCAGAATGGTTGTATTTGACAAAATAACGATTTTCCATTAGCAGGAACCGTTGAAACTGCCTTGATTTATGATGTGCACGGTGGCTGCTTCCCACCATGAACGCTCTCAGAAGAATCTGTTTACCAAAACCCAGAAGAATGGCCCGTGCAGCTGGAACTGCTCATTTCCAAACACAGGACAAGCAACGCTGAGTATCTTCATCACTGCCACGTCTACTGTCCAGGCACTGCAGACAATAAGCATGACACCAACGCCGCTGAGCACACCTTCATTTACAATTCATTTAGACGAGTTCATTTAACTTGGTTGATTGTTTAATTTGTTGTTACAGCCGAAGAAATCATTCCTGTCTCTTCATTTTAAGTTAAACTGAATCCTTGTTCCCGTAGCAATTTCCCACAGCCCAAAGTGATGTCATGAAGCTGCATGTGTTGTCCGACCAACAAACAGACAAACTCAAAGACATTAAATTTACTGTCACATCAGACAAATTAAAGCAGCACCTCCTGAACAGTTTAGAAGATCAATTAATTGCTGATTTGAAAATCCTTATCTGTTATCCTTAAACAGATAAACCAAGTTTGGTATTTGTCTTAGATAGCAGTAGCTTAAATATAACAATTATCAAATGACAGAAATCTTAAATCCAGAAAAAAAAACAACATCATATAAATTGGTTTATAGTGTAAGATCTAAAAGTCCACAACATACAACATGTCCATTTTTGAAAGAGCAGAGTGACAGACTGACTCAAAAAGGATAAAAAATATAGCTCATAACACAACATGTTAGACTTGACATTGTGCAGTCTGACCTGTGCTTTCATGGATCTTGTTACTCCTGTTGATTAATAACCAACATTTTGATTCTTTGATGCTACAATCCAAAAACTACGATGCTGCAGTACTTGATGTTCACATTTCTGACTGTGCGCTTGACCCTAAAGGTGCATTTTACACATGGAGATTCACTGCCTACTTATGAGGGGCACTACTCAGTCTATGAAAACAATGATGTCCTATTTGGCAATAGAGGGGCCTTTCTTATGTTTGGAAAAAAAAAAAAATTATCATACAATGTAATAATAATTATCTTAGCTTGGGGCTTGTAGACTTCACATTTTCAACAGAAAGCCTGTGTCATAAAGCGGGACGGTGATGGTCAGCGGTGGTCTAACGGGGTGAACTATGGAAGGTGTAGCAGGGTCAGAATAAGGGGAAGTGTTTAGTCTTCTTTTTTAAAATGCTCTTGTGCAATGTGAAATGCAGAATAAACTGATTTGAAATGAGTCTATTTTTTTTTACCATTGGAAATATTCTTCGATCCATGTAGCTCTTGTTGGATTAGTATTGATTTGATATCTAGGATCATACTTGTGTATCCGTTTCCCTTATTCCCACATGTCTCACTGGAACAACAGAGAGCCAATAATCTTCCCTTATGGCCAAATGAGCATAAAGCCCTGGCCATGACCTCTACATCTGGGGTCATATAGAAGGCAATAAAACATGAAAATTTAATCTCCAGTGGACAAAACAATTACAGATACCACTGCTAACCATGTAACAGTCAACCTCTGCATTTCTGCACCAACAATATTTAGCATGGCAGAGACAAAGAGAGGGAAGGCAGGGAATCACAGGCAGGCAGGCACAGAAAGCTGCATGGGCGTCTGACAGGCAGACATATTGACAGAGACTGCATCATGAACCATTTGATGGGCGCTTTCATCCAAAGCATCTCACAGCAGCACAGTGAACACAGTGCATCTAGCATGGGTGGGTACTGAGCCCCCGAAGCCTGGCAGCAGCCGCTGCAAGTGCCATGCTGGAGCCATCAGGCTGCAGAGCCGCTGACTGACAGACAGACCGATCATCCAGGCAGACAGACAGACAGGCGGGCAGAGAGAGCGGGGAGACAGAAAGGCAGAGGCGGGGAGGCTGGGTGTCTGACGGCTGCACGGCTTCTCACGCCTTCATGTTTTGCTGCCAGATCAGGCCGACAGAAAATCAATGACGCTGCACTCTCATGGAGACGCGCAGTAAGCGGGAAAGGGAGGTCCAGTGAGGCTGAACATGCAACAGTCACATACAGGCACGTTCTAGCTGAGGGAAAGCCAAGACGACCGTGACTGTGATAAGGATGATGATGATTATGATGAAGCATCTCGAGCAATTGTCTACCCAGGTCCACATGGGTGGGTATGTAACGGAATGTGTCAAAGCTGGAGTCTAATAGACCTATAGCTCCATCATCGGACATTAATCTGATTGGAGGCCTCTCTAATGTGCCAATTTGCTTCATGAACCCATCGAGATGAATGGTGGTCCTGGCTGATTGAGGTGCCGGCCACCTACACGGGGCTTTCACAGGAGCCCCGGCCTTCCTAAATAATCTATTCAAATATACAAAACAAACAAAAGTGTCTGCGTATCATCGCAAGACGCACCGAGAGCCCCGTGAGTGCGCTCCGTGAGTGTGGTGGTCCTGATCCTTGAAAGGGTGAGGGAACTGAGCGTCACGTCAAGTCCGTCCGATAACGGATGCATTGACATTTACATGCGCAGCCAATATTCAGGGAGGAGGAGGATG
Organism: Chelmon rostratus; assembly: GCF_017976325.1. Classification (NCBI taxonomy): domain Eukaryota; kingdom Metazoa; phylum Chordata; class Actinopteri; order Chaetodontiformes; family Chaetodontidae; genus Chelmon; species Chelmon rostratus. The sequence goes on from NC_055658.1 coordinate 5,276,889, forward strand.
GGGCGGGTTTCGCACCAACAACCCACCGGGCCGCCGCATCACGGCCAAAAAAACGGTGCGTAGCTCCATCTCAACATGAAACACAACCATTGTTATTATCAGCTTATTCATAGAGGTGTGTGTGTGTGAGTTTGTGTGCAGACACCTCGAACGTGTATTTGAAACCGAGACACCAGCTCAGCTATTATTAGGCTGTATGATCATTCTCAGGGAGGGAGCACATGCGTTAAACCACGATCATGGATGCAGCGAAACGTAAAAACAAGCATTACCTTCATGTCGTTGACAATCGCCTGGAATAGACCCCCGAGGGCCCCGCATTCCTTCTCCACGGTCTCCATGTTTGCCAAATCCACCATTCACCGGAATTTGCAAAAGCGCGCACCAACTGCGCGCTACCAAGACCCAGCAGGGAAAAAAATATGCAAAAATGTATTTCCACAAAATCACGACCCGGCTCTCCGGTTTCTCCTTAAAACCGGTAGAGCGACAATAACGGAGGGATGCAGCAAGAGCAGGAGGAGGAGGAGGAGGAGGGGTGGAGGAAAAAAAAGAAAAGATGCCGAGAGAAACGGCTGGCGCTGCGGTCTCTTCCTCGCCAAGGGAAGATGGGTTGTGAGAGAGGAAAGATGGTCTCTCTCTCTCTCTCTCTCTCTCTCTCTCTCTCTCTCTCTAGCTCTGTCTCTCTCTCTCTCCCCGGCTCTGGGTCAGTCAGGCGGCGAGACGTTTAGGTGGTACCGGGGCGACCGCTCATGTTGGCGCAGCCAGCGCTACGCGGAGTCGTCGGGAACGCATGTGAAGGCAGCGGAGAACCGGAGCGATGGATCGCCGCGTACGTGACGCGCGCGTGTGTATGTGTGTGTCAGGGTCTGTGTCTGTGCGTCCGTGCATGCATGTGCGCGTAGGTAAAGGCAGGCTGTGATTGGTGCAGAGGCGGTGGGCTCAGCGGTGCGGGGAGAGCAAGCCAGTAATACGATCCACGCAACTGCAAGGGAGTCAAAAAAAAAAAAAAAGGAGGCTGGACAACTCCGGCCGGCGTGTCACATGGCCGCACGCACGCACGGTAGACACCAGAAGAAAGTTCATTCAGATGTAGCTACCAGAAGAGTGTGTGCACAGGAATGTGTCCTGATGACCCTGATTAATCACCTTTAAAAAAATATCGCTGTCAGAACTCCTCAGTGACTTACAAGGACTGTTATTTGAGGTACTATTTTATTTTTCTGTATAGAAAAGTTCATGATTCATCTACATGGCAGCCCCCCGGGATGCAAGGGAGAGTGTGATTTCTGGCTTCACAATAACAAAACAATAACTTCACTGGTTTACTCTGCCCACCGCCATGAAATCTTTGGACATCAATTTCTTTCCCACTTATTACATCACATAGTTTAAAAGGTGTCTTCTGATTATTAATGTTTTATTATGATGCAGCTATACATCTTGATTGCAGTTATCTGCTGTATCTAACCTATAGGGTATCTTTTGGAAACAGTGTGATTGCATGCAGTTCTTTTCCACATTTTCTGTCGAGTAGAATAAAATATTTTGAAGTCTAGATTAAGGGTTGGTAGTGTTCTGTGGGTTCGGAGAGTTTTGCTGCCTGCTACAGCTGAAAACAACACAGTGAGAGTGGTGGGAGGAACCTAGAACTGTGAAGCAGCTAAAGAATGAGCTGAAACTCGCTGCAACGCTCTGTAAAGGCGAGGGGAGCTGAAGATTCAGGTGATTCTGTGCAGGTTTGTCAGTATGAGAGATCCTTTTCACACAGTGACAGTCATTGTTGTCATGCTTTGTATGCCAGAATGAATACATTTTTTAAAAAACATGTGTGCAGTGCATGATTAGTAAGTTCTCTTTCTTTTGCCATAGTTTACTATATGTTTACTGTTTATTGTAATAGATGTGATTTCAACAAGTGTCCCTGTGAGGCAAAAGGACCCCTGCAGAGACAGACCCTTTTGTTGAAGAGTAAGATCATACTTGTTTCACCACAAACAGTCACTATGTCACTTGTCGAAGCCACCAGACACCATTTATAGAAACAGTAATTTTATCATCGTAAAACACACTTCATTCAAGTCTTGATTTGTCTCTCACAGTTCCAGCAACCACCATCAACTCTGGTTTGGTTGAAATAAACCCTTAATTCACTGAGTTAGATATGAAAGAATCCTGTGTCTACACGCCATTTTCTCCCGCTCCTTCACTTGCTCCTTTCTCTGTATCTCTCTCACATCTCGCTGTTAAAATAAGGGTTTATTTAAACCAAACCAGAGTTTTTGATGATTCTTGAAACAGTGGAAAGATGAACCAAGACCGTTGTGGTGAGTTTTATTGTGTTTCTGTCCAGTTTGAACGTAGCATGTTTTACGATGATAAAATGACTGTTTCTGTAAATGGAGTCTGGTGGCTTTGACGAGAGTGATATAAACATGTCTGGTTATACAAAAAGGTCTATCTCTGTGGGGATCCTTTCCATGGTGTTGTCAGATACTTAGAGCAACAATCTGTGTCTGTCAGTGGCAAAAACAAACACTTTTAGTGGATGTTCAGTGATGGTGTGCAAACGCCCGGAAGGATTACGTTGCAGCTGGTTTCACGGCTGCCGACTGCAGTGTTCTCGCTCAATACTGGACCAGTTTAAAAAATGTTTGTCCTTGTTCACCACTTAGACACAAAACATGGGAAAATAGGGTCCAAAGATACTGCCTACATATCCATAAATCTGTAGTACAAGAACAAGGATTGTATGTCTCTAGATGCAAAATGTGCTGCACTGAGTGTTCAAGTAACATGATGCAACCAGAATGATGGTGAAAAGGTCAAAGGTCACAGTGCCTGGATATTCCTGTGGCCACAGATGGATCATGTCAGGGAGAAATTAGACAGCAATAGAGAGGGGTACATGGGATCTTTTTCTTGTATCAGTTTCAGGCAGTAGGCTGTTACTGTCACATGATCATTTCAGGACGTGGTGTCTTAATATCATATTTTTATTGGAACAGTCCTTGTGTCGAGCTGGATGACCCCCGGAAGTCATGAACTCTCATGAAAATGAAGAGAACTATTCCAAAAATGCAAATCCAGCTTCAAAGATCAGATCTCCTAAAAGCTGAGTTTTTATTTATTTTACAAGGTTTCCATCAGGTCATTCACCAGCAACAAAAACAGGACAGGGCAGTTATTGCCTTTTGCTTTGCAGTGATCTAGAACAAAGGTCCAGGAGTCCTTGTATCTATAGAGAACAGGTGACACACACACACACACACATGCTCAGCTCTAAGCTCATGCCAAATATTCAGCATCCTGAGAGAGACCTCATATGGATAAAGGAGAGGCCTCGCCCACGTGAGCATCTCCAGTGTTTGTGTGGCCGTGTATTGCTCATGTTGTGGGGACATAAATCTGCTTACACAGTCACATTGTGGGGACTCGCCTTCCTTTTTGGGACAAAATGCCATGCCCCATCACATAAATCATTACAGTTCAGGCTGAAGACTTAGTTAAGGTTAGCTTAAAGGGGCAAGCAGTGGTTATGGTAATGATAAGTCAGTGTAACGTCCTCTGAAGTGATGGAAACACAGTTCTGTGTGTGTGTGTGTGTGTGAATACCATATGTGCACTCTATATGTGTACATGTTTGTGTGAGCATTCATGTGGCTACGACAGTCCTCTGTGGTGACCTTGACAGGAGGAAGGATGTCACAGATATCACATGACCGGTGCTTTTCTTGTCTTAGCCCAGCCCTTCCCGTGTGTTTATGTGTGTACGTAAATTCGTGCATTGTCTCGTCTTTCCTCTGCACAGTTGCTTCGCGCACTGTCTGGCCTCCTCAACCCTCCCCAGATTTAGCGGTTTGCTCGGTCTCGGCAGCGAACCGAGGAGCACGTGTTCGGTCGCAACAAAATCCCCTTTCGCTTCACGTTATCTCCCGCAAGGCCTTTCCTGAAAATGATCAGGTCAGCGTAAAGTAAACACACTTCAAAGAGTCATGAAAACAGTGTGGGTGTATCAACAGCTGTGTATGGTAATGTGACAGATTCCAGCCAGGTTAAATCAATTTGACAAGGTTTTACTGCATTCCTAACCGCAGACCTGGTTTCTATTTAGAGGAATCTCACACAGAGCTACTGGAGGGCCAGACGCTCCTGTTCCTTTCCCTTCATACCATTCTCACCTGCTGTCCAGCTGCCATTCGCCCTAAAAATCTACCAGCTCTACCAAAGAAATCTACCACCAATGCTCCATATATGGTCCACATATTTTATTCACTATTGTCACTGTCATGGATAATTGTCCAAACATTCACAAAATGATTTTGCGTTCAGACATCTGCGACCAGTTCAGGGATATCATTTTCTCCACACTTTATCTATCTGTATATTTTGAAGGATAGTTCACACCTGTGCAGACTTTGACAGGTAATCATAAGAGTGAGAGGCTGCGAGAGGGGTCACAGCTCTGCAAACGTTAAGAGGGGATAATCTCACCTTTCTATGGAGGCTCTAACTGGCACATGTGCAGCAGGAGGTTAGAAAAGTCTTTGCCACATGTCATGACAGATTATGTGTGTATTACTGCGCATTCTAACTATTTAGAAAGACAACAATGTGCTGGAAACCAATAAAAAAGTACAGGCGTAGGTAAATTTAAATGTGGCACTTGTCCTAGCATTTCCAAACCCATTACACACCACACATTGATCAGATGCCGGTCATCTCTTTCTAGCGAATACAACACATGGAGCTCTAACAAACTGATTTGAAGCATCATCGATCAGCAGCAGGGGTTGATGCACGAGACTCGGGCTGCTCCCGAGGAAGGATTTCAGTAGGCGACTCATAGTTGTTCAAGCCACTGGTTGACTTGTCATCGCACATTTATGCTATCAATTAATAAATTCATTTTATTTATGTTTTTTTTTTTTGGGTGGCGGCACATGAAGCGAGTCACCAGTTAATGACAATGCTAATGGAAAAAGCTGTGACGTTAATGATTCTGAATGTGTCAGAACATCCGGCCAGGCTGATTTATTTCAATGAATTATAGCATCACACAAGTTTCACTGTTCAAAACACAGGAATAAATAATTTCACAAAAGCAACACAATGAATGATAACCCTAACCCTTCTTAAAAACTATTTTGCTACTAACCCGCTCCTCTGTCGCTTCTCGCCTCTCCTGTTGCCATCTAAAACCGCCGTGTCTCTGACATCCCTGGACTCCTTCTCAGACCTTATGTAAATCACCTCGGCCTCTGTCGGTCTCAGACGCTGCTGAACCCAGTTCCACTGCTCGGTCTCCTAGCTCCAGTTCTGGCACTCGTTCATTGCCAAGCACCACCTTCAGTTAATGTTGCTGCACCTGCCAAGCTTTCTGGTCTTGCATGATATAGTTTAAAACAGTGGAACTACTTCAAGTTTTTCGTAATCTTTTAACAGATGCACACCTGCTTCCAGACAGAGGCAGATACAAGGAGGCCTCTTATTTCTAGCTGCCATCCTATAATTAAGGGCAACTGTCACTGGCAGATTTTACCTGTTTTATCTTCCCATTAATTGCGTTCAACTTTCAAAACTGGTTGTAGCACAAAGCTAATATTGCTGTCTGTTCACACCACAAAAATATCTGGCTTCACTGAGGTCCAAAATAACACCTGTTCTACTTGTTGTAGGACTTATGATAATCCCATACATCTTACTTAGCAGCATTACAGTTATATAAACTACACCAAAGACATAAACTTTGAGGGAAAAAAAATCCTTTGCGCCTCTTAGAGTCATTAAACCGGGGACATTCATCAGTTTTATGAGAAAGCTCTGACTTTTGGTCCACCATGGGTTGGCCTGCAGGTTAACAATCAGAGGCTGCATCATGAAACGGTGGGTCAGGTTCTTCTACAGAGACTGTAGACACAGAGGAAGACTGACCCACTGTCTAAAACAAAGTCACTGCTGCAGACTGAAGTCCTGGAAACTCTGCAGCCAGTGTCTTTTAGATGTCACAGCACAATTTGAGCTGAGGGTCACCACACAGTATTGTCATCTGGGTGCCCAACTTTTACACAGATCTCTTCGGGAGGGCTCCAGTGCCACGAGGCACCTGATATCTGCCTATGAGATCCACATCATGCTGAAGTGTGACAGGAATCGTGGATGAGCCCAGAAACTTATGGAATCTATGTGGCAGATTGTGTTTGAAACTGCTGAGAAGATTAGTCGGTGTGTTTTAAAATGGCATATTTACATGCACTAAAAAGAGTCAGCACATAGGGTGATTCACACGTTGCAGTGAATCACATATAAGGCTGAGGCTAAATGGAATCAGTGTAGGAAGCGGTGATGTTTGAAATGAACATGTTTCTTTTTGAAGAAACGGACATCTAATAAAAGAGGCTGAGTCACATCGAGCAGAACAGAGGACGCCTCAGCCCACCTCTCGCTGTCATTTTCAACCACTGACTGCAGCTGGCTTTCATTATTTAAAGTGTAGAAATGGTTTCAAATGCTATTGTCACAAGTGGCTTTGAAGGGTTTAAAACCATTAGAGTTTTAGACAAATCTGTAACTAAGATGTAGTTCCTGTTTCGCATTAGTCTCTATTTCTTTGGGTCTCATGTCATAACTCATTGAATTTTAGAGTGAAAGCAGCTCAGTGTTGTCTCTGCTGATGCACACACACACACACACACACAGAGAAAGCAAAGCAGAATCTGCACAGACCAATGTCCCTGGGCGGGGTCAGGGGTCAGATGTCAGCTGACCGTCAAATCCGATGACTGGGCATTTCTTTTGAGAGGAAGCAGCAGCAACCTGAGCAAGTGATGTTGCCCGGTGACAGCAGATGTGAGCAGTTCCCCACACAGCAGCAACTTTTGTTGGTGTCATCTGGTGAGTTGTTGATTTTCAGCTGGAAGATCTTTGAAAGAGAGCCAACAAGGACTTTCTGTTTTGTTTTCCTCGAAGAGGAACTAAAACTGACTGTGACCCTTGCTACTGCATAATTTGTCAGTATATGATTCCGGAAAACAGGATTTATATGTGAGATGAAGGCATAGAAGATAAGACTGTTTCAGTAAAAACCCCCCTTTAATCCGCCGTCGTAGATCTGATGTTGATGTTTGTGACTGGCCTCGATACTGAACAGCTATGACTTTTCTGTTGATTTTGTCATAGAGAATCAAATCTTCTAGCTGAAATAAAAAGGAGCGCCTGGTGATTCTGTTCACTGCACAGTGCACAAGGAAACACACCCCGTGATCTGCGTGCAGTGCCAACATTTAGTGCAAGTGACGATGAGTGAGGATGTGGAGGCTGGGCTGGCGGATGGGTGTTCAGAAAGTTCAATTTTCTTGTAGGAGACCAGAGTTTACATCCTGTCGCAGACCTGAATGTTTTTCTTTCTGTTACCATAACAACGAACTTTCCCTAATGTCAGCCACAGTTTGTCTGACCTCGCCATACATTAACAATTTACCCCTTTGCATAACCACAACCTTTGTAGAAATCTGTAGAAATCCAGAATTAGAAAAATGTCGGCCACTGGACATTAAACTTTGGCCTTGAATGAACCCTCAGGCTTCTTGTCCAGTGTCAATGGTCTTGTCTGATAACAGGGTCAGAGGAGACAGTTTACTGGAACTGAGAGCGTGTGCAGCTATAGGACAGCTGCACCCTGTGACCGCTGGAGGAGTGCAGTACCAAGTGCTGATTTAGTGGGTGACAGAAACAAGTTCTCCAAATTAAATAACAACACACGCTGTTTGTACTAAGGACCGGAGCTGCTGAAATCAAAAATAAATGAATAAAGCAATGATTCAGTAGATAAAATAATATGGCAGCAGCTGCACCAAAAGTAATTTTATGAATAAATGTAGGCATTAATTCATTAATAAAATGGGACCTAAATTGATATTTCTGTTTTAATTTGCTTCTTTGTCGCTTTAACTTTGTATTAATTTCCATTATTAATTATATTTATTGACAGTCTAAATTATTCTGCACATGCTTGTTTTTCCTAAACAGTCAGTATGATGAAGGATGTTTTGTATCAACAGCAATTATGACAAAGATGTTACTACAAGCAAAACTACAGCTTTTTAGATATTTTGGAAAGAGCTCAAAATGTATTGTTCCAAGAGGTCATAATGAATTTTAACAGAAATCTGTCATACTTGTTCCAAGAACTGATCATTTTTTTCAAAAAAACATGTAATTTAGATAAAAAAAAGGAACACATTTACAGATGAAGTTGCATATTAATATTTGAGCCCTTCTTTGAAATCGCTCTCTCATACGATGAACTTGGATGATCATGCGCAGTTTCAGCCTGTGTTTCATTCGAGGATGCTAGTATTGCCTCCCAGAGCTGCTGTTTGGAGGAATTCTGCCACCCGCCCTCATGAATCTTCATTCTGAGCCAAACGTTTCTCTTTGTGAGCATTGCTTGGCCCTGACAGGCCCACTGTTGCAAAGTTACAACATCAGTTTTAGCTATACTAACAAAAACATCTGCAATTATTTTTACAAAGTCAGTGGGTCCTATTGTTTAACCCTGCAATGCTGTTGGATGGTAAATGTGTTTATAGGTCCGGCCATGGGGCTATGCACTCACACAGCCTGCAAACTCTGGGGGTATTTGGGCCTTACAGCGAAATACAGCTTTATACACAACTGCAAGCCTCCTGAAGAGTCTGCATCGAGAGGTTCTTGGGACTCCACAGACCCCAGCAGCTACCTGTTTCCTGCTCAACAGTTTTTTTTCTTTTTTCAACAGCTGCCCTTATAACACTGTTGTGCCTGACAGTATCTGTCAGATCATAACTGATATGACACTGGGAACAAAGCATAGAGTCTTTTGGTCCTCTGTGTATAACTGCCCTCCAGAATGACACAAGTGTTTTCCCATGCGACACCATCAGCTAGACAGCATTAGTTTGTGGTCTGGTTAGGTGTAGCCAGTATTTTAGAAATAGTGAGGTGAACTACTGCTGTGTTCTCCAGTCCTTGGTTAAATGGTCTTTCCGGGAGACTTTCAAGGAAAATGCTCCATTAAGAAGCCATGCAACTGTGAAATAAAGCTTTGCTGTTCTATATCCTGACATAAAGAGCTAGACGATCTTTCAGAGCCCTTTCTCAACTGCCTGGAATAAATATCTCCTCAGGTTCACATAAAGACAAAAATACTGGGACCCTAAGCCTAAAAATAGGAGTTGGAGCAATTTCCCCATTTTCTTTCTTTACCCCTCCATCGATATCATGAGTGATGGCCTTTTCCCCCTCGTCCGCTTTCTCTTTTGGTCAGACGTTTCTCTCGTTCGCTTCCAGGGTCACCTCCTCCCTGTGTGCCGAGTCAGTCGCCGTGTCTGTCAAGTGTCAGAGCAGACAGAATGAAGAGATGTAGGGAGGGTGGAGGAGAGAGCAGGAAGCAAGGGTTGGAAAGCTCAAGAAAAGGAGTTTGCAGTGGAAGAAGGGAGAAAAAGGAGGGAGAGGACCCCAATTTTTATTACCCTACTGCACCCCTCCTCCTCCTCCTCCTCCTCCTCCTCTGTATGGCAGAGCAGAATGTAGGTCTGCGCTTGCCTACAGCCATCAGCAACAATCAGTTCTGCCCCAGTTACTGACGCATCTCCAGACTAAACACACACACGCGTACGTCATAACACGCAGAGATGCGCACACGGATGCACATAGAAACAGGCACACTTACAATATGCTTGCAGAAAGACACGCAAGCAGAACAGAAGAGGAGGGCTAGCATACAGACGTGATCTGCAGCACAGCCGCACCGATGTATGCAAACATTTGAAGATGATTGTGTTTTCACACTGAACAGGCTTGAGATGCTAATTGAAACGTTGCCATTATGACGCACATTTCTCTGATGGTGTGTGTGCATGTGTCTCATGCACACACACCAGTCTGGTTAAGCTCAGCGGCACAGCTGCAGATCAGCATCTCACCGGCTGGACTGAGCCCTGCTGACGTCCTGAAGCACAGGTTAAATGTGGAGAATGAGTTACTTTCATCTTTACATTTTGTCATTCCAAATATGTACATGTTTTCAGATACCATTAAAACCATATGCATACTAAAACTTGGCATAAAAATAAGTGCTCTCTTCCAGTCTGTTAGTAGTTATAGCAGAGAGGGCTATGCAGTGTTTTCTAGAGATGCTAATATAAGCCTGATGAACAAGAAAACCAGTCTCACCATTGTGTCAGTGCAATTAAACCACCATTGTTCTTATGTCTAGAGCCTTGCATGGTCAGGCACCTCCTTCATCAAGGAGTTAATGCAGCCTCATGATACCAGCAGGAACCTGAGCATAAAACAAAAGGAGAGTGTGTTTTTTAAACTCTCTCCCATTGGGCTCACAGTCTGTGGACACTGCTGACACCCTTAAAAAGCAGCTCAATTGTTAAAATGTGCTTTTTCTGTAGTTTTTGCTTTTTGCTTTTAGCTGGTTGTCTGCTTTCAGCATTTTTTTTAAAGCTTATTTTTATTGTCATTATATCATCACCGTTTCAGTTGATAAGTGCTAAATGTACCACCATGTTCAGCAGCTACTCTGTAACTGTGTGTGTTTGTCATTTGGTGCTGTTCAGGTCGTGTCCAGTGGGTTTTTAGAGCTTTTCCTCCGAAAACAGCTGCTGAGCCGCTGAAGTCCACAGAAACTCGTTTCCTCATCGCACTGTCATTAATGCTTCGATAATGCAAAGTCTTGGTTTCTCTCCGTGTCTTGACAGGGAGTTTATGCTCCAGATAGATGCCAGCCAAGTGGGAACAGCTGCTGGTGAGACCTGTCAGCTTCTTTTCAATAACAGATCAACAGTTATCAGCACAGCTACGGAGAACGAGACTTCATAGCTCATTTGGGCCCCGTTTGGGAGTCGTGCCTCTAGTTGTCTACACAAACCACAATCTTTACATAGCTTTTGCATTCCATAGATGCCTAAATGTGAGACTAATGAGGTGGTGTTTGCTTCTGCAGACATATGATCTTGACATTTCTCATATTAAAGGAGCAGCCAGTGCCATAGCAGATGCATTGCCATGTAGGTCTTTGCAATGAGTGCTTGACTTGGTCGCTGAACTCTTTGTACATTCCACAGCGCCTTGCTTTGACCTGCTTGAAGCTTGAATATGTTTCCTTTTTCCCTACTTGCAATTAAGCATATTTTCTCTAGTATGCCAGCGGGGCTTTGGCTCGATGGCCCCTGCCTAGTCTGCCAGTGTGTGTGTGTGCTTCACCTGTACTGACTTTAAGAGGCTCAAGGTTCCTTAGACCATGGACCGTATGAACTCAGATGACCAGTTTGGACTTCTTTGTTTCTGTTTGGCTCTTTGTTTGGTTTTCACGCGGCACGCTACTCAGACTCAGCCACATTCACGCCACTGATGCCGCCACTACCACACCTCACCACAATTTACTGCTTCTGGATTCGCTGCGGTTGTGTGTCCGTTTCCTGGTTGTGTCATTACTCAGACATGGGTTCATTAAGTTGTACTGGCTTCAGTGAATGTAATAATAATCATGTACGTACATGAAAAAACACTAACACTGTGGTACTGCAGAGGCTGTAGGCGCGTCACAGTGACAGTCTGATGTGGTTGGCTGTGGGAAGTTTTAGTGAAGCAGCTACAGGAAGTGCTGTGGACTGAGTTTAATACCAGTAATGCTGTTTTATTGTGAAATGACATATAGTTTTCAGGATTAGAGAAAAAAGCATTGATGAGCAGAGGTGAGCCTCGCAGACAGTCTTGTGGTTGCAGTCAGTCCTAGCTGACAGTGTCACAGGTGATCAGGGGAGAGGGAAAAGGAAACATCTCACTGACTTTCATTTATAGACTGTTGCCACAATGCACTGTATATGCATCTGTGTACTTGTTTCCGTTGAGGCTCCAGGCGTCTCCCAGCAGTGTGTTGTTCAGGTGACTGTCAGTCTAATTGGCCTCGTGAGTGCCCCATAGGCATGAGGACCAGCTCTGCAGCAGATTCATGACATTACAGGTGACATGGTCCACTCACAGTTGTTTGTCTTGGGGTTGCAGTGCTTTGATTAATTCACAAACCAGGAAATGAACTCAGCACTGCTTCCAGGTCAGTTCTTGTTCAAGGGTAAATGCTACATGTGGTCCTCATTAAACTTTTGACACTTCCCTTCACAGTAAAGCAAAGTATAGTACGCTGTAAATGCATTTTAATGTGCCACTTGAGACCTATTTTCTAAAGCTTCATGCAGCTTTGGACACATTAATAGCACACAGGACATGCTGAGGGCACCAGCAGGATGGTGCACTCCCACCATCAGGCCGCTGTTTGACAGTACCAAAGGGGAAAAAACAATGGGCAAATCGCCCATTTCCCCATAAATCTTCATCTGTCATCCTCCTTCTTCTCCTTTAAAAAACCCAACCCAAATCAAACTTGCTGTGCAGCATTGCTTCTCTAGATTATCTTTGCTTATATGACATGTTTTTTGGCAAACATCCTGAGCTGCTGTTAAAAGGCTCACAGTTTGGGAATTTCTCAAAATAAATAATTGTGAAGTGACTCATCATGATGCCCATCTGGGCTGCTTTCTAAAGGCCCCTCGAGATGCTCTGTGTTTTTGTTTCATCCCATCCTGTCAGCATGGTCCCACACACATCACCTCCACTCTGTATATTCTACAACACATTCACTGAACAACACATTGACCGCGTATACAGGAACAAAAAAACAGACGTGTGTTAATCTCGTGAAATTACTGTGGATGTGTATTTGTGTCGAATGAGCAGGGAAATATTGCCACAGTTATTTTGCATTTATTTATCTGTTCAGGTCACTCAGTCCCCTCCTTTCTGTCCATAACATGATATTCATTTTTGTTCAAGTAAATATGAATATGAATGAATGTCTTCATGATCCTGTTGTTCCTGCTCCCACTGATACATAGCCTTGACCTGTGGTTAATTTAGATTTGTCGATTCTGTGTTTCCCCTGTCAGAACCATATATTCAACTATACTGACGCTTTTTATGTTCATTATATAATTTACATCATAAGTAAGGCGGTGGTAAGGCTTTTACTGACTGGCTGATAATGTAAAGTTTCATGAGAGAACCTCAGAGGTCAGGTTGGGAACCTGTGAAAAGGAAGGACAACAACACAGAGAGCAGGCCTGAAACATCTTCTGAGGCTTGAAACTGCAGTCTGAAAACTACCCAACACTTTTACAAAGAGGTGACTGACATCAGAAACACAGCAGCAAAATGAATCAGCTGAGGTCTTTATCTAAGATATTCTTTATCCACACATCAAACCCTCGGCAGGCTCTTTCACATTCCCTTCTCTAACACCAGGACCTCCAGGCTAACACCTACCTGAGGAGGTGGGAATACTGAATGGCAACAAATTCTATTCAAAATACAGGGAAATGTCCACAGAACTGTAAATACTCTTTAATATTAAAGTGCATCTGCAGACTGTTTATCATCATGTATTTTAAGGCTGAAGACAACACTGATGGTGAGGCTAACTAGCATGATAGTGGAGGAAGACATTTACATCAGGACAACGGGGGAGGGGGAAAGGGGGAGGACAAACAGAAGAGAGGATCTGCTCTCATTAATTTTTCACTTTCATTTATAGTAAATTATTTAAGAGCCATGTTGCACTGCGTCTGTGATACAGCATGGGCCCTCGGATTTATAAGACACTTAAACACCAACAAAGGGACACACGCACACACACGCACACGCACACACACACACACACACCACTATGCGTAATCCTTGTAGCTCATCTATACACAATATTCATACATTCAGAGCATTGCTCGTACATACACATGCTGTTGTGCGTACAGACACATGCAGCTTCCCAGGGGAGCTGATTAGGGCAACCTGCACCCCCACTCACCCCGCCCCCACCCCACCCACACACGTGCGTACACACACGCACACACCGCTGCCAACTCTTTTTATATTGATCACACCAACATGCACACAGACAGAGCACAGACCTTCCTCCTTGCACTTGTTAATAATTTTGTATTCTTTGGTTTTAACCTATTCAGTTTAGGTTCAAGAATAACCCTTGAACTGTGCCCGTCGCAAAAAACAAACAGACATAGACACGTTTGTGGCTATGTCATTGTGAGGCATCGTCAAAAATAATGTGCACACAATTAGCTTGTGTTCTGATCAGCAACCATGCTCCAGAAAGCAGACTTATACTTCTTTGGGATCTACACCCAAGGGCCATTGCACAAGACGATAACCGTACTTCCTTGCACTAGTTCACTAAACCTAAAGCAAACCTAAAGACTTTTAGAAACCACAAATTTGACCTCTGACTTAAATGATGTGTGCAGTCAAAAATACAGTGCACTATACTGCCCTGTGGTTCAGTAGTATGTATGTAATCTAAACATTTATAGGAATCCCAAAATGTCAAACAGGTGTTGTTCAATAAGTGAGCTCCCTGAGAGCAGACCTCTGCATTTTTACTTCAAATTCCACATTTCACAAGGTAAAGGTTGGTAAAGGTGCCAACAGTACAGAATCTCTTCTTTGCCTCAGACATAGTGTGAAGCAGAGGAGTCTGCTGCTTGGCCCAGATACATCATACTGTCTGCATACGGCATAGCAACAAGGCATCTGATCAAAGAGTATAGGAAAGAGGAATGGAAAGAGAGAAACAGAATAAGGACTGCAGAGACACAGACTGAGGAAACTGGTAGAAAACAAAGAAAGGGGAATCGCAGAGGGGAATAGAACAGAGATCAACAGACGTAGCAGAATGTTGTGAAGGGAAGACAGAAAAAGAGAAAGATGGAGGTCACTGGATGATGCAGGATGATACCACAGGAGGCTGGGTTCAGCGGGGAACCAGCAAATCTGGAGAAGAACCAAATCAGGGCTGCGTTCCTTTTTCTTATTTAAATTTAAGAAATTAGCAATATCCTCTTAACATTACTGAAATGAACTTCAAAACCTTTAAGATACAGTCCAATGAGCACACAGCTACATTTCTAACCAGCAGGGTCAGGGTCATGAAGAGCGTCATAAAAAGTGTGTTTGGTGATGGTTACATGAAGGGGATAAAACAATGGTGGGATGTCTAACTTGGGGCAAAAAGTCATGTAATGATACAGGAATTTATCCTCACTCTCAATATCAGAGCCATACCGCTAATCATCTGTTCACATTTCAGCACATGCCAAAATGGAGTCTCTCCTCCTCTCCATCATGTTTTTCGTTTTTTTTGTTTGTTTTTTTTGCAACGTTTGTACCAACAGCTTTATATAGTGCTCAGTGCTGTTAAGAAAACCATGTATGATGATGATGATGACCAACAACAGTTCATTTTAATTTTTCACTTTTTTTCAAATGCTCAAAATTTCTGTAAATGACATGCTGATATCTTCAAATATTTATTTTGCTTATATGCAAATATTTATTGTGCTTCTATAAATGAAATAACATTTCAAAGTTGGCGGCGGGTCATTTCATTTTCTCTTTGCTGGTGCTTTTTTTCTGCTTTTTGTTTTGGCCCAATAATGCATTGTTTGAGAGTCCACTTCACAGACTAGGCTGCTGTTTGGTTTGCACTGACTTGGATGGACAGGTAATGGTGGTAGTGGCATGAAGCTTTACAGCATTTTTTTGACTTTTGTCCTCTCGACTGTAACATTTTTCATTCTAAGCATGTGCCTGTTTATGTCACAGCTGAATGCTGCCCTCTAGTGGTTCATTCGTGTACATGCACTTGGAAACGCTGCACCAGTTACATCACAGGTGCTAAAGACTTACCTGTGAATTCAGGAGCTGTTCCTCCCCACAAAAAAATTAAAGGAAAAATAAAACTCAGAAAATAATCACTATTATAGCTATGAAGAAACACTGCAAACTGCCAAATAAGGACAAATAACTGCCCACCACTGTGTCCACCCATGACATCGATATACTTTCATGGAAAATAAAATACGACTTTCATTTCATTCAGGTTACACAGCAGTCATCCACTAGAGCTCTGGGCAACTGCTTGTTTGGAGTGCCAGAAGTAAAGCAACACACCTTCACCCAGACTGACCTCAGTGTTCAGCGTTCTGCATTGTAACATGATTGTATGTTTGTAGTTCGGTTTGCTGAACATTTCTGTATTGAACTGACTGAAACGCTACAGAATTTTGTATTTCTATGAATTCATTGTAGATTAGATCTCCACATTATCTTATCATATTATCTGCTTGCCCAGAAACATTTTTAATGGCAATTCAGTTACATTTGTGCATGTAATGTAGATAGATATCAAATTAAATAAAATGAAGCAATCAAACACACCAGTTCACAGAGTAGTTTGCAAGTCCAAAGCAATATCCTTTATCAGATGCGAGATAAGAGGCATGGTTCAATATTCCACATAAGAAATAAAAGGCTGCAACACCACATCAGGTTCATGGTGGATCCCCACAGCGTGTATCTTGTTTTTTTCTATTCTGAAAAAACGCCTGACCTCATAAATCCACCTGTCAAAGGAGGGCGGGCAGTCGCTCTTCCAGTTCAAAAGAATGAGACGCCTTGCCAAAAGGGCTGAGGGGGCCATGCTGTTGTCAGGGTAAGATCCTCTAATGGTACACCAAAAAGTCCAACGAAAGGGCACAGTTCAAATGTTCAACATGCAATTTCTGAGTGAGCTTCACATAGAGAATGAGGAATGCTGTCAAATATAGCTGTGTAAAGCCAGATATTATTCCCTTGACCTCTGGTTTGATTTCTAGGATTAGATCAAGTTTTTTGGTGGCAGAGAAGGAACTCGAGTAAACTGACTGTGTATAAACTGTCAAAATTGTGTAATGAAAGAAAAGTGCTGGCAGGGCAAACTCAATCTTAATTTAAAAATGGTTTCTTTATACAGCAGTCTAATGTTCAAAACTCCTTATTTGATCCACTGATCAAATGTAAGCTGGGAACAGATGGCCAGCTGCATTTGGAGCATAAGTAGACATGGAGACTAATTTGCAGGGTTTTCTAAAATGAGAGCAAATTCTCAGGGAGTGTAAAACTGCAGGGGTTTGACAGACCTGGGGATGCAAAGGAGCTGATGAACACAAAGGGCCAGAGAGCAAAATGCACATGAATGCAAGAACTAGATTCAGTTTGTAACCAAGCAGCAACATCAAAGGTGGATGTGTCGCGCAACCAATATTTTATTTTTGATATTTTCACCAGCCAGTAATAATTTGAAAGTTTGTTAAAGTCATTCCACCTCGCAGCCTTGGCCTTTGTGAAAATAATTTCCGGACCCAGTAAAAAATGAAATGAGGCTGTCGAGCTTTTTAAATAAGGCTTTCGAGAGGAAGTATGGAATGTACTGAAATAAACATAAGAACTTTGTAGGAATGTTCATTTTAACTGTATTGATTGGTCCAGCTAGTTATGAGGGTGGACCAGCGAGTAAGATCCTGTCAGGTGTGATCCAGGAGTGGAGTAAAATACGCCTTACAGGTAAAGATAACTTAATTAGAATTCAATTTTTAGTGTCTACTGTAAAATAAAATAATCTAAGCAAATGTTGGGTGTTAATGGCATTATGAATTTATAAGTGGCATCACTGTAGCATACGTACCTTGTATGAAAAGCTAGGATGCGAGAGGCCCGTGTTTGGACTTACAAAATAAGACAAAAAAATGACAGCTGTTTCATAACGCCGCCAGTCACGTGCTTACTCTGACTGAACCACTCAACTGGAGGATTCGTCAGGCGCTCGTGGCTCCAGTTAGCGTTGTCCAATCAGAGGCCAGTTTACCTTCCAGGCCCGCCTTTGCGTGGACGCTATTGGTTGAATTTTAATTCGCAGTGGCGTTATGGGCGGACTTTGGGGCTCCGTGGTGAGTTTTCTCCAGCGGTTACCTGAGAAGCAGCAGCTGGACCAGAGGGTAAGAGGAGACGGCCGGGCTGCCTCACTGTGTGACTGACGGGACAGGTATCCATGGGTGAGTGAGCTGTGCCTCTTTAACGGGATTACAGCCCGGTGTAACGTGTGTTTGCTCTTTAAGCGACGTGAGGCGCGTTCAGGAAACAAAGCGTGCTGCTCGTTAGCCAGTTATTTCAGGTAGTTAACGGTAACCAAGCGTCAGTAAAAATACCCGTATGAGAGACAGTGAGTGCTACGAGCCACTTTTCTGAATGTTTATTCAGTATAAAGGCTGAATATTTTGTTTCTGTTTTGTTGCCGTTACGTAACGGTGCGTCCCTCTTCCTTTTCTCATGTCCCCTCTGTCTGTGGGTCGAGCTGCTCTAAACACCTGCTTCACATGGACAAAACAGAGGCCTACAGATAGCTGTAGTATAAATACTGTTCAGCACACAGGACATTACCTTTGCTGCAGGAGTGTGTGTGTTTATCTGTGTGTGTCTTTATACTTCAGTTGAATGGACACGGTGCATCAGTGTATCCAGAGCCTGCTGTGCATGCTGTGTTTATCAAGCTGACCTCAAGACAAATTGTTATCTCACATCTCCAAGGACACGCACTTTACCTCCTCCAGTGACCTTATTACCTGTTCATAAAGGTGGAGCTGGTGGCAGTAAGCGGCAGCATGTGTTGACCCATGGTGACACTGTGGTAGTGTATAAAGTACAGCACGCCACCGCATCGCTGATCTGAACCTGATAATGTGATCCTTCGACAGAAATGAACATGGAGGCCACCAGGAGACGTACCCAGCACGGTGTCAATGGGAAAACATCTGAACAGAGGGAGCAGACGGCACAGTGGGGGAGGGCATGGTGAGTTCACATTATATCACAGGTTGCTGAAGGCCATTCTGTCATCTGATGTACTTCCCCAAAAGTTCAATCACGAGTTTATCACGCAGTTAAGCTTGGCCTGGACCGGACAATTCAATCCTCGACTTCGAAACGTCAAAACTCTTGCTAAAAAGGGAACTTCGATGGCAGGGAATAACTTTTTAGAGGCACTTGTTATACAGGTTCATATAACTAAGTCAGCACACTCAGCCCAGTATCATCTAGTTACCATCACTATCAGTCGAGTTTGACATAATTCTGATGACCAGATCAGCAAATTTGTCTTAAAAAATGTGATGATCTCCATCTATAATGGAGTCTAAATCTAAATAATCTAAATTTATCCTCCCAACACACAAAATAGCGTTGATACAGAGAGACAGACGCTGCACGACAGAGCGAGTGGGTGAGCATGAAAACGAAACTAAACAATACATTGTGGTTACATTACTAACTGACAACACTTTGCTCATGTCCTCACACATATTTCACGTATTGCAGAACTCTGACAGGTGGTGTTGAAGGTGGGCTGGTTACCTCATGTCCTTATAACCTGAAGTTTTATTGTTAGGGGCATGACGGGGACTGATGAGTAAAAATACAGCACAGACTGTATCAAGTTCAGTGTAATTCCCACAAAAACAGCCTTCGGTAGCTTGCAAAGTTAGATTTCTTCCTCTTGGCCCGAGAGCCAGGCGCTCTGAGGCCCTGTATGGGCCCTGTATCAGCCTGCAGACCCTGAGCTGGGTACCAGTCGGACATGCCAGCATAGGGATTCAGTGTTTAATGATTCCTTGGTGTGGGCTCAGTCTTTAAACAGGCATAGCAGACATCAGGAAAAATAGTATGACCAGACTATCAGTACATTTATTACCTCTGCTAAGGATATCATGGTTTCAGTTCAGTTTCTTTTTGTGTCAGTCTACGAAATTACCGAAAAACTATGAGCCAGAATAACATTAAACTTGATGAGAGGCTGTAGCATGGGCCACAGAAATTTTCAATTAAAATTTTGGAGTGGGTCACCAGAGATACGATTTTCAATTTTTTTCAAACTTTACGCTTCAGAACAACAAGCAATAATTTAGACACAGGGCCTACATAATGAATGCACGGCTGAGATGATGAGTCTTCAGCTAGGCACAACCGTATTTTGACATCATTCTACAACAGAGTAGTTTTGAAAATAAATCCAGACACTGGCCTTGGAGCGCACTATGAGTGTGCTTCTTGTTAATCCTGTTTCTTCTGTATAGTGCCTAACAACATCATTTAATTAAAGTTTGCTGTTTTTGTTTTTTTTTCTTTTTAACTTGACAACATAGTGGTTTAGTGTAGAATTAGCTGCTGTTTACAGTGTTCTTACTCCAGGCCAACATGTATGGTTATGTACAGGAGGTTTAAGTCAGAGGAGGAGGGACATGTAAACTTGTGAAACGCAGATGCTGCTAAAAGTTGAGATGCTCACTGTAATGCTGTGTCTACACAGAGTTGTAGCTTCAGAAAGCACATTAGCAGAGCAGCTTCAGTACTCCATTTGTGTCTCCACGGGATGCGTTCAGGCACAGT
The DNA here is from genome assembly GCF_017976325.1 of Chelmon rostratus. Lineage (NCBI taxonomy): Eukaryota > Metazoa > Chordata > Actinopteri > Chaetodontiformes > Chaetodontidae > Chelmon > Chelmon rostratus. The sequence continues at coordinate 5,297,262 of NC_055658.1, forward strand.
ATTGAGTGCAGGTCACCTTTGTTTTAGCAGCGCTCAGAGTCTGACAAACTATCCCTGTAGTTATGCCAGTGAAACTGAGAAAAAATAGACTTGAAGTGAAAAAAAGATGAGATAATCAATTTAAAAGTGCAGCTGAAGCACATTGTGTGTAGATGCGTCTTAACAAAGACCTCTACTGTATAACATAAAGTGACTTTGGACTAGCCTCATCAGCTGTCGAGACTTTTGCTTTAAAGGCAAACACGGTAATGAAACTGTAAATCTTTAGGAGAAATTTATTACATAACATACTTTTTCTTAGTTGTTAAGATTTTTTTATGTAGTCATCTTGTATTTACATATACAGTTAGTTAGTTACATCATGACATCAGTTAATGATCTCCCCAATCACAACATCAGTCAGCTATCATGTCCTCATACTGTATCTGTATGTATATCTGATTCATCCTCAGGGAAGTGGACTGGTTTTCCCTGATCAGCGTGTTTGGCCTCCTTTGCTTTGCCCCTTTCATTGTCTACTACTTCGTCATGGCCTGTGACCAGTACCAGTGTTCCATCAGCCAGCCTCTGTTTGAGTTGTTCCAAGGAGAGACCACGCTGCTCTCCATTTGGGCCCGGACAGCCTCCATCACCTGGTCAGCTGTCAAGATATACGCCATCTGGGTGGCCTTCCAGGTGAGAAAGAGGAAGTATAAGAGTACAGCGGAAGAGTCTGGGGGGGATATAGCTCGCAGAAAACTGTCCGTTGTCTTCAGCTCTCGGCAAATGTAATCAAATGACAGGTTGTGTTGTCCCTTAGGCGTTCCTGTATATGTGTGTTCCTGACGTCGTTCATAAGTTTATCCCTGGCTATGTCGGTGGAGTGCAGGACGGAGCACGAACTCCTGCTGGTAATGTAACACTCATGATCCATGCTCATCAGTCCACAAGATTTGTTTTTTGAAATGGTCCCATATTACACCTGATCTGACTCAATGCCTTGGAGAGAGTGATGGAATTTGATCACTATTTCAAACATTCATTATCAAACTAGCCTCTTAAAATCCAACCTCCTGTGTTGTCTCCCCATTCACTACTGTAGGCCTGATAAACAAGTATGAGATCAATGGGCTGCAGTGTTGGCTTATCACTCATGCTCTGTGGTTTGCCAATGCCCACTATTTCCACTGGTTTTCTCCCACCATCATCTTTGACAACTGGATCCCCCTGATGTGGTGTGCTAACTTACTGGGCTACGCTGTGTCCACCTTCGCTTTCATAAAGGCCTACCTTTTCCCCACAAACGCTGAAGACTGGTGAGTACTGATAAACACGTGGCAGGACAACAAGTTGTTGGAGCAGATTTTAGAAAGGTTTTCTATATCTGCACAGCATAATATCTAGTTATGTACGAAGTTGTAGTACACAACTGTAACTCAGCTTGTTTTCTTCCACCCTTTTTTGGTGATTTCCAGCAAGTTCACAGGGAACATCTTCTACAACTACATGATGGGCATCGAGTTCAACCCACGCATTGGCAAGTGGTTTGACTTCAAGCTTTTCTTCAATGGCCGGCCCGGCATCGTAGCCTGGACTCTTATCAACCTGTCCTACATGGCCAAGCAGCAGGAACTGTACGGACATGTCACCAACTCCATGATCCTTGTCAATGTGCTGCAGGTAAGGTGGAATAAGGATGGATTTTTAATGGGTGGAACAATATCTGTGTGCTGATCCTGTGGAAGCAGAAGTGCTGCAAAATGGAAACATACCAAGAGATATTAGAAAATGCCAGTGACTGTATGTGATGCTCAACTTTCTCTTGACTTCTCATTTTGGCTTTGATTCTTTGACCTTAACCATCCCGAGAAAGCTGGTAATAACGTCATGTTTACATATATGCTGCATAACTGTAGATACTCTTGAGCATCTTTCACCTAAATAGGCTTAGATGTGCAAAGAGCTTTCTCAACTCAATTAATCTTTAACAATGAAGATTAGCACCGTATTAAAAAAACAATTTCCCAATGAAGATTTTTATGTGAATGATCAATTGGTGATTCTTAAAAACGTGAGATCAAGCTTTGCATTTCGCCTTTTTTCAATAAACATGTACATCTGAGCTAAATATGTATCTTTTAAAATATGTATAATGATCGCGAGTGGTGCAGCTCTTTTATCAATCCTGCTCAACTGTTTTGCACAAGTGGACCAAAAAAAATGTTTTATTTGTTAGTTGATTCATTAGAAAATAATCCTTGCTCAACAGTTTTATAAGGAAAAACAGTGTTGCTCACATGTTGAATGTAGAAGAAATTTCAGTTCATGGGATAAACTCTGAGAAGCCCTTGATGTAACTGAACCATCAAGAAGAAGAGAACTGAATCTAATCAAAACAAAATGATTGTGGACTTTAACGTATTGAACTGAATCAAACCAGGCGATCAGTTAAAGATAAATGTTCATCTTTCTTCAATTTATTAAGAACACTGCTCCATGATTGACAGTAATATCTGGAAGACTGTGTCGTGTGTTTTCTTGTAGGCCATTTATGTGTTGGATTTCTTCTGGAATGAGGCATGGTACCTGAAGACCATAGACATCTGCCATGACCACTTTGGATGGTATCTGGGCTGGGGTGACTGTGTCTGGCTGCCCTACCTCTACACACTGCAGGTAACATAATGCATGCTAACACACACACACACACACACACACACACAAAGTACTTCTGTCATTGTGAAGACACTCATTGGCATAATACATTCCTAAATCCAAGTCTTAACCCTCAAAAAGCAGTCCAGACCAGACAGGAGGTCCCCATGGGTTGATATGCAGTCAGTTTAAAGGCCCCACTGGGATACAAAACCAAGTGCAAACACAAACACAGAGTAATAATTGTGCTGTAAATATTAAATGATATCTTGAGTGGTCCTTGGGGGCATCATGATTAAATACCTCTCACATCAGGACAAACAGTTTGTATAGCTGTGAGGATTTTAAAAAGTAGAGTAATATCACAATGCAGAACTGCTGCTAAAAACTGTCTGTATTGAAGTTAAATCCTCTGTGTCACCCTTTATCAAATACTTCCACATCCACATAATCATTATTGTCTTTACAATGGAAGCATCTGAATGAAATTAAACCAAAGAAAAAGGAATAGAATATGTGTGTGTCTGTATGCCACACTCTAGCACAGACGTTCAAATAATAAATTCATTTAAGCGACAGAATGTAAATAAACGTGCTTTTGCTCTCCAGGGTCTCTACCTGGTGTACCACCCAGTCCAGCTCATAAATGCCCACGCCCTGGCTGTGCTGCTGCTCGGTCTCATTGGGTATTACATCTTCCGCTCCACCAACCACCAGAAGGATCTGTTCCGGCGCACCGAGGGCTCCTGCTCCATCTGGGGCCGGAAGCCATCATACATTGAGTGTTCGTACCGGTCCGCTGATGGCGGCATCCATCGCAGCAAGCTCCTGACCTCAGGTTTCTGGGGAGTGGCCCGGCACTTTAACTACACTGGCGACCTGATGGGGTCACTGGCCTACTGCGCCGCCTGTGGCTTCGGCCACATTCTCCCTTACTTCTACATTGTGTACATGACGATCCTGCTGGTGCACCGCTGTGTGCGCGATGAGCACCGCTGCAGCAGCAAGTATGGCAAGGACTGGAAACGCTACACAGATGCTGTGCCTTACCGGCTAATTCCTGGGCTGTTTTAGAGAGGAGTAGGGGAAGAGGGGTGGCAGGAAGGTGGGGGGAGGGAGGGTTGGGGCAAAGATTAAGATACATAGCAGTAACCATGAAATTGGAGGCATGTGAGTTTTATACATTTCAACAATTCACCACAGTGATTTTTATATATTTCTAATGCACGTGTACACCGCTGCACATGTGTATATGCTGGTACAGACAGTTTATTTCTATATTTCGCTATTTCAGTAAAGGCAGTTTGACACGCCAGTGTGCTGTTTGCATTATGCTGTGACCATTTAACATAATTTACACATGTATAGAAATAGTACAATATATTTTTGACCAAGCACCACTTTCTGTGACAATCCAATAATGCAGCTTTGTACGAGTTATATGGTAAGTTGATTAATTAATTTTTCAGTTTGATAGTCATTTATCAAGAACAATACAAAAACATAGTTGTTTTATTTAACACCCATTGGGTTTTCTCAGAAAAATAAGCAATATAATGATAATGCCACATCGCACTCAGATATCCAAAGACAGACTCAATGAGTGATCAATGAAAAACTGATACATTTATTAATCAGAATTGACTCTGATATTTTGTTGTTGCCCTACCGGCTTAATGGACCAAATGTAATTGCATGCTTCTGACAAGTCCCACTTCATAAAAGGCTCTAAAATCTTTATATAGAGGTTTTCTGAGTGCTTGGATTTATTGTGTGTAGTTTTCATATGTAACTACAGGGGAATTTTCTTAGTTGAGGTAACTGCGTGTCTTGGTGGTGAGAATTCCCGTCACTCTGGTTGAGGGCAGCATGTGTGCATAACTCAGTATTGTTAAAAACAGGTTTACTGACATAATGTGCTGTACTGTAATGTACTGACATTTACAAACCACAGACATTCCCAATGTTTAACAGCATCAAAAAATACTTTCTGTTTGTTCTGATGTTTGCTATGTATGAAACCAACATGTCCAGCCATGTTTAAGCTATGTGCTTATAGAAATGTTTTTCTATATTCAGCAATTGCATTTTTTTATTTACACCACTGCCTCTCATAAAGCAGCAAAATAAACCTTCATTTTTGTAATGATTATTTTTTCCTGCTGTGCTTCTCGTCTTTCTTTTCACTCATCAGTTCTTTAATTTTTTATACTTGGGATATTCTCCCATTTTGATGACAAGTCGGAGTGGTCAGAGGGTTGAATTTGTGAATTTTTGAGATGTATCAGGGAAACACTCGTGAATGAATCGGCCCACATGATATTTAACAGCCTAGACATATTTGTAGATGGGAGGGTCTGTATAAAATAGTAGGAATAGTGCCTAATAGGAAGGCAACACTGGATCACACCACTGTAATTGATGTCACTTTTAATGTTCAACACTGGGGGGCAGCAGATGACAACTAATCCCAACAGTCAGATAACAGTTGGGTTTGTGCAGTTGTGGGTTTCCCTGAAAGTGTAAATACAACTAAATCACTCAAGAGAGATCACACATGAAGTCTTCCATCCAAAACACAAATCTGTAGCTCTACTCAGGTTTGTCATACATACCCAAACCATTGATTATTCTCCTTATGCCCTCATTTGTTTCTTATACAGACATACTACCTGTGTTGTTACCATTATTAATGCTTGCAGCCACAAAAACTGAGCTCCCTTAAATTTAATTTACAACATTTTGCCTTGCGACAGGTCTTTCTCAGGGAAAACAAATCATTACCTACCCGGCAGCTGTTCAAATAAAATATATAGCACAGAGAATACCTCTTGTAGTGGCATCAAGTCTGCGATATCTGAGCAAACTCCATCTGCTGTGAAGATCAAGTGATGTGGCTGTAAGTTACAAGGCAGCTGCTAAATAGAGCTTGTGGTGAGAGGTGTTGGTCTGAAACTACAAGCTGCCTTGATATCACAATCAAAACACATTTTTAAGGTGGATCATAGCAGGTGAAGACATTGCTTTTTAGGGTTTGACAGCCTTTTCTCAAGTGTAAACCATTGTACCTCGACAGTCTATCTAATGCCATGTAAGCGCCGGCCTGCTCCCTGAACCTCACCATCGGTAGGTCTCCTATCAGTGTAATGACACAGGTTATGGATGTAAATCAGTTATGATAATGGAGACTCATTGATTCCCCTTGTCTTTATTCAAAGCTAATGCAAATATGCACCAGATTCATTACATTGCCTTACATGAAACCAAATTACCATTCCTTATTTTTTCAGGTTAATTGATTCTCAAATTATCCCTGAAGGCGAGGAAGTGTAGTGTGAGATTGAAGGGGCTCCACTGTGTGATGGCCGGGTTCAGTCATAACCCAGCTGACAAACAGCTCTCTGTGAAAGAGATGAAAATCTGAAGAAAGGGACGATCTTTTGTGACGACGCTAAAAGCTGGGCTATTGAATTTGCGAGTGGGGATCATGCACCCATCCATATAAATGTCCAGTGTACACAATAACCATATTGTGGAAGCCCCCTTTTGCAGCTGCACATTCATCTGCAGTGAGGGGCAGGTGGGGGTCAGGGAGAAATTCATAGCTGCCGCAAAGTGGTGAGTTTGAGTGAGTGGCAGAGAGAGAGTGAAAGACAGAGGGGGAGTGGTAGAATGCAATGTATAGAAAGCACAATGGGATACTTGGAGTTAGTGCCACTCCTCAGCCAAGTTGGCTTGATTTCCCTGGAGGACAAATTAGTTTTTATTGGAAGTTTAGGGGGTAAGAGACTTGTGGGTGAGGGTTGTAAGCAGGGAGGAAAGGGGCACCTCAGAAGGAGGAAAGTACATGATTTGTCAGCAAACTGCGGGCACTGACGATTCACATGTACCATAAAGTAAAGCAGACCCCTCAAGAGCATTCCAGGCCGCGGTAGGTCTAATAATCATTTGCGGCGGGCGAGGTTAGATTGGCTGGCTGCTTGTGGTCGGTGGCAGAGGAGCAGTTCTAGCCGTCATAATGTTGATGTCTTGTGCTTGGGTTTGATGGTTACATTTATTGCAAGTGTCTTTCATTTCTTCACTCCAACAGCTTGGCAACAAAAGGAGTCGCTCAAGTTGTTTTTAGCCTAGCACGGCTCTAGGGATGGCAATGTCTGTCCACCACTTTTGGTTTAGACAACTATTTGATGGATTGCCTTGAAATTTTGTTCAGACATTTAAGCGTGTCCGGAAAAATTGCATCCAACTGACTTTGGTGATCCCCTGACCTTTCCTAGAGCACCACCACGGGGTGGGGTTGACATTTGTGGTTCAGAATGAGATGCTTCCACAAGTATTGAATGGACTGCCATGGAATTTGATACACACATTCCTTGACCAATCAGAACATTGTTCACCTTTTCACTTTGCGTATATGGCCGTCATTTGTCCAATACTTTTATGAATGGCTGAATACCTGCAGAACAATGATGCTCCCACCAGCTTCAGCTCTCTTTGTTGAACGTTGGCATGCTAGCATACCTAATTAAAACAGGGGACATGGTAAATGTTATACCTGCTAAGCATCAGCATGTTAGCATTGTTGTTGTGAGCATGTTAGCCTGCTGGCTTTATTTATCTTAAAGCACTGCTGTGCCAAAGTGAAGCCTGACAGGGCCACTTGCAGGGCTGAAGGCTCTTGTTTCCTTTTACTTCCTGCTTAAACAGCCTAACACCTCAGATTCTCTGATGGTACATCTGTCCGACAACAAAAGACATCACTCAAGTCTTCCTTTTGTTTTTTTCTTTATTCTTCTGCTGATCTTCCCTCCTTCCTTCCTTCCTTCCTTCCTTTTTTTCCTCCTCTGACCCTTGACCTCAAGCCTGCTCTGTCCTGTTAGCTAATGGACTCATGAGGCAGCCAGTCTGACCATCAGATAAAAAAAAAGACCCCATCTAGTTTGATGCTCAAGATCAGGACCGCTGAAATGGCTTTGGAAGTCAGAGCTTCAGTCAGATATCTGTTCCTTGTCAACCTAGTAGCAACTTGAGCTTAATGGCTCCAGACCAGAAACATGTGTCTTTAGCCTAAAGCCAGACAACACGTCCCACCTAAACCCTGAAAAGTTCCTCCATTGCGCTCTTCCAGACATGTTGAAACAGGTCTTAAATTGAGAAAAGGGGTCTGCCAAAATAAACTCACAGAATCCCATGCCTAAATTTTAGGCTTGACTCCTTGTAAGTCACACAGAGAGTTGAATTAAAAAGGGATTAGGAGCAGAGAAAGAATTAGGGGGATTAAAGAGGATTCCCAGGCCGCGCCACAAATCCATAGCTGATGTGGTAAAAATGATTGGCTGTAGATGCTACATCTCATATTAACAAGGCTTGTGAGGCATGGAGGTACTCTCTTCACACATCAGCAACCACACCAGCATGAGCTCAGGAACCAAACTGCCCATATTTTACATGTTTGGAGTGTGGGAGTCAAGGGCCTGACTTCCTTCTACTTCCCCTGTGTTGATAATCAGACTCCACTCGAGAACAGCTTGAATCTGGCACCGCTTACACCGAGTCAAATTGAGCCTGACAGAGCTGCAGGGGAGCTGCTGTGTCTGTGGTTACTCTCACACTGTTTACCGGATTATAAATGATGCTGGGAGATCAGCAATGTTGAAGTTTACTCCCGAGAACACAACCAGAGGACAGAATGAGTGGTTTGCTTCCACTGAGCACACGGACACACACACCATGAACTGTACAAACATAACTCATGAGAATTCTATAGCACGTACACAGAAAGCAGGTGGGTAGTTTCCAGAAGGAGGAGATTTGTTTGATATGTGTGGTTGCTTTGGAGACAGGCAGCCGTGCACTTGTGAGTGCGAGGGTGTGTGTGTGGCAGACTTGTCCGGGTGACAGCCAGTTGTCCAGAGGGTAGGGAGCAGGGGAAGGGATATTAGCTGGCACTGGAGTCCAGAGATGAGGCTGCCAAACTGGGCAGAGCTTCAACTCCAAGGACGCCTCCGACCGGACTTTCCCAGCCTCACCAGGCCTCGCCCTACTCCAGAATTTGGGACATTAGCTCGCATGGCATTCGGTGACAGTGACAACCACTGACAGTAATTTGGGGGTCAGAATGCAGGTCCCAGTCATTCATGATTCTCTACTCACTATTTTAAGCAGGATAGGAAAGATGTCTATTTCCACATCAAAGAGTCGAGTTAAGTTTGACTCTTGTCACTTCAGCCAGTTGCTAAAATGCAGAACAAAATAAAACGAGTGCTTTGCTTTCCATTCCATCCCATTTCCAGCACGCAATAGAAAAATCACTACCCCTTTTATCACTTGTAAGTGTTTGTAATTGGTGGCTGGGCCCTTGATTTCAGGCAGAAAAAAGCAGCTTCTCATTATGGCAGATTTGATCAGATAGCTAGCTAGCTAATTAAGCTAGCACAAACTGACTTTTTAACATCCCTGGCCGACTCAAGCATGATTCTGGTTGTTTATGTGCTACTCTTTTTGCAGTCATCATATTAACATACCTCTTAAATTGCTCATCAGCCTGGAGAGGATAAAGTGGATCAACTGAGAAACACCACCAAAACAAACTTTTCAAGGAAGCCTGAGGTCAAAATACCATGAATAGTTTTTTAGACGCATTTCTCTTCCTAGAACAGCACTGCGTCCTTCAAAGCTGTTTAGCTGCTGCTCTGCAGCTGTCCCTGACCCCTAACCTGAACTGTTTTCCAATATGAGTAAATAAGATGTGTAAAAATGTCCAAATGCCTTCTGTCGAGCTCCCCACTTGTCTCAGTTACTGAATGTAAACCTGTAAAGAGATGCTGACTGAGCCATGCACTTTTCCCTTTCCAATTAGCTGACTGGTCTGAACTGGACCTAATGATAATTGAAGCGGCAGCAGCACCTCACACAGCCGCTAATAGCTTTCTCTTTCATAAATCACAAGAGGCAATCACTCTTCCATTACCTTCAATCGCTTGCCACAATCACACACCATTAAAATGCTTCACCGTATAGATTATACATGATGACAGCAATCCAATTCGTCGTCTTTTCTATTATCTGAAGTTGAAGCAGAGGTTGGATATAATGCAATGCCTGCTGTGAAGTCAGCATTTTAGTCACACGTGCGCCTCATAACTGTTCAGTCTTGCCTTTTGTTGGCAGTCGAGCTGTGTTTTCTTGCTTTGGTTCACACGTTAAACACGCCACTCCTCATACTGAGCCCAGCTCTTCCTCGCCACATTATTAGCTTTGACCTTTGCACGTTGGTTCCAGCACTGATACCGAGCCAGAGAACCTGAGCCAGAAATAAAGGGCTAACACATGTTGCATTTTATGAACAGTCCAGCCATGAAACATACTTATATAGCGATGAATACAGTTCTTCAGGGACTGTGAAACCATGCTAGGCTCTCCACACACAGAGTCCATTCCCATCCACACCCTGCAACACCCCCTTGCCTAGATCCCAAACTCCGTCTGTCTATATGTCACCCCATCCCTTCACTGCTCACTTATTCCCATTCCTCGCTTCACCTTGATCCAGAGTGACAGTTCTAAACACATGCTCTTGTCCACACCCTTTAATCTGACCTTGATCCCCCACTACGCCATCACCATGATCCAACTGCTGTGGTCTGACGCTCCATGACTCCTCGTGCGTTACTGCTATCACGATTCCTCCTCTGATACTGTCACCCCACACAGCACTGCCACTCATTCGTGACCAGGTCACCTCTACTCCCCTTCCTCCTCAATGATAACCTGCGGTCTGTGCAGTGGTGTCCTTTTCAGCTTCTCAGCTCATTTCTGCCTTCTCAGCACCTTCATCACCAGTGGTTGTTGATACTCTTCATATTAGTGAATTTGTCAGTTGCTCTATTGCCAGACTCCTCTTGACATTCTGATACCCACAAAAAAATGTTGACCATCCCTTTAGATACCATCGCCATCTTGTGTCACACTGGCTTTATTTACACCTGGCATTAAATGTACTCAAAAATCATGTGTCCACATAATGATTTATGCTATAACTGCTAACTGAGCAAGGAAAGGTGAATGATGTGTGGTGTTGGTATCTACACTGGCAGGAAATCCTTACAACAGGAAGTCCAAACTGCCTCCTTAACAGCAGGGAGCAGAATGTTGGCGAGAGAAAGGCGGCCTCACCAACGTTAGACTTTTTTTAAAAATTGCTTTCGGTATTGCTGTCTGTAGGTTAAAGGTACACCGTGTGAGATATTGTCACCTGTCGAGGGCCACACCAAACCAATAGGGGGCAACATGTCACCAGAGTAACAGTTCCTCTGTGCTGCAGCTATCTATGGCTAAAGCTAGTAGCTGCTAGCTAATGGCTAATTAGCTCAGTTGGCCGTGCAGCCAGTGGCCTTACCAGCTTACTGAGTCTGCCAAGCACCGGGGGGGTTGGTGTTAACACCACGGGCAACGGAACAGTGATCAGCAGCCTGCTAGAGAACACAGGCGGACCGGGACCAAACACAACCTCTGAGACCATTTTTATTGGACTGTTGCCTCTTGAGGTACAGAGTGCTATTACAAGACGTGATGCTTGCTGGTTTGCATGCTAATTTCATTAGCGATCTCTGCAGCACAATATACAGACCTCTTTATTTAAGGGTTATTTTTCCAGCTTTTTACAATCAAAGAGTGACAGGAAGGCACAGAGGCAGAGATGGACAGTGAGGGCTCAGCCTTAGGAAATGGGAGGTGAGCTACCAGGACGATCCAATATACAGACACTTTGACATAATGTCAGAACTGTTCCTTCCTCTCATTTTATTATGGTTGTTCATTTTTTGAATATTTGATGCAACAATTCTGACCAAATCGTACACATTTACCACAACTTTAAAGCGTCACAGACAAGCAAGAGATGTAAACATAAGCAAGCGGTGAACAGATTGCTGGTGTCACTTCAGAGTAAATAGTTCTGAAAGTGTAGCTAGCATTAGCAGCATTCTTTGGAGATCCGGAATGTGCTGTAAATTTCACGTTTCCCACTAGATTGTGACATTCATGTTGTTCAGAGGAAATATTTGGTCTGCATAGCATGTGAATGTAAGCGATGCGTGGAAGAACACAGCCACTTCCATCATTTTAATGAGACCACTGCATTGATGCAGTTGTGGGGTGGCAGCATGGAGCGGGCGAGCTAAGGGTTTGAACCAGGCTCTAATTTTGCTGCAGGACATGAGACATCATCCAGCAAAGCACAGCGTTGGCCAATCAAACATGGGAGAGAGCACATTCCTGGTAGATCACTTTGTAACAGCATGTTTCTTCTGTTTGGGGACGACAGTAGCTCAGTCCGTGGGGACTTGGCTTGGGAAGCGGAGGGTGGCCGGTTGAAGTTCAGCAGTGACCACAGAACAGAGAGTGGACTGCCAGCTGGAGAGGTGCCTGTGTGTGTGTAAACTGTATAATGGAGTACAAAAAATTGGATTTCTCTTTTGGGGATTAATAAAGTAATTCTTCTTCTTTAACCTCATCATCGTCAAAATGAAGGATACAATGATCTTGAGTTATAAAATCCCATCTCATCTTATTATAAATCACTCCAGAGTGTTTTGGCATGTAACAGGCTTTCAGGCTCATGGACGTATTACTCACACTGGGCCTGGATAATACTTTTGCCTCTCACACAAAGAACAAAATAACTGGTAATCTGGCTGTGGGTGACCAGATACTGGAACTTGCCCAAACTTTGAACCAACAGAGCCTCCATCCACACTAATCCTTTTTACACTGATCACTATCTAAGCTGATTCCTGATAAATTTATGTCCATTTGTGCAGTTTAGAAACTCTTTTTCGTGTTTCATGTGACCAAATCCATCTCTGACAACTTCCAGCGGCAGTGTAGGCGATCAAATATTCAGGTCATCTTTGGTGCATTAAGAGGTGAATTTAATATATTTTTTAACCTCTGTCTAATTACAACATGCAGCTGCTGTCTGCATGTTAATACCTGATGGGAAGAGATATGTCGTTTCCTCCGACTGGACTGGAATTGGTTGAAGAAAGGCTGCACTACATTTAAAAAGTGCCTGTTTTCTGCCAAGCTTGTTCATCTGAGCATTATATTACTAGTGTTCTTCACATGTAACACATGAGTTTCTAAATCTTTCAAAAGCAGTGGCTGAGGATGAATGGCTTTCCACCAGCGTCTGACCAAGCTGTGCTGTGCAGAGCAGTAGGATGTCGAAGGTATTGTCATCATCCACTCTGCGCTTCCTCTCTCCACTTCCTACTTCCTGTCTGGCCAGTGGCACTGAAAAGCTGGGGTATTCCTCTGTCAAATGCTGTGAAGAAAAACTGTGTGCATGTGCGTGTGTGTGTGTTTATTTAGTTTTGATATCCACAAAAAGTCCCATTGATTCCCTTCCCTTTGTGGTTCAACAAGTGTTATCTGACCCAGTTTGCTGCAGCTGCATGTATTCCTGTGTGCATGGGCAGGGTGTGCCTGTGTGCATTTGTGGTATTTGTGTTAATAAGTTAATATTATTGATACATTACATGAACATAATGAGTGACAACATTCTTCTCTGTTTGAAAAGGTAAAGGATGACAGCAAATGTGGAGAAACAGTAAGAAATGAAGCCATTTTTGCAATAATAACCATGTGTTTTTCTGTGCACATGGTTTCACACAGTGACTATGAAAAGTATTTACCTTCCTAGGTAGTTTTAATGTCAATCAAAGTTTTGACCCCCTCCAAGTCAGTATTGAGTAGATGCACCTTTTACAGTAGTTCGAGCCTTGAGTTTATGTATTATAAATGGGCTTCTATCAAGTTTGCTGCAAATTTTCTTTGTTCTTCTTTGCTAAAGCGCTCAACCTCTGTTAGGTTACATGGGGATTGTGAACAGAAAGCCTTTTTCAAGTCCAACCACGACTTGGATTTTGATGCGGTCTCTCCAGGACATTAACATGTTGTTTTGAAGTCACTCCTGTGTAGTTTCAGCTTCACGCTTGAGCTCAGTGTCTTTCTTGCAAACAACTCTTCTCCCAAGCTGCAGGTTTCTTTCAGAAAAAAAGCTCAATTTTGGCTTCATTGGACCAGACAAATGTCTTCAAGCTGACTTTTACAAAGCTAGCTAAGATGACAAGTGAGTTTTTTTGAAGAGTGCCCATAAGCCCGCAAGGCTGCAACTGGTGAAGCCCCCAGCCAACTGCTGAACAGTCTGTTGCCCTGTATGCGCAGTCTGTCCAATCTTCAGAGTATGTCTCTTGATGGCCTCACTCACTAGTTACCTTCCTGCACGTTCACACCAGGCAGATTTACAGCTGCCATACTCCATTTCTTAGTTATTGATTGAACTGGACTCCAAGGGATGTGCAGTGACTTGGAAATGTTCTTGAATCCTTCCCCTGACTTGTGCTTTTCAATCACCCGTTCGTGTAGTTGTGTTCTTTTATCTTCATGGTTCAAGGGTTCTCCCATGATGGTCACACACCAAAGGTTGCACCAAAAGAGATTTGTGTTCTCTTTGACATTAAAGCATCTTTTTTTGCTGATCAGTATGAAAACATTAAACCTACTTTGGTTTCATGTTGTAAAAAAAAACAAAGCATGAAAACTTCCAAAGGGGGTAATACTATATGCATGTATGCACTGTGTCTATGTTTGTATACGCATGAACACATCATCCTCCTGGGCTACGCGGGCCTCGCTGCTCATTCCCATCAGCGGCTGCCACAGTGATATAGTGGCTGGGCTTTGTGGGCGAGCTGTTTTTAGACGGAGGGAATGTCACTGGATTTATGTGGCGAATGCCAAAACAGCTGCTGCCATTAATAGCGAAATGAGGCCTCATAGTTAATATCCACATCCAGCCCGTGTCATTCAGGAAATGTTGCAGATGAAAGTTAAGACAATAGAAAGTGAACACATATTATAGTATGGACACTTTGCAGAGGTTGTCTTGACACTCTTAAATGTCTCTGTCTATATCCTGCTCTCTCTCTCTCTCACACACACACACACACACACACACACTGTGCATCACTTAAATACACACACACACACACCACTTTCCTCTGTCAGCCAGCTGGCACAGTGCCCATCTGAGTCCATTCTGAGGCCTGTCTGCCCAATTCGTCCACAGGCCTTCTGTGTGTGTGTGTGTGTGTGTGCATCTTCCTGTGAGAGCCAGTCCCTTGGCACACATAGTCACATTTCCACACCCAGTTCCTACACAGCTCCATCCGCACACCTCCCCATTCACACTGTCACAGTACATCACACACACACATTGACGGGTTAGTCGGTTAGCTGAACCTGCTGTTACTGGAAGAGAGCTGTGGGTGGAGCCTGTGTGTGTGTGAGTGCGGCGAGGGTGTGTGTGCATGCATTGGTGAGTGTGTGTTTGACAGGAACAAGACGCACAAAGATAAGATAGAGTCAAGAAATTGGGCTCACGGTGCCGCAAGTAATTGAATACTTTTAATACAGGGGATTAGGGAGCAATCCTGGTCATGCTTGAACAAACCTGCAGTGAGTGATGTAGGAAACAGGAAGCGCACAGCAGTCTGCCACATCAAAGTCCAGAGTTTTGTTGACCCAATCCATCCACCCTGACCTCTTCCCTCTGTGGTCACACTTCTTCCTCCTTTGCCCTCGAAGGATAAGATTCAAGATTCAGTTCCTGCAGCTGCTCGAGGGCATTGGCCACATTTACACGTCACTCCAATTCATATCCAATTCACCCCGAGATGCATGAAGTGACTAAGTGTGATGAAATGAGGTCTTTGTCACTTGAATGTAAACATTTGTCATCATTAGGAATTTGATGTTGCCTGAGCTAGTCGTTTTTCTTCGGAGGAACGTCTCTACCTCCCCTGTTTAAAGCACTCACAAGCCCATTGGTTCTCACTGAGGACATAGTAGATGTAAAAATGGGTCCCAAAGGCAGTTTTGAAAAAGCTGCAGTTCTAATTTACACGACTCAAACAAGAGTAACTAGTCTTTTTGATAGATTTTCAGCTGTGGATTAATACACATTTGGTGCTTTAGTGGTTATATGCAGCAGCAGGAAAGTGCATGTGGCAGTGACTCAAAATTACAGCGCTCATGTTCATTGTAATGAAGGAACATGTCGCCCAGTGCAGCAGTGTAGCTCACTGATCTGTTTTTAATGGAGCTCTAAGGCACAGAGGAATAAGCTGTATCAGGCTTTGGATGCAAAGACAATACTTGTCAGCAGGATACGGTTATTGGTGGTTTTGGTCTTTTTGAGTTGTTGACAACAACCAATAGAATATCACCAGCCTTATCCTTTAAAGCAAATCAGCTGACAGGAGTGGGTCAAGTTTTTTAATGCCACCTAAATTCACGTCATCTGCTGGAGAAAACAAGATATAAACCCTGACAGCCTTATACATGGGAGAAAGACCCTTGGCATCTCTAAGCCAGCGGGAAGACTTTTGTTTATGAAATGAACAAAATGTACGATTACTCCTCTGCTGTCTAATCCTGGTACATCCCAAGGCGATCTTCTGCAGGCTGCATGTTATTCTGTCAGACATACAAACCTGAAATCTAGTGAGAAGGTTTAGTAGAGAGAGAGAAGGGAGATCTGTCGAGATTAAGAGCAATAAAATTTGATTCCAGTGTCGCAGTGACATATTAGTGTGAGGATGAGTGGTTGCCAGTGAGAGTTGGTGTGTCCGTCTGCATGTGTGTGTGTGTGAATCCCTTTAGAAATGATAACTGCATTATGCATGTTGCAACCAGCATTACCACACACATCCAAATATCTATTTACACACTATATGAACCTTTAATGATCCAGTATGCCGGAATCTCATTACAAACAATGTTAACAATAATCAGCGTGGTAATCAGAGCTCTGCCTCTCCGTCCTATGAGTGCAGCAGCTTCCTCATTGGCAACAGAAACAGCGGTGACTGAGAGAAAAGCAGATAAGGAGAGAGACAGCAGACAGAGACAGCCTTCCTTGCTTGCTTCTTTCAGTTTAATTGTATTACTTAGGCGGATGGAGGATGTCTGAGTCCACACTGTCTACTCAGATGATGTACTGTACCTACGACGTCCCGTATTTCTCATGCCTGTACACCTCAGTACTGCTTTAGCACAATTTATGTTTTCATGCATGTGTTTTTATCCATTGCACTGGTTAAAGCAGAGGTACTACCTTTAAATCACGAAATCACGCCAATATTAACAGCGTGTCATTGGGTTTCATCAAAATCACAATATTGGTTAAAAATTTGACCTTTTACAGCGACCCTATCAGCCTAACCAAGTGCTGAATCACAGAGGCAAAATGTGTTTGGATAAAATCTGATCATAGTTTCGACCTTTAATTATCAGCCTTTCAGTGTTTTTTTTTTTTTAATGTCAGAGTCCATCAGTTCAATTTTCGTTATAATAGTACGTTAAGCCACATTTTCACATTTAATTATTTGTAAGTTTTTTAGTCTAGTCTTTTCTTCAACATAAACCAAAGTTTTTATTTTTTATTTTATTTTTTTTGCAGATTTTGAATTTTAAATTCTTCTAAGCATTCAAAGGCTGCAGCCGTCACCATTGGCACTCTGCTCTGTGTGAAAAGCCCATATTAATCCTGCTCTAATGCCACTAAACGTGGAGGGTAGCCGACTGAAAGTGATGTGAAAGTGGCCTCCCCATCCACAGCCCTTAATGTTACATCAGCCTTACCTTTTCCTGTATGAAGCGTCAGTGTGCTGGTCTGCCTGTTAGTCCAGATTTTGTTGCAATTTCTTGTGTAATTTTCAGTGGGACTGCAGATTAATTTAGGCCACATATTTGTTTTTCTTACCAAGAGCTGCTCCTGGCAGAGACATAATGTTACTGAAATGCATGTTTTTCATTAATTCTAAAGGTCAAGCAGCTAAATCAGCTTCTGAGTAGCGGAGGACACTGCTGTACGTCCACAGATGCCTTGGTGAACTCCTGACCGTTTGTGGAGCAGGCATCTCAACAAAGTCTCTGAGGACGCGGTTTCTCAGAAGATCCATCCCATCATTTTGTGACCTCCTGAGCTTTACACCACTTTTACCAACAGAGAGTTGCTGGATTATGGTAAATGCGTATTGTAATGTTTACAAAAACAGACAGATGGGGAAAGCCTGTGCCCTCTGGGAGTTTTTTTCTGTTGATTATTGTGAAAAGTGTCCGCTTGCATCCACTGTGGAGTTCATATAAATGACACCCAAATAAAATGTCAAGCTGCGTAGCTGTTCTAGACCTGCTGCCTAATGTATTTTTTCCACGAAAACTTGAGTTGAGTTTATAGGAAGTCTCACATCTGTCGAGTCCAAGTCAAGTCCCAAGGCCTCGTTTTGGGAGTCTGAATTCTACCGCGCTGCCATTCCTCAACATTAACCTGGTGGTTTTAATTGGTTTAATCTCAAATTTTGGACTGTTGAGGTTTGCATTAGATGTAGCAAAGAATAAAGCTGAAAGATTATTTGGTTGTACAAAATGAATGAATGAATTCTGTCTGGGCTGCTCACGCTGATTCCCTTTGTATGTTGAAAGCTACTCAGACTTTGATCATTTGTCTCACCGGGGTCACCTGGAGGAAATGGGATGACAGAGAAGCATGTGCACAACAACATATCGTTGAATTTTCAGAAACGAGGATGTCTGGAAGGAAGCAGAAGAAGAATAGAGGGAGAACAAGGGAGAAAGAGAAGAGCAGGAGCCGCACAGCTCAAGGACATGTCCTCTTTGTACTTTTTGTCACTTGTCCAAATTTCTTGAGAGTGTAAGTGGAAATCAATCAGCTGACAAGATTGTATGAGAATGAGAAGGAGAATCAGTGGTGTTTGTGTGCATGAGATAGCAAGAGAACGAGTACATACTCATTTATTTTTGTTGTGCCAGACAGATTGTGAGTGAAAAGCCATCCGTCAGCCCCCCGCCCACCCCCCAACGTGACTCCACCTCCTCCGTCTCCATTCACGTTGTCCCAGCCTCAACAAGTACCAGAAGCCTGCCCAGCCATAATTGGCGAACTGTCTGCACTGGGCGACCGTCACATCAGTCGTCTGTCCGCCTCGCTTTGTGCTTTGTTCCTTCTAAATTGGGGCCCTGTTTGTTTTTCTTTGAACATCTATCTTAAAGTATCATTTCATTTTTCTCCTCCGCCAGTCCATCTATCACACTCATTGGTTTATCCTCCACTTTCAACCTCTCATGTCCCCCCTCTCTGCGTATTCATTTAACTCTATGGCCCAACGTATTGTGGTGAATGCTAATAGGTTCCCACGCTCACAAGGTACAATACAGTGAAGAGTAAATGACCGTGTGTGTGTGTGTGTGTGTGTGTGTGTGTGTGTGTAGGAAGCTGGGCGATCAGTCCACAGTTCCATTAGCCTGATGGAGTTTCTATTAAATTAGAAACTCTCTCTCTCTCTGTCTCTCTCTCTCCCTCAGTCTCTGTCTCTCTCTCCCAATCACATTAGTGCTCTTATCTCATTTGTGGAAGCTCTGCAGGCAGGGAGGGGTGGGGGGTGTGGGGGGGTGGAGTTATGATCTGGGAGCAGACAGGAAAAAGGACAAGCCCTCATGAATAGAGAGAAGCAGGGAGGGCAATTGATGTGTATCTACAGTGTGCATGCGCATGGAATGACTGTGTGTGTGTGCGTGTGTGTGTGTGTGTGTGTGTTACATGTGGAATCGTGTGTAATGAGTGTAATATTTCAATTGTCAGGGATGTTTAAAATGAAATTGGTCCATTGACAACTCTGGCAGACACGGCAGCCTTTAATGCCGCCCGATGACAAAATGCCGAGGGGGTGGGACGACGCCCGTGTGTGTGACTGTCATTCTAACGAGCAGATGTGAAACAGAAAGACACACAATGTGGACAAGTTGTTGATTCCTACTTCTGCAGTCAGATACTCTTCTTGATTGAGTTTAGAAGTGGTCTGGGTCAGACTAGTGTCAAAGTTATGCCCAGGGTTAAAGGAGCAACAACATTTTCGGGAATATGTGCATTTGTTTCCTCGTCAAGAGTTAGATGAGCAGAGAGACAGAGAGTGATATCAGTCTGATCTAACTCTCTGCAAGAAAGCAAAAGAAAAGGCCTGTAAGAAAGAATATTTCCCAAAATGTCAAACTGTTCCTTCAAAGAAAGACGTTATTTTTCAAAGATGAGCAGATGGAGACGTTTATCATGTTGCAAAGAATGACTGTGTAGCTGACGGATGCATGGTTACTCAAACCTGCTGACAGCTACATCATATTTTTTATTAAAATGCATTTCACTACTACTAACCCATTTTCATCTGGAAGCCACTTAAATTAGCCTGCTATTCCCCTATTGTGTGCATTGCATGATGGTAGCAGTGGTGAGTGGGTGTCCGATGCATTGTGGGATTACTTCAGTCATTATATTGGGTATAAACACTCTCACTACACACTGGGACCATATACTGAATGATTTAAGACACAGCCGATGGATGTATGTAAGATAAATCCCAAAACGCTGGAGAGAACAGAAAGATAGTCTCCCAAAAACATGGTCACATAAAGGTCAATGTAAGCGCAATCTGAGCCTGTCATTAGAAATTACAGTATTTATACAAGTGTGTGTGTGTGTGTGTGTGTGTGTGTGTGTGTGTGTGTGTGTGTGTGTGTGTGCGTGTCCACCAAGTAGGGGAGCCGAGCCGACGATAGAAGCAGCGACTTTGTGGAAACTTAACGAGAGACGTAGTGAGACAGGATGGATGGACACGTGGAGACAGACTGGCACGGAGACCCGCCATGCTGAGACAATGTGTCCCTGGAATGTATAATTATCAGTGTGTGTGAGTGTGTGTGTGTGGGTGTGTGCAGGCGAAGTGAGCCATTAGCAAGGTTTAAATAAAGGTATGCATCAACAGCCACTATTCTAATAATGACGGCCTTGGTCACAGACAAACTAATGCACCGGTGGCGTCTGCTACGTCCTGTGTGTGTGTGTGTGTGTGTGTGTGTATCTGCATATGACTGAGTAAGGAACCATACCTCTTAAATTGTCCAAGGTGACACTTGGTGTCTATGTGCAGACATCTCTCATCATGCACTTTTGGCAGCGGTCGGGTTTCTCTGTTCTGCTGAGCGCCACGTTACACACACGTCTAAGACAAACAGCATCGCTCACAACGTAACGGGCTTAATACACGTGAAACGTTCACTGTGTAATTTTCTATCCGTAATTATATGTTGCATTGGTGGACTTTCAAAGAAGAGCTTTTATATTTCTCATAAATGGTTCCTCGTTAAAGCAGTGCCTCCTTACGAACATGTGACTCAAGCATACACACTCGCTTGCTTGCACTTATGCAAACACACACACACACTTGCACACGGTTTCAGGGAACAGTCCCTCTCCTCTAAATCACTCAACTGCAGAGATTAAAT
Organism: Chelmon rostratus; assembly: GCF_017976325.1. NCBI lineage: Eukaryota > Metazoa > Chordata > Actinopteri > Chaetodontiformes > Chaetodontidae > Chelmon > Chelmon rostratus. Next base: position 5,318,319 of record NC_055658.1, read on the forward strand.
CCCAAACTGAAGTGGTCACAGGTAGTGACCTCACTGCTCACCTCATTCATTTAACCTCCGTGATTGGTTAATGGTTAGCGAGTGCCGTTTGGTGCCATCTGTCTCAATAAGTAACCTGGGTTCTTTGTTCCCCCTTTTCCCTAAAGCCCTTTTTTGTTGTTTAAGAGCCTTCATCTTTTTCAGTTCCCCTGTTATTATATTTAAAATACCTTCTCTTGTACAGCTCATAATCTGCCAAACACTGACCCTACAGTAGTTTCAGCAGGATGGTGTTCAGAGGCAGGAGCAGTTTTAGCTTTAAGGTCCAGTTGTGTTCATGTTGCCACAATCAGCAGATCCAAAATCAAACTAATCATTCAATTTTCACATTGAATTCAACTTTCTTGAACTGCGAACACTAAAATCGCGCCGCTGACCAATAGCAAGCCTTCCTGACAGTGATGACCTTAAAGCCACCAGAGAATCCAAAATTGAAGTTAGCGTAGCTTGATAGCCGCGTTGTGTTATCAGTTTTTTTTTACCCACCCGCCTCTGTCAGAATACGCTGCTCCACAGGAGAGGAATGCTTTCTAGTTGGGAGACAGGATTTGAATTAACTGCGTTAGCTTGATTTCTGTTAGCAAGCTGAGCTACCTGAGAGGACGTCACCGTGCCCCCAACAAGACGCGTGGGTTGATTTAGCTGTCCTAATCCCTTCTATCATACATTTTTGCTTCCCCACTCAGTGTATTTTACGTCACTATGCACTAATAGCGTAATTTAGTGAGATTTTCTTCTGGCCTTTTCGTAGATGACAGTAATTTAGGCGCTAGGTCCGTCGTTTGGATGGTATAAGAAAGCAACAGAGACTCTCTCCAGGTGATTCATTCCAGTGTAGCAGCTTGTGCTCTTTTTTTCTGGCACCACATTTCATCCTTTAATTATTTTCTATTGTGTTTGTGTGTATATAATTCATCTTTAGTTCCTGCTGAACATCCTGTCACGTTTCTGCTGCACTGGTCTAAATTTCAGATGAGGATTATTAATGACTAATCTAATCTAACGTGCAATGCTCGCTCTGTGCAGTTTGTGGAATTGATGCCGCAGAGAAAAGCAATACCACTTCATACTCTTTTTATTTACACATTTTTAAAACACATTTTAAAATGGAAAACAGGATAAAACATGTGTTTTTAATAAATACGGTGGCGTTTCTTTCATTGTGCTGATTCGCAGAGGGAGAACTGTGACCCAAATGTCACAAAATAATCCACTGTGCAGTTACAGGAAGCACAAAGTCTTTATTATCATTACTAATGTACTGATCGATTGGCCCTATCTGTCCTGGCCTCCAGTCATCCATCCATCCATCCAGACTGTGATGTGTGTGTGTGTGTGTGTGTGTGTGTTTGTGTGTGTGTGTGTGTGTGTTGTTTCTCCCAGGATCTCCTGTCTCTAGGTCCTGGGAATCAAACACAGTAGCAGTCAGTAAACACAGCTGGGCTCACATGGGAGGAGGGATATATAGATTTTATGTGTTCTCGCCCTGCTAGAAAAACCAGCATAGACCAGCATCATTTCCATGCTGGTCTATGCTGGTCTATGCTGGATTGATGCTGGTTTAGCTGGTGAGCCAACATAACTATGCTGGTGGACCAGCATGCTGTTGCTAATGATGCTGGTGGACCAGCTTATGATGCTGGTGGACCAGCATGCTGTTGCTAATGATGCTGGTGGACCAGCTTATGATGCTGCTGGACCAGCATGCTGTTGCTAATGATGCTGGTGGACCAGCTTATGATGCTGGTGGACCAGCATGCTGTTGCTAATGATGCTGGTGGACCAGTTTATGATGCTGCTGGACCAGCATGGTGTTGTTAATGATGCTGGTGGACCAGCTTATGATGCTGCTGGACCAGCATGGTGTTGTTACTGATGCTGGTGGACCATCTTATGATGCTGCTGGACCAGCATGGTGTTGTTAATGATGCTGGTGGACCAGCTTGGTGTTGCTAATCATGCTGGGAGGATGAGCATCATTACCAACACTACCAGCATGCTGGTCTACCATTACCACAAGTATAGTATAGTTGCATGCTGGTCCACCAGCATGGTCTTTCTCGTGAAACTGGTTATAAAAGTGACTGACATTTAATGAAGGCTAGCTGTCTTACTGCAGTAAAGTAATCTAACCTCTCACTCTGCATTTTATAGCTGTAAAAAAAGCTGTAAAAGTATAGCCTTCACAGGCAGTCTACAAAGTCAACACTATGCAGCAGAATAACAATAAGTGTTTCTATTCAAATGATGGTCTTGAAATAGACCACTGGTTGCTACTATTTGATACATTGGGCATGTGAATTAAATGGCTCATATTTGTTGACAATCAAATAAAGTACAGTCCAACAATAGCCAACCTATGTTATTTTATGACAAAAACAACATTAAACATTGTGATCTCTGACATTTATTTATCTGACAGTATAGCAAACATTCATATGAGGTAGGAGAATCAAATGCAGACTGTTGTTTTGTCCATTGTCTGGCATACAATGGCATGGGTAACATACACACATCCTACAAGAAATAAGCAAAAACAGTACATTGCATAAAGAAAATCAGTTCATATGTACAAGATATAAAATATTAAAGTGTTCTAAAATTAACATCCTGGATAAAGGTGGGGTGTGGGGGTTGTGGGCAACCTAAATGCAAAATGTCAAGTGCTTCTCACTTAATAGTTTAATAGTAGCGTCCCCCACTTCAAAGGGCAGGTTTGCTTCAGAAGATTTGGGCAGGAATTCATTCAATGACCAGGATTTCACTTTGGTTCTTTTCTTTCTTTTATTTTGAAAGTCATCATGGCCAACAAGGTGAAAAACCTTGAAGTACAAACACAAATAGAAATTCAGACAAAAATATAACCCAAGACACCATAATCAATCAACATAATCCAAAATCAAATACTTAATTCAAATACCAATTTTAAATTTAAATTTTAACTACTACAAATTAACCTTGAAAATAAGAATAAAATACCCATATTTAAAGCACCCAAAATAAATCAAATACATTTTAAAGCAATGATTTTAACCTTAACTTTGGCAGATTTTACCTTCCATAAATACAAACCCCAATTTTCAAATTACTTTTAGCTTGAGCCTCTTTTTAAAATACACATTTTTAACTGCGACTGTTTTCTGTGACATTAAAGGTTAAGTTTGGTTTTTTGACACCTGGACTTTATTTTTAGGATTACATATGCTCATAGTCTCACCCAGACAATTTTGGTGGAGCTTGGAGCCGTTTTCGAGCAATTTAGATCCATCCGTCTGTGTTTTTTTCTCATGCCATAGTAGCGGACAGGGCCAGAAATCGAAGCCCCTAAATTAGACATTATCTGCTGCGAAACTCGCTCATCTCTCGTCGTCAGGCACTTCTACATCGGATAAATATTCTGCCATGTTGCACAAAAATAGCCGTGTAGCCTACCAACAACAGCTGCTCTCAGCTGCGCTCTTGCGGTGCATGTCTATGACGTCACCAAAAGTTACCCATCCTTGTAAAGCCCCTGATGACTATAACAAGGAAGTTGAGCTGACATGGTGATAACACTGGCCATTCATTTATAAAATGTAGGTGAAATGAGCGAGTTTCGCAGCAGATAATGTCTAATTTAGGGGCTTCAATTTCTGGCCCCGTCCGCTACTATGGCATGAGAAAAAATGCTCTAAAGTCCAGTTCTATGTCCTGTTGGCACAGGGTCAAATTTATGATGCAGCCACAAACGTGACTGGAGCTCATAGCTCTCTCACCTCATCATCTGTGCTGTGTGACCCTGATTCAGATACGCTGTCTTCTTCTCCGTCTTCTTCGTCTTCTTCTTGGTACTGCCGGACAGGAACACACACAAGCTCTACTTAGAAAACAACAACAAAATGCAGCTTCACGTATGATGGAGGGGAGGACAGTATGAGGACCTACCAGATCAGTGGTGCCAGCAGGAGGGCTGTTGTGCCGAGATGGAGACATGGTCTGTTCACAGGATGACAGGAAGTGATATAAGCACAGTGCTATGTCTATCAGAATTATGTCAAATTTATGATGCAACCACAAACACTCGTGGCTCTCTCACCTCAACATCCTCCATGCTTTGTCCTTCCCCACTATTTGTTAAAGGCACGGTCTGAGAATGCACAAAAAATATATTTTAGTAAAGTTTTACATTGAAGTAGCTTGTCTCAACAATAGGAAGAGATAAGGCTCATATAATTGCACAGTCAAAGGACTGTACTTTCTACTTAATTTTCGTTTCTTTTAAAGCAGTTTTTACATTTCAGTTAACTAAATTATTTTTTCACTGCTAGTTTTAGTTTTTGTCTTAGTTTTAATAACTATAATAACCCTGGACAGCAGCAGCTGTCGGTTTTACCGCCACTGGATTAGATCCCTCGCGCCCCACCTCAAACCATTAAGTAGTCGCGCGACCAGTGCAGGTTACCAGTGCTTTAACCGTTGGCTTTTTATCAAGCGAAATGTGTGCGTATGTTAAATATGTTAGCGACGATTGTAAAGAGATTGTCCCGACAACGGACATTAAAGATTTCGACATTAACCTCTTCAGCAGTAAAAGATTTACTGGGTGCGGTGGAAAGACGCTTTCGACAAAGTCCAAATAATATTCATCAAAGGTGAGTTAGCTACATCTCATTGATACCGACACCGTTTTGTCACATTATGTTTAGCTATATGACTGTCAAGCCCAAATTATATTCATCAAAGTTAGCTACATCTCATTGATACCGACACAGTTGTGTTACATTACGTTTAGCTATTGTCGAGCCCAAATTATATTCATCAAAGTTAGCTACATCTCATTTGATGCCGACACCGCTGTGTTAAGTTACGTTCAGTTATTTGACTGTCGCTAATGGGAGTCTTCGTAGTAGCTAAATGACTCGCTAGCTAGCCGTGAGCTAGTGAACAATTTAGCTAGCGTAGCTAGCTTATTAAGAACAGACCGAGAAAGCTCTCGCGGTGTGTATCATTGATACCGACACCGTTGTGTCACATTACGTTTAGCTATATGACTGTCAAGCCCAAATTATATTCATCAAAGTTAGCTACATCTCATTTGATACCGGCGCAGTTGTGTTACATTACGTTTAGCTACTGTCGAGCCTAAATTATATTCATCAAAGTTGGCTACATCTCATTTGATGCCGACACCGCTGTGTTAAGTTACGTTCAGTTATTTGACTGTCGCTAATGGGACTCTTCGTAGTAGCTAAATGACTCGCTAGCTAGCCGTAAGCTAGTGAACAATTTAGCTAGCGCAGCTAGCTTATTAACAACAGACGGAGAAAGCCCTCGCGGTGTGTATTAATGTACGAGTAAATGTGAAATGTGTATGTATATGGAAAGCAAGTTTTTCCACTTACCATTTGTGTTCTTTACCCCTGATCCAGACACCAGAGAGGCAGTGGAGGATGAGCTGACCAAGGGAAAGCGAGTGAGGGTTCGGAAGGTCAAGGAGTCGAGCCCCACCTCCGTAGCTGATCCGTCTTCCGAACGGGAGGAAACCAAGGCCAAAAATGTAACTAACGTATGCAATGTAAATAGATAATAACGGAATGTAAATACTAATAAGGCTATGTAAATAGATAATAACGTTGTCATTAAAAATTCTGAAAACTTAAAGAGACACTATTATGCTCATCTCAGGAGCTTTTAATGTGATACTTAGTGGAACACTATTGAGGGGGAGGTGATCAGAGACTCTCTCTCTCTGTGTGTGTGTGTGTGCGTGCGTGCGTGCGTGCGTGTGTGTGTGTGTGTGTGTGTGTGTGTGTGCATAATCTGACAGTGGGAGTCCAATGGAGCCAGCTGAATCCCCAAACAAAGATGAGGTAAATTATTATTCTGTTTACAATATATGCTTGCATTGCTACTATAAATACAATTATAAAACGAAAAGGTGAAATTCGGCAATCTGATTGGCTGTTAACTGTGATATAATAAGGGTATATCACAGCTACTATTCTAAAAAGCCTTATCACAGCAGATCACTCCACTTCAGGGAAGCAGCAATGTTTGGATGTTTATTTTTTGACCTTGTTAACAGCATTTAAACATGTTGTTGTACACTTATTATTATTAGATTATAAAATCCTGCACTGTGCGTCAATGAGTAGGCTAATTAGGAGTCAAATAGCGGACCACAGACAGCTCCCGTATAATGACAGTCACAGGATCAGCACCTTGACAGAGACTTAGTGCTCTACAGGCTGATCTGTCACTGTCTGATTGAACAGCCTCATGGACATGATATTTTACAATTCTTCACATTACTTAGGCCAACTAACGAAATTTGTTAAGGCAAGTAATTTGGCGCTTTTAAAGTCATGATATTCAAATGCCGCTGCTGCGTCTCCAGGTGCCTGCCGCAATGTCACATATAGTCGGCTTAATGAAGTCAGTGATCACTCAAAGCTAAAGCTATTTAAAAAAACTCTCATTCATTGAGGCTCTGGGTGGATTCTTCCGGACTCATAGTTAACTGCGGGGGGACCTTGCATGTTTACGTTACGGGGCTGA